>NW_017731422.1:2763771-2893146 GCF_001890085.2 Hipposideros armiger
AAAAAAAAATGTTCCACACACAGCAGGAAGCAAATGTACAGAACTCATTTCCTTAGCAAGTGGTTTGCTATTCAATCAGCACCCACTTATTGAGCACCAACTATGTGGCAAGCACTGGATCTTATCCCAAAGTAACAGTCGAGATGGATGTATGGATAGTATTTTCAGGGATGTTTTCAGAGATAGTTGGAGGAAGATTTCCAACCTGCCTCCATTCAAGATTGATGTGAAAATCAAAAGAGACACTAAGAGACTTCCTGTCTGTCGAAGCATATGGAAGACAATCCTTCCTTTTGTCCACAAACATTTACTGACTGTTTACTATGAGCTGAGCCTTGTATTGGACCCTGGGGAAGCCCCACCTTCAAGGACCCATGGTGAGCCATCAGTTCCAACCCAGGCCATTGGTTCCACTCTCAGAGGAGAATGGCAGATGGTGTGGCCCACTGCTCTGAACTGGGGGCAGACCCAATATCCTCGAAGTAATAGGCTATTACCTTTGGGGATGTCATGCTCCAAGGAGTCCATGAAGTCCAGGGAGGGGTCTAAGTCAGCCTTCTCAAGCAAGGTCTTGTTCTTCAGCTCAACAGGCTCCCTGAAGTGGAAGTAGGAACTGAGCTTCTTAGCTTCAGACAAGGACAGTCCTAAAAAGAGGTGGCAGGTAGGAAGGGAATCCCACAGCTCCCATTCTCTATGCATGGGGACCACATGGAGGGGCTTGCAAAGGACTCAGGCATGTATTGACAGAGAAACTGAAGAGAGAGAAGGGAGTAGTGTTCACTCAGCCCAAACTGGCCCAGATCCTGCAATGAGGAGGAGGAAGGTGGGAAAAGACAAGGGGCCCAGACCCACCCAAAGCCCTGAGATCCAGGCAGCCAAACGCTCTCCCACCCATGGCAGAAAAGAGTCAGGGTCCAGTGATCAGGTGGCCTATGCCAACCACCGAAGCCAGGCCACTGGACACATCCTCCAAAGTGATGTGGCCCCAGCTATTCCTTCTCTGAGAAAGTGGGCAGGTTCCCCCGGATTCCCAGACACATGTCCAACTATGGCTGGAAGAGACGCACTCCCGCCCTTGAGAGATAACCCAGAGAACTCACCTTCAAAGGTCCGATTGACATGGACGGGTCCAAAAGGGGTCTTAAACAGGGCACCACGAGGGATGACAGCCACAGCCTTGTCAATCTGGTCAATGACAGACACCAAGCGGGTCTCTTCCTTGACCTGGACCTGAGGAGACAGAGGACAAGCCATCCTGCCAGGGCACTGTGCCCACTCACCCCTGGTGCAGGGCCCTTTCCATAACCATCTGACCTGAATCACCACAGTGTAGATACCAAGTTCCTGGGAAATCATGCTGGGTGAGCCCTCCCTTTCCTCCTGTCAAGGTTGTCTTTCTTTCTCTTTAAAATTGGTAATACAGGGGCAGCCAGTTAGCTCAGTTGGTTAGAGCGCAGTGCTCATAAACACCAAGGTTGCCAGTTCGATCCCCACATGGGCCACTGAGCTGTGCCCTCCACAACTAGATTAAAATAACTACTTGACTTGGAGCTGATGGGTCCTGGAAAAACACTGTTTCCCAATTTTAAAAAAAAAAGGAAAGAAAGAGAAGGAAGCTTTAAAAAGCCTTGCAATATTTAAAACTACAAAAAAAAAAAAGCAGTCTCTCTCACCCCATCCCTGGCCCCCCAGTTGCCCTCACTGGGGGCAACCACAGTTAATGGTTTCTTATGTAGCCTTCCAGAAACATACCATCCTATCATCAGATTTAAATGTTGCTTATTTTGCCTTTTGAAAATATAAGAGCAATCTTGCTTACTGTAGAATTTTGGGATAATCAGAGATATTTTATAATATACCTAAGGGAATTAAAATCATTCATAATCCCACCTCCTAAAGATAATGTATACTTCCTTCTAGTCTTTGTTTCTATGCATATATTTAAAGCAAAAATAGAGTCATAGTTTATGTAGTTTCATATCCTGCTCTTTGACTTATTATTCTCCAAGCATCACTCCATACTATAACATTTTTATGCAGATGAAATTTGGTTACAATCAATATCTAGGGCAACCCTGAACAAAAGAATTCCACAGAGATGTTTGGGGAACTGCAGCACTTGGCAGGGAAAACATGTCACCAGGGCTCCCACGCAAGTCACTCAGCCACCTAGTTCCCATGGGCTACCGACTGGAACTATTACAAAGAGGGAGATGGAAACTAATATTTAATAAATGCCTTGACCAGCGGTTTTAAATATGTCACCTCAGTCTGCACAAGCCTGCAAAGTAAATATAATTATCCTAATTTTACAGAAAATAAAACTGAGGGGAGGTTAAGTTCGTCAGGTCGGAAGGGACGCACCTGAGCTATCAGACTTGGACTCAAGACTTTTGGCATTATCCAGGTTCAAGTGCAGAGGCTGTGTTTTGAATTCTGGGTTTGTCTAGTTTCAAATTTGGGGCTTACTTTTTTTTTTTTTTAATTGGGTAACAATGTTTGTTCTAGGACCCATCAGCTCCAAGTCAAGTCATTGTCCTTCTATCTAGTTGTGGAGGGCACAGCTCAGCTCCAAGTCCAGTCACTGTTTTCAATCTAGTTGCGGGGGTGCAGCCCACCCTCCTTGTGGGAGTCGAACTGGCAGACTTGTTGTTAAGAGCACACACTCTACCCAACTGAGCCACTCGGCCGCCCTGGGCGCCTTACTTTTGACTGAGCTTCCCATTTCTAGGAATTGACCCTTCAGATAGACTGCATACACTGGAAATGATGTATGTATAAGGCCATTCATCGTGGCACCATTGGTCAGAGCTAACACTTAGAAATCGCCATTTCCGTGAATAAGGCATTGGTTAAATTATGGTACACAATAGTAAAATAAATAAATAAATATATAAATAAAATAAATAAATACATGGGGAGGCTCTTTCAGGCACTGGTATAGAAAGATCTCCAAAATGTATTGTTAGGTTAAAAAAAGCAAGGTGTAGAACTGTGTGCATACATACTGGTGGTACGATATTTAAAACTACAAAAAAAGCACTCTCGGCAGCGGATTGGGGGAGAGGGGTTGTCACTTTGAGGGGTAAAAAGTATAACTAGTGCACTGTGTTGTACACCTGAAACTAATTTTAAAAAATAAATAAATAAATGAGCACTCTCTGTCATTTGTTTTAAGGTAACAAGAGAATATGTAGAGGTAAGGTATTTGCTGAGGTTTGTATTTGCATAAAAATGTCTCTGGAAGCAGTTTCTCACACATGTGTATTGAAATTCCCTGGGAATGTGCTAAAATGCACATCCTGATGTTCCCCCACCCCCCACCCATTCTGCATTTCTAATTCCCTCCAGGGCAAGGTCATGCTTCTGATTACATTACTGTCCTCCAGAAAGAGGACCCGGGTGACTGGAGGACAGGGATAGGAGGGACGCTCTACTACATTCCTTTCTGTACCTTTGAATTTTGAACCATGAGGATGTATGACCTAGGAAACCAAAAACTGATACAAAAATATAAGAGCCTGTACCCATGCCCTTGCCCCAGAGCCAGGCTCTGCAAGAGCTGTCCAACCACTCTCCCCGCTATCTCTCAGGAGCTGTGTGTGGTAACATTGTCACCATAATTTTGGATGGCCCAGGCCCTCCTCCTCATCTCGTCTTCACTCACCACTACTTCTTCTTCAAAGACCTTATCGCCCTCGTTCACCTTCTGCAGCTCGGTGTGCTCATACTCATGTGAGGGGTCCCCCATGAAGCGGCCCTTCACCACAGCCGCCTGCACCGTCATCTCCTCTGTGGCTGGAGGCAACAGGCTCCACTCCATGCAGTTCAGGCTGCCAACAACATCCACGTGACCCAGGGTTCCAGCTCCCCTCTCACTCAGGCTTGTGGCCCTGTCCCTCCTCCCGAGGGGAAAGGCCCAAGAGCAGCTGCTGGGAGTTGCACCTTTCCCCTCAGAAGCCGTAAGTGCCTACGGTGCACCCCATCCCCGTATGTGACACAAATTCAATTTTATTTTTTTAAAGGTTACAAAAGCCTCATGTATGCCAAAACTCCAAGAGCTTCTTCCTAGATATCTGGACTGTGAGATTCCGGATGAGTTCTGGAAGTTAAATTTTCCTCAATTGCAGGTGCCTCTGCTTTGGTGGGCCCCAAATTCATGTTCAGCCTGCCTACTGAGCCCACAGTGCAGCCATCTTCCCCCATTTCTCAGGAAAGCCTGGCCCAGGCTTAAGGACCTCTCCTCCTGTAAGATCTTCAGGGGCACTCGCCAGCCCAGTCCTTTCTTTCTCACTCCCCACCAAGAGACGAAATCCTCCCACTCCTCTCTAATCCACTCAGGGCCTGTGTCCATAGCCTGGTCTCTGCTCATCTTTCCTCCCTTCACTCTTCACTGGCTCCTCCTCCTCAACATAAAAAATTCTCAGCTTTCCGGCTGGCTGAGTGGCTCAGTTGGTTAAGAGCTCGCTCAAGAGTGTGAGCTCTGAGCAACAGGGTCACCAGTTAGAGCTGAGCTGCCGCTGAGCTGCCAACAGGTGGCAGGATGCCTCAGCTAAAACAAAACAAAAACAAAACAAAACTTCTCAGCTTTCTAAAACAACAAGCCTCAAATCCATGCCCCTCCACAGAATGCCCTTCTGTCCCTCCCTCCTCTGCCCCACCTCTGAACAATAATCTCAGAACAATTTGCCCTGTGGAAGACCTCCCTCCCCCTCACTTTCACTCTTTGTCCAATGCTCCGTGATTTCTGCCTCCACCACCCCAAAAAACTGCTTAGAAGGTCATCCATGGGACCTAAAAGCCAACAAATGCATTTCCATTTCTATTTCCTTTGATATTTCCTTCTCCCTCCTCCAGTGCCTTAAGTATTCTCAGGGATCTATTCACCCCCCTTTTCTCCCTGTAGTCTCACCCACCTGACTCCCAGAGCCATGGATATTGACTTGTCAGAATCCAGAATCCAACCACCCGCCTCTCACAACCTCCACTGATTCCCCCCTGGTCTAAGCCACCCTCTATTCTTGCCTGGATACTATAGTAGCCCCCTAACTGGTCTCCTCACTTTCATACCCACTTCCCCTTCAGTCTAATCCCCACCCAACTGTTAAAACCTAAGCCACATCATGTGTCTGTGCAGAACCTTTCAATGACTTCCCATTAAGCCAAGTCCTTACAATTCAGGGCCCCACGAGGCCCTGAATGATTGTCTCCAGCCACTTGCCCCTCTCACCTCACATCCTACAATGACCCCCTCACTCACTCCTCTCCAGCCACACTAGCTTTTATGAGGTTCCACAAACACACTAAGCACACACCTGCCTCAGGGCCTTTGCACTTGCCTGGAATTCTTTTCCCTCAAATAAACACATAGCTCACTCAGTTGCTTCAGGTCTCTTCTCAAATGCTACCCTATCAAAGGCCACCCCTGACTACCCTATTTAAAATAGTACCCCATCCTGTACTCTCTATTCCCCTTGCCACTTAGCACCAGCTGATATGCAATATATGTGTGTGCTAATTTATTATCTCTCTCCCCTCCCCCCTCCACACACACTATAATGTAAATTCCATAAAGAGAGGGACTTTGTCTCATTTACCACTGAATTCCTGATGCCTAGATCAATGCCTAGCACATAGTAGGTGCTGAAGAAATAAAAACTTATGGAATAAAATGAATTGAGCCTGAAACCTCTATCTTCAGTCCAAATTTTTCTTCTGGAATCCAGGTCTGTACTTCAATATGCCTCCTTGCCACCTTGTCCCAAAGGCACCTTATTCTAGGTCTTCCCTCCTTCCTGAATTTGTCCGGCACCAGTGGGTGGCACCAGCACTTACCCAGCTGCCTAAGCTGGAAGGAGGAGTCAGCCTTGACCTCTTCTTCACTTCCCCCCATTCAATCACAAATCCTGACAGTTCTACCATTGAAATCTTTCTAACTCATGCCCTCCCCTAATTCCCTCAGCTACCTCCTCCTTTCAGTCCCCTTCGTCTGGACACTGCAACAGCCTTGTAAGTGCTCACCCACTTCTGGCCATTTTGCCCACTCAGATCGGAGCAGGCTCTTCCTGCTTACAGCCCTGCCATGACTCCCCACAGCCTATGGACAAAGTTCAAACTCCTGTGCCTCTCCATCCAGTTCTACAAAACACCCTTGTTTGTCACTGTTATGTTTACCTACCTGCTATTCTCTGAAACACTCCCAGCTAGCTCCAGCCAACAAGTTTGCACAACTGTTCCCTCAAACAGGCATGCCTTTCCCTGATACCTTCCTGGAGAACTCCTGTTCATCTTTTTGTTGCAAAGAAGTTACTCCCTTAGTAATCCTATTTAACTGCTCTTTAGGAGAACGCCCACTTTGGTCCCCTTTGTGTACACCTCCATTCTAGTTTTAACATACTTTGCTGCAATTGCTGGGTTGCACATAGGTCTCCCTCCCTAGGATGTGACTAATTTGGAGATGGGGTGAGTCTTAGCGGTCTTTGTAACCCCAGAGTTAGCACAGGATATATCCAACCAGTGTTGGATTGATGCATGGATAGATCAATGAAGTTTCCCACTCCCTGCGCCTAATGGACTGCTGTGTAAAGTGGTGAGCTCCCCATCAATGCCGAAGGTAGTCAAAAAGCAGCTGGATGGTCCTGGATGGTGATGGTCCAGGGAATTCTCCCCAGTTCTAAATCCCTTCTCTCCCATTCCGCATTCCTTCACGACTCCCTAGAGCGTGTCCTGCTGTGAGCCAACAACTCCACTGAAAATGCTTCTGACCCTACTCTAAGCTGAAATCTTCAAAAAGCCAGGCCCACTCCACGCTTGCACCAGGCTTCTACTCCAGGCCTCCATTCTCCAGAAACTTTCACCTTGCTCCACCTCCGTCCTCAGCACTGCCGCTATTGTAAACCCCCAGCCTCTAAGTTTCTCTTGTGTCCCCTTGCCTCAACGCCTAGACGTGTCCTCCCAGGGCTCGCCTTCACAGACCTTGCTCACCCACTTTCAAGCCCCCTTGGGCTCCCCTCAGTTCTCGGGTCCCCGGCCCCGCCCCTCCGGCCCTTCCCCATTCCCTCCTCCTCTGATCCCGTCCACCCTCTTCCTGGACCCCATAGGCCCCGCCCCTTCCCATTCCTACCATGCTCCCACCCTTCGCAGCCCCCCAGTGGCCTTCCCTTCAGTATCGGCCTCGGCCCGCCCGGGAGCCACCTCCACCTGTACAGTGTCTTGCGCGGTGCAAGCTGGTCCTCACTGAGGCCCTGCGCGATGTAGTAATCGGCAAAGAGGCCGAGGATACGGCCCCAGAAAAGCACCCGATCGTAGCGGTAATCGCGTTTAACCAGCGTAAGGGAAGTAAGTAGTGAGGCCCGACGGTCTGGGCTGAGGCCCTGCCCACTGCCGGACGCCAGCTCCAGCGACAGCAGGAGGCTATCCGCATCCATCGCGCCGCCCGAGGCTCAGCTCAACGCTCACCAGGTTGCTAGAAGCCGTCTCCATGGAGACCCAAAGTTCCGCCCTTCCGTCAAGCAGGAAGCAAGATTCCACCCACCAACCGCCGGTGGCCCAGCCCTTCCCGGGCTTCTGCCCAGCCCAGTTCCGTTGATATATTTTCCCAAGTCCTTCCACATAGTTGACATTTATTGAGTCATCACCGTATATGCAATGGGGGCTTGGGAAGAAACATACAAGTGACACTAGCTGTATTATTTCACTCGTCGCGTCCGTTCTAGGTGAAGAAAATAAGATACGCTTGGTTCTAAAAGTCTAGGAATCTAAGATAATTAATCCCCCCCAAAACCAGGTCTTACATAATGGGGTCCATCTACTCCATTTTCTTGTCTTCACCAGATGTCTCTTTCTTTACCCCTTCCATTATACTATTCCACCTAAGTGGCGAATGGAGGCTGAGGTGATGGGGCAAGGCATAGAGCCACACCTTGGGAAAGGGGGGTGTGAAGGGTACAAAAAGGATGACATTTACAGACTACACTACCACCTACATTTACATACCTGGGGCCCCACAACTGTTGCTTTTAGGCTCAAATGGTAGCTACGGATGAAAGGCCAGAACCCCACTGCAGCTGGGGCTATTCACTCACAGGCTAGAGGCTTACTATGTCTACACACCCACCTCTGGAGTCCTCAGCCAAGGTCAGATAACAGGTGCCTCAGCAAGCTTGTTGTCAGGGAAGTAGGTGGGGTTTATTATTTTTATTAACTGATCTTTTAATTTCTGGATTCCTTTGGAGAGGACTCATGTAATCAAAATGACCTGGGCCTCAATGCCAAGCCAAAAGAGAAATAAGTGTATAAATTACCCAGATAATTACTTTGTTTTGATTGTCTAGACATTGTTTATGAAGGCTTTTAAAATCAGTATTTGAGGGAGCTTACATGGCTTAATAATGTGTCTTCCATCTCAAAGACAATTTTTAACTCCCTTGTTCCAAACTCTCCCTCCCTTTCGTCAGACCCCTCACTTAGTCTGTCCCTTCCCAGGTGGGAGAGATGGCCCTATTCCTCTTCTGTAATGTAATATCATCAGGCAGAGACAGCCGAAATTCTAGCTAGTGGAATATGGTCACAGCACCAAAAAGGACCCAAACCTTTTGTTTTCATTGATTACGTATTTACTCAGCACCTGTTAATGTCAGGTCCCTTATCACGAAACACAATCTGAAGCCAGAGAGGGGGGCCCAATACTATCATCTTTGGCAGGGCAAATCCTCTTTAATTACTTCACAATAAAACCACATAGATGCACAGCACAGTGTAAAGCACTCAGCCTCTGGTGCCAAGTGGACTGGGTTGGAATCCAGGTTTCAACACTCAGGCAATTTATTCAATTTCTTCAAATCTCATCTATAAAATGGGGACAATGATAAAAACGTGCAAGGTTGTTAGATTAGATAATAAAGTGCTTAAAAATAGCATAAAATAGAAACTATTTTTTGTTTACTTGGCAAAACATTAAAACAAAACATTCTTCTTAAAACATAAAAAATAGTATGTATTTATATTATCCCAATTTACATGCACGCACGCACACACACGCGCACACACACATACACAATCTCCAGCACTGGCAGGGTGAGAATTCTCTCTTCAATTTACTTCCAAGAAATAAGCAGGTGTTCGCAGGGACAAAGAGCATCGATGTTTAGTGGTCAGGACAGCATCAAGCTGGAGAGGCTAACAGTAAGGATCAGGAGAGCCAAGTCAGAGATGTAGCTGAGGAGGAATTGCCACAGGCAGCAGGGCAAGGTTTGCCTAAGGACAATATTACCCACAGTACTGCCAGCAGCAAACAACTGCAATGGAGACAGGCTGAGCAGAATTCCAAAAGAGATATTTGGCCTAGGGGAACTGAATCCACAGGGCTTTCCTGGGGTCTCAGCCTACGATTCAATCAGGCTTTGCAAAGACCCTTTGTTTCCTTTTCTCAGCCCAGTCTCTCTGCCCCTTTCCCCTATGTGACCTCCGCTTTGGGCACACATCCATTAAGGGCCACAAAACCAGTTATGCGGCAGAGAAAGAATGTTGGGCTAGGAATTAGCTGATGAGGACTCTCGTCCCAGTGCTGATACCAAACCATAACAGAACCTTGGCCAAGTCACTTAACTTCCCAATCTGGCCTGGGGCTGATGAAGAAAAAGAACCATTAGTTTAAAAATAAAAAAAATTTTTAAATCCTGGAAACCCTGAAGCATAAAAGACCAAGGAGAAACAAAATACTCTAGCCTCAAGCCTAGAAAGTCTCTTTAAGCCAAGAGTTTCAGGAAAATTTAATACGAATTCATTCATTTTATATTTAAGTTCATGAGCCACACCCACATTGTATATCCCTGGTAAAAATTCTGAAAGGCCCAGAAAAGGGCCATCTCCATAACAGCAGCGTCTGTCTTTGGGCCCACATTTGCTTTCCAACCCCAAACAGAAAACCCTGACCCAGCACCCTCTGGGAAAATCAACCTTTGATTCAAAGAGACCTTGTTCAGTGACGATTATTACAGTCCCAGCCACACCATCAGCGCACCAGGAAGTCTTAGGAAGGGAAGCAGGCAGCCAGAAGGATAGGACCGTCCTCTCACCAGGAAGTAACTACCTCCAAGCAAGAGATGGGTGACTTGGTGCCACAGAAGGAAAGATAATTTAGCCATTGTGTTCACAACTAAGAGGCATCTTCATTCACTCGTGAAAGCCTTTCAATGTCACTGGTGCCTGGAACCAAACGTAATCCTCCCAGGCCGTGAGTGGGATGGGGGGTCTGCCACAGGACAGGGTCACAGTCAGTTTGTGGCCCCGTATGGGCACTCTATAGTTTAGCTTGGGTCGAAACCAGTCTTCTCCACAGTCACGGTGCCCCTGTGCCATGATGATAGTGCCCATGAGCGGAGGAGACTGCAGCTCACTGAAAGCATCAGCCACGAAAATGGCCCGGAAGAGACGGCGCAAACAAGCTGCTGTGCTCAGGGTCTGGTCCATGCTGTTGGGAGCCAAACGGGACAAGTCAATCTCGTAGAATTCCTTGGGACTTACAACACTGCCCCCAAGGAGGATGAGCACCCGCGGTACTAGTGTCCGGGCAAAGAGACCCTCTAGGTGGCTGAGGACACTCTCCAGTTCTGCCAGAGTTTGTTGGCATGTCCTGTTGCTTGCCTCAGCAGTGGCCCGAGGTTTCTTCTTCGCCATGTCCTCTGCCTATGAGGACAAAGAATGGTGAGAGAGAAGGCAAGGTAGGGGAAAGCTAATGACCTTTGAAGAACCCTGTTGGTTGGGGTGTAGACTCATGGGACTGGATTTCCAGTCGAGTGAACTGCCACAGCCAAGACACTGGGTTTTATCAAAAGGCAATATATCAAAAAGGAAAATACATTTTTTGGTACAAAACCATAATTCTCCCACACTTAGAACAGCAAAGATAGTGCTCTGAAGTAGGAGAGCATCCAGAAGTAAGCAACTGAAATAGTCAAGGGAATTTGGTGGCATAGCGGGTGGCAAATTTTTGCTACATAGGAGTGATAACAGGAATGATGATTATTTGGTCTAATAAAGGTGATTCTGGAGTTTGTTTTTCAATTAAACATGGTGAATGGAACACATGTTTATTTGTGCTCACATCTGAAATACTACTAAATGAGAGGAAAAGGAAGGGAGAAAGGAAAGGAAGGAGAGAGGGAGGAAGAAGGAGGGAGGAAGAAGGAGAATAGATAACAGTGGCCAGAGGCAACAACAAATTTTTGGAGGGCAGAAAGCAGATGGAATAGTTCAAGAGAGCTGAAAACCAAGTGCTGACAGAGGGGACTCCCATAAGAAGCAAACTGATTCACACAGCAGAACCCCAGAAAGGCTCGGGAACTGCTGATTTAGGCACTGCAGAAGGCAAGCGTGAACACGCCAGGACTGAGTGAAAACGTGAGGACCCTTAGATCACCTGCCAACTTCCTCCACCCAGAAAGAAGACTTTCCAATACTCATGTTTTTGGAGTCCTCCAAAGGGGCCACTAGGTTCCCACCCAATACCCTTACAGTAAAGTCTATCAGTTCACAAGGCCCAGCCATGGCAGGCCCACTCAGTGCTTTCAATGACTTATTCTTAAGTATTCACCAGACACAGACTAAAAGCCTCTAACATGAAAGTCAGAGACCGAAACAAATAAACAGGAAAAGGAATCTGGAAGAAACTGAGACACTGCAAGGAACAGAGGAAAACTTTAAAAAAGGGTCAGTTCATGAAGTCCAAATGCAACACACAATAGGAGTTTCAGAAAAAGAAAAAAAGAGAAAAAGTGGGGAGGGTTAGACTACCAAAGGTTACACTGCGGAGAAAGTGACTGAAGCCATGGGATGAAACACATTCCTTAACAGTTGTTTAGGCTGACGGGCCCTGAAGCTTCCTTAGACCCTCTTTCTACCTGCCTGAGAACTAACAGCCACAAAGTCTTCCCACCAACTTTCTCCCCAAGTGTGTGCCTACCTGGGGAGGTTTTCGGTAGAAGTGCTTAAGATGTTCATAGGGCAGAGGGAGTTGCTGGCGTTGGTACATGATATGCTTTAGAAGTTCACAAGTAAACCGACAGCAGCCTTCCTGGCTCACAGGCCCGGGAAACACCACTGGCACCAAACAGTCTCGGCGGCAAAAAGGCTCCGAAGAGACGGGAGGTTCTTGGGCAGAGGTAGTCTCAAGTAGTTCTATCTGGGGGGCGTGGGTTTTCTCCGACTTTTCACACCACTCCAAACCTGGTAGGCGCACAGAGGGACAAGACAGAAAAAACGAAAAACTCAAAGACCAAAAGCCAGTCTTCTCATGCCCTGAGGGCTTCATCGGCCAACACTGCGGAAGGGACAGCCCGACACACGCACATTGCCTCCGCAAACTCCTGTGTGGGCGGAGGCGGGAAGAATCCTGATCTGTCTCCTAAAGTGACTGAAGCGACGGCGGGGCGGTGAGAAGGTAGGGTGCCGGGTTTCGGCTGGGGCTCGACTCAGAAAGTGGAGGCTCTGATCTGAGTTGAAAGAAAGTGTAGTCAGGCGGGGAACAGAGCGCCGCCAAGATGAAGGCAAAGTGGGGGTGAACCAATGGGATCCAGGGCCGTGAGGGCGATGGTCACTAGGGCCGAGCCAGAGCCGGGAGGGACGCCCGGAAATGCGGACAGAGAAAGGGTCAGGACTGAATGACGGAAGGGAGCGGAGGCAGGAAAGAAACAGGCTCGCAAAGCTCCCCGAGCTCCGGACCCCACGCCTTACCAGGAACTGCGGCCGGGGACAGCACTTCCTGCTCCGGAGCCGCCATCACGACCTCCTCTCTCTCTCTTCTAGGTGCGGTTTGAATAGGCGCCTCGCGAGGCATCCTGGGAAGCCTGCGTCATCAATTCCGGCTCGGTTGGACCAGAAGCTGGCGCGGCGCGGCGCAGCCGCAGTGTGGTGGATAGGCTGGAGCGGGATTTGAGCCCTCGCACAGATATACCGAACCCACGGGGAACCCACGCGCTCTCAGCCACTGAACGCTGTCTTCCAAAGGACACTCGCCGTCACACATCCATTCTCTTCTGCGTTCACTATTCATTATGCACCTACATCGTGCCAGGCCCTGTCCTAGGTGCTGGAGACGCTGCAGCAAACAAGCCAGAAGCGAGCGCTGTCCTCAAGAGGTTTCCTGCCTATAGATACAATACAATGTGATTAATTATACAGTGGGGTGTACACGGGCTGTGGACGTGAAGAACAGGGGCGCCTAACCTAGATGGGGTGGGAGCGAGGGTTGGTCCAGAGGAAATGTGCCCAAGAAACTGTGACCTGTAGGGTGAGTAAAGATAAAGAGGAGGGCCTAATGGCACTGGAGATGTTGAAAGACAAGAAAGAGCATCCTCTACTCAAGGAATGAAAAGAATTCAGGTTATAAACAATTAAGGCTGTGATGGACAAACAGGAGCCAGATCATGGCAAGGTTTTATAAGCCATGTTAAGAGTTTGAACTTGATCCTGTGGGGGTTAGAGAAAGTTTGAAAGATTTAAGTAGGGGAGAAGTGTGATTAAATTTACATTTTATAAATTTAATCTCTACACTGGCTGCAGTGTAGAGATTAGATTACAGGAACGATAAGAGAGGAGGCAGGGATACCAGTTAGAGCTAGCAACTACAGTTACCCAAGTGCATGGTGACAGAAGCTTAAACTAGAGTAGTCACAGTAAGGTGGAGAGAACAGTGGGGTGGTGAACCCTAGAGATATTTAGGAGGTCCAATGAGCATTACTTGGTGATTTATCCCAGGAAGAAGGGATATAGAGAGAGGCTTCCAAGAAGACAAACAGGTTTTTCACTTCAGCAACTCGATAGCTGGTTATGCCTTTCAATGAAGGAGGGAACACTAGAGGAGGATCAGGTTTATTGGGGTGTGGGTGAGGGGAAAAGATGAGTTCAGTTGTTTTTTTTAAATTAAAGTTTATTGGGGTGACAATGGTTAGTAAAGTTACATAGATTTCAGGTATACAATTCTGTAATACATATTCCATATATCACATTGTATGCTCACCACCCAGTCAGTTTTCCTTCTATCACCATATATTTGATCCCGTTTACCCTCATCTACCATCCCCCTCCCCCCGAGTTCATTTTTTTTTCTTTTTAGATTTTATTAGGGAATAGGCGGAGGGGAACAGACAAGTTGCTGTCCTTTTGTTCTTCAGTCTAATTGTGGAGGACATCACTTCACTGGCCCATGTTGGTATTATCATTGCGCTCTTCCCGAGTGAGGCAGATCGGTCACCGGCCACTGGACAGCCGCTCACAGCGTCTCTTGGCAGCTCACACCGGCTGCCAGCCACTCACTCTGGCTGCCGGCCACTCACTGTAGCTTATGGCAACCCACTGCAGCAGGGGCTGCGGCCTACGCCATCACCGGCAACTCACTGCAGCCCAGCTCCAGGTTGAGCTGTTGTTCACTATCTTAGCTGTAGAGGGCGCAGCATCACTGGCCCTCATGTGGGATCTGAATGGGGACCCTGCTGCTCAGAGCTGGCGCTCCCAAGCCAAATCTTAACCAGCGCGCCACTCGGCCCGCCCCCCGCCACCCCCCCCACACCCCCCCAGTTCAGTTTTTGATAGATTGAGTTTGCCGTTCCACTGGACAGTGAAGAGATATTTAGGAACACCATTAGGAACAGAGATATGTATTTGAGAATCATCAGCATGGGAGTGGATAAGATCACCCAAGGAGGGTATGTAGAATAAGGATGAGCTAAGATCCCAAGATACTAATGTTTAAGAGAAGAGCAGAGAGAGAGAAGAACTTGTATAGGAGACTGAGGAGTAGCCAGAGAAGTAAAATAGACAAATATCAGGTCATGGAGGCCAAGAAAAGCATGTGTTTCAGGAAGTAGGGACCAGAGATCAATACATATTATATAAAAGTACAATGATTAAAATACTATGGCATTGGCTCAGGAATAAACAAACAAATAATAAAACAGAAGTGAGTCCAGAAACAGATCCATGTATATGTAAATGTTAGTATATGATGAGGGTGACTTTTCAAAGCAAATAATTGGAGACAATTCCCTAACCATTTAGAAGAAAAAAATCAAACTATTGGGTTGTTGGAAAAGTCATGATGCATGTTTGCAATAGATGGCACTAGTTCATTTTTGGAAGTACTAGAGTCATTCGCATCAACGTTATTGCTATGTCATTTGACAGCTGACAGTTCTAGTTTCATTCTAAAAAAATTGAGTGATTTGGTCAAGTTTTGGAGATTCTACAACAAGTTGAAGATGGAAGACCAAACTGCATTTTTGCCAAATTTTACTGTTTTGCTTCCATAAAGGGAAGAACATGTGTCAAGCTTGTGAAAAGTTGCATAAAGTTTACAGTGACAATGCTCTACAAGAATATCAGTGCCAACAACAGTTCATGAAATTTCGTGCTGGTGATTTTGATCTCAACAACACTCCTCGGTCAGGGAGGCCCACCGAGGTTGATGATGACAAAATAAAGGCATTGATGGAGTCAAACCCATGTTACATGACACAAGAGATTGCAGAAACATTGAACATCTATCATTCAAGCGTTCACGACCACCTGAATAAGCTGGGATACGTAAGCAAGCTCGATATCTGGGTTCCACATGAACTCAAAGAAGTTCATTTGAGGGTACGTATAAACATCTGCAATATGCTCATTAAACATGAGGAAAATTATCCTTTTTTGAAGCGACTGATAACTGGTGATGAGAAGTGCATTGTTGACAACTATGTGGTGCGCAAACGGTCTTGGTCCTGATATGATGATTCGCCTCAAACGACATCAAAAGGAGACATTCATCAGAGGAAGGTTATGCTCTCAGTGTGGTGGGATTTTAAAGGTGTCGTGTTTTTTGAGTTCCTACCGAAGAACCAAACAATCAATTCAAATGTGTACAGGCAGCAATTGGGCAGTTTGAACGAATCCATCATCCAGAAGCATCCAGAGCTTGTTAATTGTAAAGGAATTGTGTTCCATCACAACAATGCGAGACCACACACAAGTTTGATCACCGTCAAAAATTACTGGAGCTTGGATGGAATGTGTTGCCACACCCACCATACTCACCTGACCTTGCGCTGTCAGAATTCCATCTGTTTTGCTGTCTTCAAAACTCCTTGCGTGGTATAACGTTCAATTCAGATGGGGCTGTAAATCAGCACCCTGTTCAGTTTTTCTCAAATAAAGACAGGTCTTTCTATGAACAAGGAATTATGAAGCTCACTGAAAGATGGCAAACGCTTATCGAACAAAATGGGCAATATATCATTGATTGATCTTTGTACTTTATATAAATAAATGACCTTTGAAAAACATACACAAAATACGGCATGACTTGTTCCTACCACACATCCTACATGAAGATAAATTCCAAATAAATTAAAGATCTTATGTAAAGGTACTATACACAAAGAATAAATAACTAATTACATACCAGGAAAAATGTTTGTGTGTGTGTATATATATATCCCACAGCCAACCACCTCATAAGCACCTCAAATGCAACTTCTCCAGAAAACTAAACACATACGAGTATACCACCTTCCATCTCCTAATTTCCTGGACAGACATCCTTGTTCAGTTTACTACTCTGCAAGCCTTCATGCCTATCTGTGGTAAGCCAGGTTGTTCAAGAATGGGGTATCAAAATAAGTTTTCCCCTCCCATCTCTCAAAAGAAGTTCTCTACTTAGGAGACAAGGGGACTGGAATTGATGAAATAAAACTGTGTGTTGAAGTGGTTGAAAAATCCACAGAGATGACAGGACAAGTGTTATCAGGTGAGCACAGCAGGCCCTGGTTATCAAGAGAGCCCAGAGCTGGTGGTGGTAAAAATGTTGGGGGAATGCTTTTAGCTCTCCTCTCCAATCCCCATCCTTCTTGAGATCTCTCACTGAGTTCTTCCGTCTCAGTCTCTAAGTAGCAGTTTCCCTGGCAGGGCTGTACCCCTGGCTATGGCTCATCTCTGCAGCATAACCCTCTTTTAGCTGAACAGGGTTGATTAGAGAGGAGTCATATGTACTTTCAACCGCTGAAGACCACTTAATTGGATGGGTCTGCTAGGCCCTTTTGCAGATTTTGGTCCTTCTGTTCCTACTGCTCTGAGGAGTTATGCCATGTGGACAGCAACTCCATGATCAGTAACTTGCCCCCTTCTTTGTGGTATTGGGAGGAAGCCATGGATTCCACCACGTCTGAACCCCTGAAAGGATCACCAGAGGTAAGCCACTGTTGCAGCTTCTAGTTTTCCAAGGAAAACTGAGGTCTGGAGGAAAGGGCTGCTTTATTTCTTGGCTGTGTGAGCATCTCAATGTTTATGAAGCGAGGGGAAGTGAACAACAATGAGGGTGAGTCATGAGATAGCCACGGGCTGGGAATTGAACCCTAGCGTCCTGACTCCCAACCCAGCAACACTAACTTGCTTCTCC
This sequence comes from Hipposideros armiger, assembly GCF_001890085.2. Classification (NCBI taxonomy): domain Eukaryota; kingdom Metazoa; phylum Chordata; class Mammalia; order Chiroptera; family Hipposideridae; genus Hipposideros; species Hipposideros armiger. The sequence continues at coordinate 2,781,203 of NW_017731422.1, forward strand.
ACTCTGCCTTTCTAGTGTTTGTACATTGGTTTATGTCGCTAAATGTGTTTACTCTTTGCTGACTGCAAGAGCCCTAAAGAGCAAGAGAGATGGCCTGGCAAAGTAAAAAGTCAGCGATCCTCTAGGGGCAGTTGGCCAAGTTTCTATTCTGGGCCACTTCCCCGCCCTCGCAGTGGTTGACTTAACCCGAGACCCAGCCCCGCCCCAAGTAGAGGCCATGCCCCTCCTACAGCCCTGGCTGTTTTAAAACTAAACTCCGTTCTTCTTGATTGGTTCTGCTTCAAAACAAAAAGTAGTAACACTCGCTGTGTATATCCTTGTAGCCCTCAGGCAGCAAGGCTGGTTTATGGGTTCGGGCCTCGTGTCGAGTCCACCGTGGTGTCTCGTGCTGCTAAAACCGGCCCCCGGAGGGTGCCAGCCAAGTAATAAGCAATGACTACTATGTAAAGGTGGCATAATCATCGTAACAATAACAGCCATAATTAGGCTAACCACCACCCGCCTCCGCCCTGGCATTCGCCCTGATTCACCCCTACGGCATGCCGACCGTCAGGGAAGAAACTGAGGCAGGGACGGAGCCAGCAGGCTGCAGGGACTAGTCGTCCTGAATTATACAGCTCTCCAGATCCAAAACTTGTCTAAGATCGCGCTAAGGGGCTAAATGCAAGAGCGCCCACAAAGCTTGAGTCGGATGTAGGCCCTCTGGTGACTGTCCCATCCCCAGGCCATAGGGCTCTAACTCCCTCCCCGCCACCACCACCCCCTCCAAAAAATATCCCTAGGAAAAGACCCGCTCAGAGCGCAGAGACTAGGAACCAGACTACAGCACCCTCAGGCCTTTGCGCTCAAAAGCGCGCTCCTTGTCTACGCCCCGAAGTCACCTGCGGCCCCGTGTGCCGTGATGCCTCCTGGGAGTTGTAGGGCGGCGGCGAACTCTTTTAAAGGAAATCCCAGGCTTGAGGACTCTATATCCCGTGGTGCCCCGCGGCTGTTTCTGACGCGCCCGGAGCCAGAGACGGGCGGGGGGGCGTGGCCTGCGTAAGGCCCCACCCCGCTCTCCTCTGGCTGGCCGGACGCGTCGGTGGCAATAGGGGCGGCGGCGGCGGCGGCGGTGGCAGGGGGGAGGGGTCGGNCAGCCATGCCCCTGCGTTTCCAGGGAAAAAGTCAAAATTCTCCTGCCTCCAGAATGCCGATCCCACAAAAGGGACAAAGCCCCACTTACGGGGGGGGTAGAAGCCTGATAGGCCCCGGAGGGTGGCGACCCCAGGCTGGTAGAGAATGGGATGGGAGACACTGTCCAGGGCCCATGACCACATATCTGCTGCAGGACAAGCTGCGAACAGGGGAGAAGGCAGTGGTACGTTTCCGCTTCCTGAAACACCCTGAGTACCTGAAGGTGGGCGCCAAGCTGCTGTTCCGGGAGGGTGTCACCAAGGGCATCGGCCACGTCACCGATGTGCAAGCCATTGCAGCAGGAGAGGCCCAGGCCAACGTGGGCTTCTGAACTCCAGGCAGGCACAGCTCGATTGCGGTCCCTACAATATATAAGGTGACTCTGGCCATGCTGCCCCCCATTGGCAGCTCTGTGTGTTAATAGGCTAGGGAGAGAGGGGTGCTCTCTGCCACTTGCTCTCTGCCACCATTCTGGCAAGGTGCCAAGCTTGGTATGGCCAGGGAAGGGCAGTCCTGAGGGAGAAGACAGGAGAATTCAGGGCAGTGCCCAGCAGCTGTGTCCACCTGGTCGGCTTGTCAATCCTGGCAACCCCACAGCCTGTCTGCTAGAGAGAGCTGACCGCCGCCACCTTGGCCCCACTGTCAGGACGGGGCATGATTCACCGGTGTGGTCCCTGCACTTCAGGAATTGTCACAACAACTGGGGGTGGCCCTCAAAGGCACTCCTTTTTCTATACCTCTTTTCAAGACCATGTAAGTCGGCCATCTCTACCTGACTGTGGACAAAAGACACCTGCTCCTGGCCATCTGGTGGTCCAGGGTCTGAAGAAATGGCACAGCAGTGCTAACACTGGGATTGGTACGAGGCATTGGGGCAGGGACGGGGCTGGAGGGGGTTGCTGACTCCCTTCTACGGGGGAGGGGTCGGGCGGGGGGCTGGCGGCAGCGGCGGATGGACTCGCGGGTATCGGAGCTGTTCGGGGGCTGCTGTCGGCCCGGAGGAGGCCCGGCGATGGGCGGAACCCTCAAGGCTAGGGGGGCCGGCGGCAGTAGCAGCTGCGGGGGCCCGAAGGGGAAGAAGAAGAACGGAAGGAACAGAGGGGGCAAAGCCAACAACCCCCCGTACCTGCCCCCTGAGGTGAGCACCTGAAAATTGGCGGGGTGAGAAGAAACCACTCTTTCCGGCCCTGGGACTTCAGGAAGGCGGGACAGAGAGAATTGATACCCCTTTCCGGTGTCAGGACCCTGGGGAAGAGGAGAACCCCTCTTTCCGGTCCCAGGACCCCAGGAAGGAGGGATAGAGAGACTGGCCCGCCCTCCTGGGTCAGGACCCCAGGAAGGAAGAGAGAAGGGAGGATCCCCCCTTTCTGATCCGGATAACCCCAGGAGGTGAAGTGGGGAAAGGGGATCCCACTCTCATCCCCTTGCGAATGGCAGAGTGGCATGCCCAGGCTCCATCCCTGTGCTGCAGCAGAGGAGAGACTGCATCCTGGGATGAGGAGGCAGAGTTTTCTAAACTTGTTTCCCAGGGAGGAGGGGAATACCTGGGGAAAAAGCAATATGTTCTGTCCCTGTCCCTGAGCACACGCGCGCGCACACACGCAATTAGAGAACCGCCAGGCTTAGTCCTTCAGCTCTTCGCCTGTTCTATAAGGAAGTGGGGACAGCCTCCACATACCTACTCCATCTACTCCCTAAGGTAGAGAATAACTGCTGGTTTGTCCTAAGAGGGAGGACCCAGAGGAAGAACCTAAACCAGTGCTTATCAAACTTCAGCTTGTATCAGAATCACCTGGATTGCTGTCCCATCCCTAGAATTTCTGATTCAGTAGGTCAGGGGCTGGCCCGATAATCTGCATTTCTTAGAAGTTACTGGGCCGTGCTAATGCTGCTGGTCCTGGGACCACACTTTGAGAACCATTGGCCTAGACCATCATCCTTATACCACGTCTCTGAAGCCACCCATCCTAATTCTTCTTCTTCAGCAAAATGATAAACAGGAAGGCCGTTGAATGAAAAAGATCTCCTTTCTGCTTCATGATGGAGAGATTATGTGTGAAGACCTGTGAGAGCCCGGGGTCAGAGGGCCTTGAAGGGATGGAATGATGACAGGAAGGGAAAAACAAGGATGACCAGGGAGGAGAAGTACAGAAATGCAGGAAAAGCCGAACAAGCAGATCCCTCTGCACCCAAGAGGGGAAGCCTCAGGCAACAGGACACTTCCTGTTGGGTCACCTGATATAGGGAAGAGGTAGAGGAGACTGCGGGGCGGATTCAGGATTTCACCTCAGCGGAGGCATAAGAGTTAGGGCATAGAAGGTAAAAGCCACAGTGAGTCCAGTTTCTGGAGTCTGTCCCCTTAATTATACTTTCTGAGTTTCTTCTCTTCATCTCAGCCCCAACTTTGGAGCCCTGCCCCTCTCTCACCCGGGCTTCTCTCTTATTGGGCTCGTGGTGACCAGTGCTGATTTCACCCTTTGGCCCTGGTCCAGAACTTGTTGCAGCTTTTTACTCTTGATGGCATCAGCTGAAAGGGGTGGGCAGGAAGAAAAGGGTGTCTCCCAGATCTGTGGCAAAGAATGGCCTCAGCAACCCAGACACAGAGGCGACAGATTTCTGGGCAAGAGCAGTTCTCCTCCCTGAGGAGAAGAAACGGGTGGTCTTACATCTTAGGGAGAATGTGCTGCCAGTGATCAAAGAAGGGAGGGACTCAGGGTTCTGTTCTGGCTTAGATGGGTGACTCGTTGTGCTCTTAGAGGCCTTTCCTTGAGCGAGGTCTCGCTGGGGCTGAGTAGAGGGCTTGTCTGCCAATGACCTTTGGCAGGCACCTGCCTAAGCAGGTGCCACTGGGGCGTCTTCCTGCTCTCTCAAGTTAGCTGCTGCCTGGGCTTCAACAGGAATCAGGAAAGTAGGGGTTGGATCTGGATGGGTGTGTGGTAACTGCTCCCTGTTTATTTTCAGGCTGAAGATGGAAACATCGAATATAAAGTAAGTCTCAGGGTGGGAGGGACAGGTTGTCCCTGCTGGTGTGGGATGATGATTTCTCTGGGATCCTTCCAACTCATGATCTATAGTAACTTAGGAATGTGGTTCCGGGTAAGAGCTCTGTACCTCACTCTGGTGGGATGGGACTCACAGTTAGAGGGGGTCAGGGATGAGGGGGTTTAAGTGGGAAGGTCAGGTCCCGGTCCTTGCAGTAAGACAGGTGGTGAGCATGTGGGTTTAGGAGGAGCGTCTCTGATTTCACCTTTTCATGATACCTCGCCTGCCCTAACTAAGCTGAAGCTGGTGAATCCATCCCAGTACCGCTTTGAGCACCTGGTGACACAGATGAAGTGGCGGCTCCAGGAAGGCCGCGGGGAGGCCGTCTACCAGATTGGGGTGGAGGACAACGGGCTGCTGGTGGGGCTGGCCGAAGAGGAGATGCGGGCCTCCCTCAAGACCCTGCACCGGATGGCGGAGAAGTATGCTTCCCCTTCCTTCTCTGTTCTCTTCCCTAACTCTGGGGAGGCCCCGCGTGTACCCAGTCACTTAGGGCCGGAGGGGCCAAGGAGGGACTTTCCTTCTGCTGCCTTCTCTTGACAAAGGGCTGAAGTGGGGAGGGCTAGTGTTCTGGGCTCCTCCACATTGGACTGAGGCTTTTTTGCTCCTTGATTTAGGATTTGTTTGTTTGTTTGAAGGGAGCTGTGAAAGTGGGATAGATTGGAGGGTGGTAGGAGGCGAGGTAAGGCGTTGGGAGCTCTGTGGGAGATGTGGAAAGGCCATTGGTCCAGAGCCAGGATGGAAGGAGTGGGGGAGTACAGGTGAGATCTGGCAGCTGTGGTCCTGCTGTGATAGGGTCGGGGCCGACATCACTGTTCTCCGGGAGCGAGAAGTGGATTATGATAGTGACATGCCCCGGAAGATCACTGAGGTGCTGGTACGAAAGGTCCCTGACAACCAACAGGTGAGCACACAGCCTTCCCTGCCGTTTATGCCCATGCTCCCTGGGAGGGCCCAGTGGTAGCGGGGGGGCTGGGGGGTGTCCAGGTCACCATTTGGTCCCCAAGGAGCATCACTGCCCTTGAGCCAACCTTCAGTGAAAAGAGGTGAGGGATTGGAGCCCTTACCTCTGACAATTCATCCACAGTTCCTGGACCTTCGTGTGGCCGTCCTGGGGAATGTGGACTCAGGGAAGTCGACTCTGCTTGGAGTGCTGACCCAGGGAGAGCTGGACAATGGGCGGGGCCGGGCTCGGCTCAACCTTTTCCGCCACCTGCACGAGATTCAGTCCGGCCGAACCTCCAGCATCAGCTTCGAGATCCTGGGCTTTAACAGCAAGGGAGAGGTGCATGCAATCAATGGGACCCAGTGGGGCCAGACTCTGAGGGTGGGAGGGTCTTGGTGAGGGACAGAGCCCGAGGGCAGAGAGGAGACCTTTAGGAGTGGAGTAGATAAAGGCCCTGAGGGTAGTGAACAAGCTCTGGCCTTCTTAGAAAGCAAACTGGGAATCAACTGAATTAAATCAGAAATGGGGTTCACGGTTGAGAGGCAGGGTCACCCAGGGGCTGATTTAGGTCCTGGCAAGTCTTAAAGGGTTGGGGATGCTGGCAGGGGGCACTGAGAGCCCTGGGTTCTGGGCCAGGTGGTGAATTACAGTGACTCACGGACGGCAGAAGAGATCTGCGAGAGCAGCTCCAAGATGATCACCTTCATCGACCTGGCAGGCCACCACAAGTACCTGCACACCACCATCTTTGGCCTCACCTCTTACTGCCCTGACTGTGCCCTGCTCCTCGTCAGTGCTAACACTGGGATTGGTACGAGGCATTGGGGCAGGGACGGGGCTGGAGGGGGTTGCTGACTCCCTTCTTCCCTGGGCCTCCTCAGATCTGGGAGCCAGATGAACTCTCCTTTTCGCCCCTCTCCTCACGCCCTCATTCTCACTCTTCTCTCTTGCTACCTGCCTGCCTTCTCTGAGGCAGCTGGCACCACAAGGGAGCATCTGGGGCTGGCCCTGGCCCTGAAAGTGCCCTTCTTCGTCGTGGTCAGCAAGGTGGACCTGTGTGCCAAGACCACAGTAGAGAGGACGGTACGCCAGCTTGAGCGGGTTCTCAAGCAGCCTGGCTGCCACAAGGTCCCCATGCTGGTCACCTCTGAGGATGATGCCGTCACTGCTGCCCAGCAGTTTGCCCAGTCACCCAAGTAAGCCTTTCTCACTCCAGAGCCCTGGTCCACGGGGAAGGCTGCCACAGGGCTCTGCAGCATGGGGTCCCACCCCAGGACCAAACCAGCTCTTGCCCAGTTGTGTGGTTTGGCAGGTTGGGATTGTGGGAGGGAGTCTTTGCTGAAGGGCTGACCCTTCCTCCAAGCCAGCCTGGAGCTTTGCTGATGCCTGGGACCCTGGAGACCAAGTGCTATGCCAGGCATTTGCCATCTCCCTTGGGCCCTGGGATGGGTTTTGTGTACCTCATTCCTTGGCTGGCTCACCAAGAGAGGGCCCTGAGATCCTGCGAAGGTTAGCAGGTAGTAGAGGAGGCCCCTAGCCACCCTGAGAGAAGCTCACCCTTCCATGTATGGGGCTTTAGCCTCTGCTTCCTGTTAGAACTTGCCTCATCTGTCCATTTCATGCCTCTCTCCTCTACAGTGTCACCCCCATCTTCACACTGTCCAGCGTGTCTGGAGAGAGCCTGGACCTGCTCAAAGTCTTTCTGAATATCCTGCCTCCGCTCACCAACAGCAAGGAGCAGGAGGAACTCATGCAGCAGCTGACGGAGTTCCAGGTAATTGTCCACTGGAACAGGCAGTCAGCTGGGGAACTGGAAGGGCTAATTCTGACCGAGCCCCGGGTCTGTTTAGAGATTTTGGACCTGCCAGCCCTGCTTAGAATTGATAGAATTTTCTTTGGCTTCAGGTGGATGAAATCTATACAGTACCCGAGGTGGGGACCGTTGTTGGAGGGACACTTTCCAGGTGAATTGCCTTGCTTGCTACCCACCCTTCTCAGCCCTCACATATCCATACACTCGAAGATGTCATGGCCCACAGGAGACCCTGGAGTTGAACAGAGCCCAGCTAGAAGACATGCTTGTTTGCAGATTAGGCTTCCACCATCAGAAGAGCTGGAGAAAGCTAGTCTATTGGCTTATGAGAGAAAAGCAATATTGCTGCCCCTGAGGGAGACGTGTGGGTCCTGGGCCCCAGGAAGAAAACTAGAATATATTCAACTGGCTTCATCTCCAAGTAGGGAAATGAGAGGTCCCTTAAGACTCTTTCCAAAGCAGAGGATGAAACCCAAGGGGCTGTCTTGCTCTTTCAGGGATCAGGTGTTCAGTATCAAACCAGCAGGTGCCTCTCTGGCCAGCTAGCGCTGCCTTTCCTGGTATTAGCCTTCAGAGTCTGAACTCTGAATTGGGCAGGGCAGTCATCTTCTCTACCTCCAAGTCAGAATTTAGGGTCTCTTTCCCCATCCTGAGAGACTCAGCCTTAGAAGGGAAGGAATGCTCTGGGTGACCCGAGCAGAGAAGCAGGTCAAGGAGCCTAGGCTGACACTGTGCCATCCGCCCTCTGGGCTGCAGTGGGATTTGCCGTGAGGGCGACCAGCTGGTGGTGGGCCCCACGGATGATGGCTGCTTCCTGGAGCTGAGAGTATGCAGCATCCAGCGCAACCGCTCCGCCTGTCGTGTGCTGCGAGCTGGTCAGGCTGCTACACTGGCCCTCGGGGACTTTGACCGTGCGCTCCTTCGCAAGGTGAGGTGGGAGAGTGGGTTGGAGAGAAAACACAAAGAGAAGTGCCTGGGAGCCCGGCTACTTGGATGAGGAGCACCTGTCTAAGGGGAACTCCAAGAAAACATGGTCTCTACCCTACGAAGCTGGTTACACAGACTGTCTGTGTAGGAAAAGGCTTCAAATACTCATAAAGCACAGCTCACTAAATAGGAATCACTGTAGTGCGACATGAGTTTCTAAGACCCTAGTAATACAAAGCATTAGAAGAGCTAGAGGACATGGGAGGTGGGTAGGAAGTGTTCCCCTAAGAAGAGAGCTTTGAATATTGTCTTCTGAGGTCTTGTATTTGAAGCCATAGAGGAAGAGGAAACTTAGGGTAGGAGGGTATGAGGGTGGCTGTGGAGGGAGAGACTAATGTGAGGTCTGCCCTTCCTGGGTCTGGGGACTGTGCCTTCCCAGGGCATGGTGATGGTGAGCCCCGAGATGAATCCCACCATCTGCTCGGTGTTCGAGGCAGAGATCGTCCTACTGTTCCATGCCACCACATTCCGGCGAGGCTTCCAGGTGACAGTACACGTAGGCAACGTCCGCCAGACGGCAGTGGTGGAAAAGATCCATGCTAAGGTGAGAGGGCCCCAGCCATGCCCCTGCGTTTCCAGGGAAAAAGTCAAAATTCTCCTGCCTCCAGAATGCCGATCCCACAAAAGGGACAAAGCCCCACTTACGGGGGGGGTAGAAGCCTGATAGGCCCCGGAGGGTGGCGACCCCAGGCTGGTAGAGAATGGGATGGGAGACACTGTCCAGGGCCCATGACCACATATCTGCTGCAGGACAAGCTGCGAACAGGGGAGAAGGCAGTGGTACGTTTCCGCTTCCTGAAACACCCTGAGTACCTGAAGGTGGGCGCCAAGCTGCTGTTCCGGGAGGGTGTCACCAAGGGCATCGGCCACGTCACCGATGTGCAAGCCATTGCAGCAGGAGAGGCCCAGGCCAACGTGGGCTTCTGAACTCCAGGCAGGCACAGCTCGATTGCGGTCCCTACAATATATAAGGTGACTCTGGCCATGCTGCCCCCCATTGGCAGCTCTGTGTGTTAATAGGCTAGGGAGAGAGGGGTGCTCTCTGCCACTTGCTCTCTGCCACCATTCTGGCAAGGTGCCAAGCTTGGTATGGCCAGGGAAGGGCAGTCCTGAGGGAGAAGACAGGAGAATTCAGGGCAGTGCCCAGCAGCTGTGTCCACCTGGTCGGCTTGTCAATCCTGGCAACCCCACAGCCTGTCTGCTAGAGAGAGCTGACCGCCGCCACCTTGGCCCCACTGTCAGGACGGGGCATGATTCACCGGTGTGGTCCCTGCACTTCAGGAATTGTCACAACAACTGGGGGTGGCCCTCAAAGGCACTCCTTTTTCTATACCTCTTTTCAAGACCATGTAAGTCGGCCATCTCTACCTGACTGTGGACAAAAGACACCTGCTCCTGGCCATCTGGTGGTCCAGGGTCTGAAGAAATGGCACAGGGACAGTGAATGGCAGTGCTCGCATCCCGTGCTGAGACATGAAGCCTATTCCTCAGCTTTATTTCTCTTCCCTTCACTCAAGGGCCATGTCCCGTTTCTCCTCTCAGAGGCCCCACAGGTGCTATTTGTTGTGCTGGCCCAGGCGTGGGGCCGCCGAGCTGAGGCTTGGCACACCAAAGGTCAGCTGCATGTCAATCAGTTTTGTCCCCTCCTCTGCAGTGATCTGTTGGTTTTCATGCTGAATCAAACAGTATGTTTTACTTTCCCAGACTGACCGAGTCCCCATTCCTGCCACCCCCACCCCGCTTCCTGCTCCTGCATAAGTCTTCTCTTGTTTTAGTGATTTGCAGTGACACCTTTCCCTCTGTTGCTGGGAACCTGGAGGAAAGGGAAGGATGTTGCCTTTAGGGTATGGACTCCATCCTTTCCCTTCGTTAGTGTCCTGGGTTCCCATGGACTCAGGGATTTGTTGGTTGAGGTTTCTCTGTATATATTTTATATATATATATATATATATATATATATATATATATATATATAATACATATATATTTAAATACACACACACATATATATATATTGTACAGAATAAAAATGTTTTATTGAATACACCATGCTTATGCTTAAGACACAGGCTCAGCTTCCAGAGCTAGATTCCTCTTCAGAATTAGAGATGCGAAACCCTAACACTGCTGAACCCCGAATGGGGAAAGAACCCATCAGGTATCTCATTCACCGTCCTTCCTTTCTTCTCCCCCATGTGATCAGTGTTCCAGTATTATGACTAAGTATTCTGGCCTGTTTTGCATAGTTTTTGGAGTGAGCAGAACAGAAAGTGAAACTGTCACTTTTTCAACTGAGAAAGGTAACCTCCCCATATGAGGACTTGGCCATCTGCTAATGGTCACAGTGGTAAGGGCCCATTACTGTGCCCTTTCAGAGATATGGAGATGAGCGTGCCAGCTGCTTAATGAAGAGTAGAATTTACAGACATGGCAATCTGGTCCTACGCTTTTTCTAGCAATGCGAAATAGCCTGAAGTGAGGTTTATACAGCCTAAACTAGCTTCTTGGCGCTATGAGGGCCACATAGTCCCTTCTCCCCGTTTCTGTGTTCAGAGTACCTGACTCTCACATTTTATGGGTATAGAAATGGGGCCCAATGTTAAAGTCAACTACAAAAAGCAGGGACTACATTTTGAGTACTGATCTTTGCAAAAGAAACGTAATGATAAATGTGGCCTGAGGTCCCAAGGGGCATTCTGCCTCCAGGGTATTAAAGTGATAGCTTTCCTGCCACTCACATTCAGCTGCTTTTAAAAATTATCACTGGTTTAATTTGCTGCTAAGAAGCCTGGGGTTGAAGACCTTCCTCCTGTGTTGGGAACTAAGAGCTGTTTACTTCTATACAGTTGCTGAGCTCTGAGGAAAGGTTATATTCAGAAAAAAAGGCATGTTTTGTTTTTGTTTTGGGGAGGCAACAAAGTTATGCTCAGAAACTGATTTGTGTTTTCCAGTAATTTATTTAGCTCAAGTTTGCTGTTGAGAATTATAATTTACAAGCCAATAGTGTACAGGATAATAACTCTTAATAAGCCAAATAAAGAAATAACATACTCCAAACAATGACAGATTAATCACACTACTGTTCTAGGCAAGGGAGGTGAAGGAGTAAAGTCTAAATTTAATATGAAGTGTTCCTTTTTATATACCAGGAGGCACTTGGGAGAGCTGGCAATCAACCAAAAAGCTGATTTTCAGCTGCCAGCGCAAAAGTCCCCTGTTGCTAGAGCACGTTGCTAGGGAACAAGGACACCAGTGTTAGCAGGAGGACTGAGCTGCTCCAGGATTGTCATTTCTGAGACCCCTGCATGAATTTAACACCACTGCCAACTGGTAGGAGTAAATGTCTCAAGGGTCTTTGGAGAGTTTTCAGTTTAGCAATGAGTTGCCTCTCCCAAACTGAAACTATCAAATAGTCCTCACAAACTCTCAGTATTTATAGTCTAAATGTTCCCTTGCCATCCTTACATGTTCTTATCAACTGCTTATCAACGACAACATGCAGAATGATGACATCCTGGTATGACTTAAAGAAACTTTAGGGGCCAGCCGAGTGGCGTGTTGGTTGAAAGCTGGCTTGGGACGCCAGAGGGCTCCGGTTTGACAGAGCCCTGGTTTGGATCCCACATATGAGGGTCAGTTACACTGCCCTCTACAGCTGAGATGCTGAACAACTGCTCAACCTGGAGCTGGGCTGCCAGTGAGTCGCCGGCGATGCCATATGCTGCAGCCCCTGCTGCAGTGGGTTGCCATGGGCTACCATGTGTAGCCAGCAGTCAGCGTGAGTGGTCAGCAGCCTCTGTGAGCGGCCATCCAGAGGCCGGCGACTGATCTGCCTCGCCCGGGAAGAGCGCAATGATGGTACCAACATGGGCCAGTGAAGCGACATCCTCCACAACTAGACTGAAGAACAAAAGGACAGCAACTTATCTGTTCCCCTTCCCCCAATTCCTCAGCACTGTTCCCATCCCACAATAAAAATCTTAAAAAAAAAACCGAAAACTTTTAAAAAAATTGTCATAAACAAGTGAATTAAAACAACTTAGGGGGTGGCTGAGTGGCTCAGTTGGTTAAGAGCGAGAGCTCTGAGTAACAGGGTTGCCGGTTCAATTCCCACATGGGCCAGTGAGCTGCGCCCAAGCTAAGCTGCCACTGAGCTGCAAACAGGTGCAGGATGGCTCAGCTGGTGAGAGCACACTGCTCCTAACAACAGGGTTGCCAGTTTGACTCCCGCATGGGATGGTGGGATGCCCACACGCAACTAATATTTAACACGGCACCTTGAGCTGAGCGGCCACAAGCTGCCGACAGGCGGCCAGATGTCAACTGGACTTGGAGCTGAGGTAGCTGCGCCTTCCACAACTAAGATTGAAGGACAACTTGGCTGTTCCCCTTCCCCAATTCCCCTTTAAAATCTTAAAAAACAAAACAAAGAAAAACAACTTAGGTCATATGTGGATTTGAAATCATAAACCTATACACAAGGTACTGTAGCTTTCACCTGTTAATAAAAATTCATTTTTTAATTAAAAATATTTTAAAATTTTTTCCCTGGATTAAGAAATTTTGGAAAATCATCTCAGTACTTAATGAGACATCTCCAGGAGCTAGTGAGCCACTTTGTTACATCAGTGGACCGACCATTTAGGATAAAAAGGTATATAAGACAGCCTCCTCCCACCCCAGTAGTAGGTACATTTTTATTGTTCCTGTTCTGGTATTCATCTAAAAATTTTCAGTTTCATCCAGCGAATATCAAGCACCTATTATGTGCAAGGCACTGAAAAATTCTTGGCTTCAAAAAAATATAGATCTAGTAAGGAAAGGACCATCTACACAGAGACTACTGCCATTTAACTGCAACAAAAATGGAAACTATATATTTTTAAAAGATTTTATTGGGGAGTTGGGGGAGGGGAACAGAGAAGTTGCTGTCCTTTTGTTCTTCAGTCTAGTTGTGGAGGACGTTGCTTCACTGGTCCAAGTTGGTATTATCATTGCCCTCTTCCCGGCTGAGGCAGTTGCTCACCAGCCATTGGATGGCAGCTCACGGAAGCTCACAAAAGCTCATGCCAGCTGCCGGTCAGCCCCACTGCAGCCCACGCTGTCGCCAGCAACTCACAGCAGCCCAGCTCCAGGTTGAGCTGTTGTTCACTGTCTTAGCTGTAGAGGGCGCAGCATCACTGGCCCTCATGTGGGATCCGAACCAGGGCCCTGCTGCTCAGAGCTGGAGTCCCAAGCCAACTCCTAACCAACGTGCTACTCGGAGGGCCTTGGAAAATATTTTTGAAAGAAGAAATTTCCTGCTAGGCCTAATGGCTTTCAAATGTCTCCCATCCCCTGCCTTATTCAAACTAAATACAGACCCCCAATTTATAAATAAGCTTAAAGACCGATTGGTTTGTACATATGTATGGGAGGGGGGATATGTACACCATTCTCCCTGCTTCTCCATTTCTCTCACTACTACCTAACAGTTCATCTTCAGTTTTAGTCAAGGTTCCCCATATCAGAAAAGCCAAAAAAGCTGACTTTCCACAGATAAGAACAGAGATTAAGAATGCAGTACTATAAACATGGACAAGTACAAAAAAGCTACAATCATTAATTTAAAAACCCTAAGCTAAATAGTCAAACTTCAATAGGGAAGAGATGAACACACCAGTGACCCTGAAGGCCCAAGGACTTACCCCTTAAATTTGTACTTTATGGTTTAAGGAAATGCTCTCTACAAGCCTGGCCAACCATTGGTATCTTCTAGAGCAGTATTTCTCCAACTTTCAGGTACACGCTGAGGAATCTTGTTAATATACAAAGTCTGATTCAGTTGGGGTGGGCGTGAGGCTGAGACAAATTCTGACAAGTTTTCTGAGGATGCTGATGCTGCTCCTCAAAAGCACATTCAGAGGGCCGGCCGAGTGGCGCGATGGTTAGGAGCTGGCTTGGGACGCCAGAGGGCCCCAGTTCGGATCCCACATGTGAGGGCCAGTGACACTGCCCTCCACATCCCCAAAAAAAAACTTTAAAAAAAAAAAAAAAAAAAAGCACACTCAGAGTCGCAGAGTTCTAGAGATAATCTAGTTCTAATCATGATTTACCCAATCCAAACAGTTCCTAAAGTGGTCCAGTCACAACCTCATTCTACGTAAGAACAAGATGCAAGAGTTAGAAGGGCCATTGGGTAAAACGGTGGCTAGCATAAGGTTTGCTTGTATGAAATTCAGTATTTATTGAGTAGTTTCTGTGTACAGAGCCTTGCCCTGAACTAGTTATCAGTTTAGGGTTTCAAGTCTTCACTTCACATTCTCAAACCTCACATTTTGGTCATGGCATTATCTGAACTGCCCCTGTCACAGAACTAGAGGGAAAAATTTTTTAAAAACTTTTTACTCAGTTCCTTTTCTGTGCTACAGTACTTTAAACACATTGTTCTTAATCTTCAATATTGGTAAGGCATTATCTGAGTTTTACTCATTACCTCAAAAATGAGGCAAGGTGAAGAAATTGACTTGCTCATGGACATATATTCCAAGAGGCAGAGCCAGATTTGGAACCAGATCTCTTAGGCTCCAAGACTCACAATTTTTACTGCGTGACACCGCCTCCCTAAACTCTTGATTACAAGACTCAAAGCAAAATAATAAAGCAGTTGTATCTCTGGAAGATGCATTTTTACATCTCTATCAGCAATGGAACTAGAATCCATACCAGGGAAGAGATGGGAGCCTTAACTCAGCATCTAACTGATTATTTTTCTTATCAAACATTTCATAAAGTTATAAATTTCCTTGAGAAGTGAACATATTTCCATTTCCCAGATTACAGATAAAATATTAAAACCCTGCAGCAAGCCTGAGGGCAGAACTAGGGTGTTAAAGGCTTGAAAAATGATTCTAAGGTCTGCATGCCCTCAGGCCTAGGGCGCTTATTTCTGGAGGCCAAAGGGCTCTTGGGATTTCTTTTGCTTTGAGGAGAACTGGCAGGAACAATCAGCGGGTTTGAGGACTGGGGCTGCAAAAAGGATTTCTGCAACTCCAATGCAAAATGGTAGTCCATATGCTCTGGCATCTCCCACACAAGGACCAGAGAGCCACACTTCTCACAGGGCACTTGGTCCTCAGGAGCCAGAAGACTCGAGGTAGTCGTTTCCTTCTGAACCATCTTCAGAACAGACTTGGAAGTCACAGGAGTGAGCCCACTGGGGCTGTTTTGAGCCAAATCCATCTCTGTGGTAGTTGCTTTAGAGGATTCTAGCTTCAAAACCTCTTCACAGACAGGGGTGGAATCCAGATACTCTGTTGGTAACTCTTTAGAGCTAGACTGTGGATTTTGTGGAGGAGAGACAATTGGAGGGTTATTTAACTCTTTTTGCTTTAGAAGCAGACTTTTCTGCTTAAAGAAGGGCTCGATTCCTGTAGTACGACTGGTTTGGAAAGGTAATGACGGCTTGAGTGGCGAATTGCTCTTGAGGGCCTGGGTCGTGGCAGTAAGAGATGGGAGTGAAGCTTCTTTGACTTTCTGCTTTTCTGCAGCTTTTTGGAAGAATGATTCCAGAGAAGTGGCTGCTTTCTTAGTGGCCACCGATGGGCCACTTCCCTGGGTCTTAGCTTCTGGACTAGTAATTGGCGCCTTTGATGGAGAACTTGGGTCATTGCTCAGGAAGACAGTGATGTCTGTGATAGATGAAGGGGCAGAGGAAGAGAATTTGGTCGCACAGAGAAACAGCATCGTGAGGGGAGGGGACCTGTATAGGAAGTAAAGGAACAAGATTAGCACCAGGTCACACATTCAATTTATAAATGACTGGGATTCTGGTTCTGCCACAAGAAGAAATTATTACTGCATTGATTCCCAAACTTTAGATGATCAGATTAATACAGATCAACAGACCTGGGATGTGCTGAGAATTTGCCTTTTGAACAAGTTCCCAGGTGATGCTGTTGTTGCTGATCTAGGACCTAAGATTCTGCTGCAGCGCTGCTGTAATTCAGGGTTCGGGCAAGAAAGTTTACCTGGGGCAACTAAAAAGCTTTAGAATATTTAGACTGGAAAGACTCTTGAAAAAAACCCTCTCACCCATTCTCCTGTTTTTAAGAGGGGATCTCGTTACCCTAACACTGACAGACTTTCATCTCTGTAATTCCTCCAGAATGAAATTCCACGGCTTTTGGTTACCTATCCTAGTCTCAGAAACATTTCAAGACATTCCTGTCATAAAGTTCCTCATTATGTCTAATTACCCAAATAAGTTTTCACGAGTTGAATTTCAGAAGGTGAAAGGTACTTTTCTATGTAGATTAGTCCCTCGATAAGGTAAAGAGTAAATGCTATTTTAAAATTATTATGACAGTATCTCACTATCCTCCAGTTTCATGCTTGGGGACAGTCTTATAATCAGATAATTTTGATGCTTCCCTGTCAATAAGGTTCACATTCTTGGTGGGGTAGTATCTGTTAGAGTCTGTCTGTTTATAAAGTTTCATATGAACACAGTATCACAATTATCATTTGGTTCAGTAAAAATGTTCAATTGTTTAAAATAAATATACCAGGAAGTAAAAGATAAGTAAATTATTCTAAGGAAAGAACAGACTCCAACTTCAGATACCCAGCATATTGTACATCTATACATACAATAGTAGTGGATAAATATTTAGATAAGCAGTACCATAGGTGGTTAACTAAACATTTATTTCTCAGAATCTTCACTATAGATCTATAGATAAACAACCAATTTATTTTTCTCACATAGTTATGTTTCTGTTGTGAATTTAGAATACTTTTTTCAATGTAACAGGCCATGTTAAATAAATAATTAAAGGAGTCCAACACTGAAAATAATATCTGGACAGTAAATGAACACACACCAGTCATAAATTTGGATATTTTTCATGACCAACTGAAGTTTATTATTATAATATGGCATTCGGTATTACACCAGTGGAGCTTGTAACTGAGTTGGGATGTTAGAGATTATGAATGAATATAGGTCCCTTTCATTCTCAAGGAAGATGCTTTCAAAATAGAACAAATAGTTGGGAGAGAAGTTCCCAAATGTACTACATTATTGAAGCTTGAGTTCTGTACTCCCAAGTACAGGCAACTGGTCATTCGCCTGAATATTGCAAATTGATACAGGCAGGGATAGTACTGGATCGTTCTGCCTCTCAAACCTACCTCTGGGAACTGAAATGCATCAAATGTAAGCAAAGAAGCTATAGCTGAGCTGCCTTATTTCTGGCATTTCCATGGTGTTCCCTCCCTGGTGCACGACCATCCCCCTCTGTAACAGGTCCTGCTAGCCAGAGTCACAAAGACCCTACCCCAGCTGAAAGCTTACATACCCACTAATTTTAGAGCAAGACAGGGTATAAGTCTCTTCTGAGAAGATGGGCTAGAACGCCCCTCACCATATGGTTTGGACTCCCGAAGTGTTACAGTTCCTGATGACAGCAAATGCATCGCGGCTCATCCTGTGAGCGTCATAGCGGGTGAGGGCACAGCAGCGGCGCAGGCTGCTGAGACGCTTGTCACCTTGTACCCGAATGCTCACAGTCAGCTGTGTGGCCACCCTGTCATTCTGCGGGTGGAAAAGGATTGAGACCAGAACTAAAGTTACTGTGAGCATCTGGATTCTATATACTGAACTGAGTGAGAGGAAATTAAAAGAACCAGGGTGACAGAATGGTTTGGAAATAGTTGAGTTTAACTTAAAATTTAAAAATGTTTGTGCTATTTTAAGGTGTCAGAAGAAATTGGAGAAGATAATTTGGATGATGCAATATTAGCATATCTAGGAAATTTTGGGAACAGGACAGAATAAATGAAAATGGATTTCCTGATTTTTTTTTTGTGCTGTCCATGCAGGAAGATTATAACAAATACCTACAGTACTATATTCTATTTTGTGACTGAAGGAAGGGCTCATGTAAGTAATTGTCTGAAAGGAAGATCCAAGCTAGGATGTCAATAGATCCAAGTAGGGGATCTATTCTTTAATCTGTCCTGATGCTCTTATGCTTAATAAGAGCAGAAGTTCCCATTTCTTTACAACCCATCTCTAGAAGATACAGTGTAGTGAGCCTGCCTCTAGAGAGCAAAGTCATTGATTCACTTTTCAGTGACGTCTAAGCAGCTGAACACTGTTGAGGCAAAGCAAACTAAGAAACAAAGGTCAAGAGGCAGAAATATAAGGAGTTAAAAATCCTACACAGGGATCCTCTCAAAATGAAAAGATGTTAGTGAGAAGAAATACCCTCGTAAGGCAAACAAGCCAAGAGCAACAACTAATTTTTGGTAAAAATACAGTTTGTATTTTTGTACATTTTGTAAGTACGGTTGGTACAGATTTGTATGTCTTGAGAGAATACAAATTGGCAATGACAAAGGAGTCCTTGCTGACTAAAACCATTCAACTATAACCAAATGCCTACTACGTACCAGGTACTGTCTGGACATAGAGGAGAGAACAATATAAAGTCCAGGCCCTCACTGACCTTATCTTGTAGTAAGAGCTGCAGATAATAAGTCGACATGTAATAGAAATTACTACAAAGTGCTATGGAAAAAAGCAGACTAAGGCAGAGAGTGGTGCCAGTGCTGATGTAATAGGGTGGCTGGGAAAGGCGTCTCGGAGAAGGTGAAATGTAATCAGAGACCTGAATAAATTGAGGGAGCAAATTTTAAGAATATAAGAGCAAAGATTCTCCAGGCTGAAGGAATAGGAGATACAAAAGTGCTAAGGTAAGAGCTTGCTTGGTGTGTTAAATAAAAGGGAAGGAGGCTAGCAGAGTAGAGGCTAGAGCAGGGCGAGTGAGGGGGAGAGGATAGGAGATGAGGTCAGAGAAGTAGCCAGAGACCAAATCATACTGGTCATTATAGAATAAAAGAAAAGAAATCCACACATGACTTAAGTGTGAAGGGAAGCCACTAGAATATTTTAAACAATGAAATGACAGGATCGTCTATGTCCAGAATTCTTTTTGGCATAAAATCCTTAAGCTTAAAGACAGACTAACTTTCAGGGATCCCTACTATGTTGCACTGGATACAAACTGGGAAGACAAGTCCCAGCAGTTTATAAAGAGAGATGAGAATGGAGCGACGCCTAGTGGGCAAAGTCAAATAGGCTCACAACATTCTTTGTGTCACCTCCCAAAGAACAAACATTAACCACCAATCCAGCTAAAAAGGGGCACACAGGTAGTTTTGGATGATTCCTGACAGTATACAGTTGACTTGTAGGGCTCCCAGATGTTTCAGGAGAGGACACATCAAACGATAGCATCAGGAAGGTGAAAAGAAATCCCACACATTGGGAGAAAAAGATTTTGCAAATTATATATCTATATATATCAAGGGATTTGTACCAAGGATATATAAAGAACTCTTAAAACTCAATAATAAAGAGACACATAGCACATTTCAGAAATGGGCAAAGGATCTCAACAGATGTTTTTCCCAAGAGGATCTGAACATGGCCAATAAGAACCTGAAAACCATAATGAGATACCACTTCGCACTCACTAATATAGCTAAAATTAAAATAAAGACAATAGCAAGGATATAGAGAAATTAGAACCCTCTTGCATTGCTGGGAATATAAAATAGTGCACCAAGAGTCTGCTTGTTCCTCAAAATGCTAAACATGGATTACCAGGTGACCCAGCAATTCTACTCCTAAGTATATAGGAGCAAGAGAAAGGAAAAGCATATGTCTACACAAAAATCAGTACATGAATGTTCATAGCAATGTTATTTATAATAGCCAAAAAGTGGAAACAACTCAATTATCAATTCACTGATGAATGGGTAAACAAAATGTGGTATGTCTCTAGACAGCAGACTATTACTCAGTTATAAAAAAAGAATAAAGTACTGATACATGTTACAATGTGGGTGAACCTTGAAAATATTACGTTAACTGAAAGATTTCATGCCAGTCACAACAGGCCACATACTGTATTGTTCCATTTATATGAAATGTCCAGAATAGTAAGTCTATAGAGACATATAGAGCAACTTAGTAGTTGCTTGGGGCTGGGGGAGTAACTGCTAATGGGTATGGGATTTCTTTTTTGGGTGATGAAAACATTCTTAAGTTGATTATAGAATATTTGAACAACTGGAGTATTCTAAAACTACTGAACTGTATACTGGAAATGGGTGAATTTTATGACATGTAAAATACATATCAATAAAGCCTTTTTTAATGAGAAGATAAAGAAATGAATCATCAGATGTAAAATCTTTGACTTAATACTCTAAAACTGCCAGTACTTCTTTGTCACATGGACTATGTTTAAGTGCAATAACTTACAGTACAGTCCCTAAATGTCCCGCTTAATGGCTCTGTACTCTGATGAAAACCCAATGTAGAGTCAGGGTTGCAGGAGTAGTTAGATAAGAAATAGACAAAAAATTAGAGGCAAATGGTAATGAGGGAGGCAGGGGTTGTCAGGTCTTAACACGTATGTTCACAGATCCAGGCTTCTGAAGATCATGTTGAGTTTTATGGCAGTTGCGTTTTATGGAAGAAGACTTATTAAAATTTCTGAGCTGGTATCTTTTTGTACCTTTTTTTTCTACTACATAAGGTAAGGTATTTCAACTGGCACTTAAATCCCAAAGCTCACCCAAGGAATAAAGAAAATCTTACATCATTTCGGTCCTTGATTAGTCTCTCCTCCAGTTCCTGGGCTAATTGCCAAAGCCACCATTGTACCTAAAAAAAGTCGTGAGACTTTAATTTTTCATTTGAAAGCTGTAGGCTTATATAGAACTAGATGGGGACTTTTTTCAGTTCTCCCCCAAATGGAAGTGTGTAGGAAAGTTTCCCCTATAACCAAGGGTTCAACAAATCATAGACATCTTCAATACCCTGACCTGCTCTGGCTCAAGATTGTCATTTTCTTTTCCTGCTGGCATGCCCTCAGGTAAATTTTGGGCATGTTTCAGCTCTGAGAAAAAAAAAAAAAGACACAAACTTGAGGCACAATATCCTAGGCCTTCCAAGTTTCCACCTACCAAAAAATGAGTAATTCCATTTTGAACTTCAATCAGTTTCATTTTAATTTTTTTTAGATGGAAAAAAAAAGAAAAAAAATCACATTAAAGTCGGTCAATTTTCAACACAAAAAGAGAACTTCTATTCCTTTCATACTTTATAGCACAAATGTTCCATCTAACTTAATAAAACCTGCAGCTAACAAAACCTACCCACTAACCCCCTTTAAAGAATCAGTATTGTGTCAAGAATGCCTGCCTACCTGATCTGGAGTGGCCAGAGCTGTTTTTCCTGGGAAGTTCTTGCTGCAGCCAATGGTTTTGGGAAGTTGCCGGGGTTTAACTGGATCATGTTCAATCCCACGGCACATGGCGTATAGCCAAGATCTAATAAAACCAGCAAAAAAGTTTAAGGTGAAAGCAAATGACTAGTTTTGTTAAAACAAAAACAAAACAAAATACCTATATTCTACTACCCGAATATCCCCTTCATAAAAAAGGGAAACTTTGTCCAAAATTAAGTATACTCACCCCTGACAGAATCCCTGCCCTTCCCAGTGAACTTCAGTGTAAGGAGAGGAACACTGGTTATGCTTTCTAAAGCCAAGTCATCATTTGTGTTTTTAGAAAAGTGCCAAGTAAGCCACTGATTTATATCCCCAAGTTTTTTGGTACTTACTAAGCCTAAATACAAAGACTTTAAGAAAATATCTGCATCTTAGCACACATACAAGCAGATGATGTATATATCCAGGCTTCAAAGTAACAGTTCCTATTTACCAACCTGTGTAGGTACCTGAAAAAAACTGCTCTAGACTGATAGGCCGTAGTGATCTAATATTTTAAAGCAAAGGGACCAATGATTACCTCGAGGTACAAATGCTAACATAAAGATAGGTCTAGATTTTACTAGATGCGTTTAACTAGATGAATTTAGTGTCTCCGTAAAGGTCATGATTGAAAAGCATTAGGAATCGCTTACCCACTCTTCTCTCCAAAATGACTCTGGAGCTGGGATTCGGTGAACTGCGTCAGCTCACCCATGTATTCTACCCCCAGGATTTCAATGACAGAGGCCCCCAGCTTTCCTCCAAGACTACGGCTAGCAAAAAAAACAAGGAATTTATAGGTCACATCCTAAATGTCTAGTTATCAGCTGATATAAGGCATTTTGCTTGTGTAAGTAGCTCTCCAGGAGGTTCAGGGAAAATGAGAGCACATATGGGTCCTGTAGACTATTAATATTCTAGCATAAGACTAGATGACTCCGGGAATTCAGATATTCTGGGAGTTAGGACCTGGGAAGATTAACAATAGCAAAAACAAAAGGTTAAAGTCATTAATTAGTCACCAACTCAACTGTATATAAAACTTTCAATTGTATAGGATCTACTACTACCATACCACTTAGGGAATAAAATTCTATCCCCCAAGCAATTCCCTTGCATAGCTAAAGCCTTTTCTATTTAAGAATAAAGTCAAAAAGCTTCGGCCTGGGCTTACGGCTTTCAATCATCTGTCGTCAACCGATCTTTTCAGTCTTATTTCCATCACTATCTTCCTCAATATGTTCCAACTATACTGTTATGCTCCAGTTCACTAAAAATACCTCCTATTTTCTCCTTCTTTGTGTTCAAAACATTCTCCAAATCGGTGTTGCTCTTCTTGTCTCATCTGACTCTCCAAATTGTGCCAAATCTCAAAAAAATCCATGCCTTTTTAATAAATCCTTCTCAGGTTACCCTTCTATGAACTTTAGTAACTATCTGCACAGTTCATTTAGCAATATCTTATGTACAGTCTCATGACAGCACTTTCACTGTTGCTTTGAACTGTTGTATCTTGTCCCTTCAACAATAAGCCTTTGTCATGGACACGCAATTGGCAGGCACAACCTAGTTATTCGTTTTACTTGGCTTCTTCTCTAATGCCTAGTTTGGGAGCCATTCAGTAGCCCTGAACACCTCGGTGTGATATTAGAAGAAAAGAACTTAAAATTGCTATTGATTTTGATATTTTGTAACTGACTTGAATAAAAAGCCCAGAAGGGAGTTAAACATATAGCTAAGAATCAGGTCATTGTTTGAAATTCAGGATTAAGGTCTTCCACAGATAATCCAGAATTGAAGTTTCATTAAGAAAAATGTCTCAGTGTGTTTTTCAAAATTTTCTGTCTTATTCGTATCTCCCTCCTGCCTCCCTGGTACCTTTCTTCCTTGGCTCCAATCCTTCACAAGGAACAGAAGAAACTACAACCCAAGTGCCTTCAGACGTATATGAGTAAAATTTAAGGTGCTCCCCGAATACTTACATTTTGCCAATAGGCATGTGGCTGAAGAGTTGTGGGACTGATCCATGTGAAACCAGGGTCTGGCGGTTGGGCTTGTTTAGTCCACAGGCCAGCTTAGCCAGGACCTGGATTTGGAGCACGGAGAGTGTAAAAACCTCATCACTGTCAACACTCATGCATGCGTTGGCTTGGTAACTATTAACATACACATACACACACAGGCACAGCTTCAGGGCCGTAACTAGTGGTGTCCACATTAAGAACAAAACCAGAAACTCCAGGCATCTCTAAACCTTCACGTCCCACAACATCCTCCGTGGAAAACATGACTCGCTGTCATTATCCTCATTGTCCTTCCCACATCTTCCACTCTCAGTTTTCCCTTAGTCATTTTTTCCAGCCACTTCAAGAGGGTGAAAAGCAGAGAAGCTGCAGAAGAAACTTAAGATGTATTTCTTAATGTGCCCATGTGAAAATGCCAAGACAAACTTGTTCTACCTTACCCCATTTATTTACATTTCTTGATGAATGGTTAGTCCATTTGGAGTTCCAGAGTGAATACGATACGTATTAACCATAATTTAGTATCTCTGAGAGAGACTGGGCTCAGAATCATCTTCTAATAGCAAAAATACTATAAACAAGACTTCAAAATGAAAAAAAAATTAAATCCTTAAGAACTCTTTTCAAAGAATGAGGTACTTCAGTGGTATCATTTCACAAATAAAAATTGGTAGGGAAAGTATAAAATCATTCGTTAAATTCACTGGAGAGATTTCTCTGGAACTTCTACTGGGCAACATTTAGTCTGGTTTGAGTTACTACACTGGGTCTTTAGTTTTCTCTCCCTCCATCCAACCAGAAAAAAACCCCAAACGCTGAGTAGTTTGGCACCTTTCCTCTTATCCGAGGGATGGGGAGAAGGTGGTAACCAATAATCAGTCACTGCCCAATTACTGAGCCTAGTCAGAAGGGGATGAAGGCCCCAGGCCCTCACCACACTTTAATCAGAAAACCAGTGATTCTGCTCCTGGATTATTGAGAATTGTCTGTGTTCCTAAATCAAAATAGTTGTCCAAATTAATAAAATTTAATGATTCCATTTCTCTTATTGCTTTCCTTAGGGAATGGGGACTAGACAAAGCATACAAAACCCAGGCCACTCCACATAAACTGTAATACCAGAATATTCAGCAGGCAGAAAGAAAATAAATAAATTCATATATAAAATTCAAAGACTAGCCTCCTCCTTTCTATATAGCTCAGTCATTAAGGAAATATTTTGGATGCAACTATATAAATAAGGATTTTCTGCAAAATTTTCAGCCTGCTTCTTAGGGAAAAGTACATGTTCAATGTCAATTCCCAGGTTAAAGAATTATTTAGGCTTTTATTTAGTCCTCAACAGGAATTTTTTCCCTTCTTTTTCTTTTTTTAAGAGGGCACAGCTCAAAGTGGCCCACACGGGGTCAAACGGGCAACCTTGTTGTTCAGAGCACACACTCTAAACAACTGAGCCACCCATTCTCCCAGTCTTCAACATGAATTGTAAATAGAAACCCATTTCAAAGTATATGTGTAACAATTTAAATGTCCCATTCATAGCTGTCTTTGCTGTATTCAACTACAGTTATCTGTATTTTTTTTTAATCTACTATTAGCCTTCACCTTATTGTGTGAGATTCCAGCTGAACACTGAAAGCCAGTCTGCCTCTCTATGGCTGCTCTCATTTCTTCCACAATCACTGCTCCCACAGTGAGCTGCAGGTCCGGAGAGGTGGCATTACCAATCTGAAGAGAATCAAGCCATTGCAATAAGCCTTGTTTTCGCATCTCCTCTGAAAAAGTTAAGAGTTCAAATTTAGACATTCTTTAAAATTGAGATTTTATTTACTTGTGTTATCTATTGCAGAAATTCTTAGATTTCAGGTACATTGGATATGTAGGTTTCCACAAAAAAAAATGGCAGCTGTTTTAGACTACTTGATACACACAAGAAAGATCAATTTCCCCTTCATGCTGAAACTTATGGTTTTAATATGCAACAAACATTTTATGTTATCTTTCATAAGCAATGATTTAAAAGTGCATGTTTTGGGCCGGCCGAGTGGCGCGATGGTTAAGAACTCGCTTGGGATGCCAGAGGGCCCCGGTTCGGATCCCACATATGAGGGCCAGTGACACTGCCCTCCACAGCTAAGATGCTGAACAACAGCTCAACCTGGAGCTGGGCTGCCATGAGTCGCCGGCGACGGCGTGGGCTGCAGTCCCTGTGGCAGTGGATTGCCATGGGCTACCGTGTGTGGCCAGCAGCCAGCGTGAGCGGCCAGCAGCCGCAGTGAACGGCCGTCCAGAAGCCGGCGACTGATCTGCCTCGCCAGAGAAGAGCGCAATGATGGTGCCAACTTGGGCCAGTGAAGCAACATCCTCCACAACTAGACTGAAGAACAAAACGACAGCAACTTGTCTGTTCCCCTTTCCCCAATTCCCCAGCACTGTTCCCATCCCCCCAATTTCCCAATAAAAATCTTAAAAAAAAAAAAAGTGCATGTTTTCTCACTCCAGTTCTCTTGAATTTTCTTCCTCCAACTTTCCCTTGCACATTCCCAAGAATTCTGTTATTCAATTCGAATATATTTAGAATTAACTTGTGCTTCAATATAAACTTTAGTATGTAGTATACATTTTTAGAGACAGGTTCCCACTGAATAGCTTAACATCCCATCAGAGGCACTAGAAGATTTATTTTCTGAACAAGCTATTTAAATTAGATGAAGCTTTGGACTCAGGTCCTTGAACATATCTTACTATCCAATTTAGAACTAGCCACAATTTTGAAAAAGCATAAAAAGTTATTATATAGCAAGGAATTAGGTATGTAGGAAATACAGACATGCTGGTTTAAAGAGGCAGTACTGAGGTATGAACACAGCAAGAAAATACACTCAAACAAATCTAGGAGAGGTAGAGTGAAGGTCCACATATAGAAAAGAGGAAGAAGATGAGCACCTAGAAATATTTTCCAAATATTTTTAAATTTATTGGTGTGACATTGGTTAATAAAATTATATAGGTTTCAAGTGTACAATTCTACAATACATCATCTGTATATTGCATTGTGTGTTCACCACCCGAAGGCTAATCTCCTTCCATCACCACATAGTTGACCCCCTTTACCCTTTTCTCACCCCATAATACTTTCCAACTATTGATGATTGCTGCTTCTCTTCTTTGCTGGCTTGTCTTCCTCTTCTAATACCCTAACTGTGGTTACTGAGCAACATTCTCCTCTTCTTTGTATATATGCTTTTTCTCTTGGTGAACTGGTACTAGTTTATGTTTCAATTTGCTTATGCTGAGTACATGCAAATCTTAATCTCAGTCCCCAAACTCTTATTAAATGCCAACCATTATCTCCACTGCCTTATAAAATAAATCTTCTTGAATTTTGCATTATAGTTTTAAACTAAACATAACAAAAAAATCAACTTTTATTATATCTTTTTTCTCAAAGGTTTTCTTTCCCAAAATAACTCCCTATTTCTATTAAAGATTTAAAATCCAAATAATGTTGTCTTCTTTTTTATCTTTCATTCCTCATTATTTAGTTAAAAAAAAACCCACTTCAAAATTTCACATATCCATTGCAACCCACCCTATTTTATTCAGGTTTTCTTTATTCTTGCCTAGGCCACCTCAGGTGGTTCCTAAACCACCTTCTCCCTATATATGCATTCTACACAATTCCCACAAATTAAACCTTCTCAGACACCAATGTTATCAATCTTACCCTCTGTTCAAAATTGCCAGTGGCTCTCTCGCACTTACAAAATAAAGAACCAACTCTATAAATTGGCATTGAAGGCCATCTGCCCTTTTCAATTTATCTTCCACGGATCCCAAATTTGTCACATCCTTACAATTTCCTGAACATACCATGTGTCTACCTTACAACATCACTTATTCTATCTCCCTGCTCTTACTCCTTAATTCTTGTGTATACTCAGGGCTTATCTCAAGTCTCATCTATCATGAGATTCTCTAACTATTCTAGCTAACTTTGGGGTCCCCACTAACGTCCTTTAGCTCTTACTGTAACAAGTACAGCATAATTGTTAACAGAACACACTACAGTCATGGCGGATTCAAACGTTGGCTTCACAGCTTACTATGTGATTTTGAGCAAGTTACCTAATTCTCTAAGCTTTGGCTTTGTTGTCTATAAAATGATGAGAATACTGTACCTCATGGGATTGTTGTGAGAATTAAAAGGTTATGTACAGAGGGAGCCAAAAAATTCTATACACATTTTAAGAAGGAAAAAAACTATATTAAAATTATGCTGATGGTAACAACTTTGAGCACCTCTTGTAATTGCAGAAGTCAAACATGACTTGTATTCACCTTTTGTTACCGGTATATACTGAGTATTACAATTTTAATAGTTTTTTCCTTTCTTAAAAATGTGTATACATTTTTTTTGCCTCTGTCTCTCTCTTGCTCTCTCTCTCTCTCTATATATATATACACACACACATATATGTATATATGTACATATATACATATATATATGTATATACCTATATATGTATATACCTTATACATATTAAGAACGATAAATATAACATCCTTAATTTAAAACTATTTGTTAGGTTTGGAAAACATAATTTGTTGAAATTGCAGGGTTTTCTGGACTCTTTTTCTTAACTAGTAAAGCTGAGTTTTCTCTGCTCCAGATTTCTTCATTATCGTTCTCCCAGATTAGGTAGTTGCAATCCTGTTCCTCTATATCCATTCAATTGAATAGGACCACAGAAGATAAGCAGCATTCCTCTGTTTCTCTTTTCTAGTTAGTAAGAAGAATCTATAAAATTTGTGGTTTTTCTTTGACACACTGTGGTGGAGTAGAGGGAAAAGATTCAGGTAGTTTTTGTTGAAAAAATGCCCACTAAAGTGAGAAAAAGACTTTCCTTTTCCTATTGGATTATCTGGGTACCTTTGTGAAAACCAATTGAACAGAAAAAAAAAAGTGGGATCTATTTGTGTACCCTTTATTCTGTCCCATTCATCTATATGTCTCATCTTGTACCAGTATCACACTGCTCTACTTACTGTAAATTTATAGTTAAATCTCTTTTTTTGGCATATTTTATTCAAATAGTAGTCTGATCACACATGAGCCAAGAACATTCAAATAAACCCAAAAGAAACAGATGTTAAAGTTGGTCTTCAAACATTATAGCCAACAATGCCACGTTTGCCTGTGACCTCGCCAACATAAAACCACATCCACACCTCAGTGGCCACCAAACCATGTAGCAGAGCTGCCTTAACTGAGAGATGTTTAAAAGCTACCAGTTTGAGCACTATTGACTAATTTTTTTCAAGCTCTGAATAACTGTAGGGATCTTAGCAGGGGTTGGAGGAACCAGCTGAACCTTGGCATAGTACCAAAATGTGGCCAATTGAGGCTTCAGGTAAGTCAAGGCGGTGTTTACCAGCACTGGGGCCTTCTCTGCAAGGTTACAGACAGATTGGGCCACGGTTCTAGGATGGAAAGTCCATGGCCTTGAACAGCCAGCTGAATGTCTGTGGTTAAATCTTAAACTCAGGTAGTGCAAATCTTCCAACTTAGTTCTTTTTGAAAGTTGTTTGGCTATTCCACATCCTTTGCATTTCTATACAAATTTTAGAATCAGTTTGCCAATTTCTACAAAATCCAGCAGGGATTTTGGAAGGGAATGCAATGAATCTGTAGGTCAGTTTGGCTCCCCAAATTGAGCTCTAATAACATTTAGTCTCTTGATCCATGGGTATAGTATGTCTCTCCATTGAGTCCATATTCTTTAGTTTCTCTCAGTGATGTTTTGTAGTTTTCACTGAACGAGTTTTTTACATATGTTAAAATTATCTTTAATAATTTCATGATTTTCATGCTATTGCAAATGACATTGCTTTTTAAATTTCAATTTCCCATTTTTAATTTTAGACTACAGAAATACTATTGATTTTTATATTGACTTTGTCCTCTGCAACCTTGTTAATCTCACTTATTCTAGTGGTTTTCTTGGGGGGGGGGCGATACATTTCTTAGGATTTTCTATAAACATGGTCATGTCGCCTGCAAAGTAAGTTACTTCTTCCTTCACATCTGAATATCTTTTATGTCCTCTTCTGTTCTGATCAGACCACCTTGTGCCCCCAGTACAATGCTGAATAGAACTGGCCTAACAGTGAGTATTGATGACTTGTGCCAAAACTTCAGAGTTAGACTGATAAACCTCTAGCTAGACCCCACAACTCCAGGGACCATAACTACAAAAGAGAAGTCCCTGTACAGATAACAGGCATGCCCTCTTCTGTGCTACAAGCTGATTGGTGCCTTCCAAGTTCCATCAGGCTGTATGTACCTTGTAGGCAGAATGGATCATCTCACAGTTTGTAGGACTGAGGTCCTTGTTTTCTTGCTGGCTGTCAGCAGCGGGCAGCAACGAGAGCCTAGCCCTGGGGCCTTCTGCAAAGACGCTCAAAACCCAACAGCTTACTTCTTCAAAGCCAGCAAGGAGTCTCTTTTTAAGTACCACAATTCTCACCTTTGACAGTTGATTTATAATTTTTTGTACCACTGCACAACTGTTTTATGTCCTATGCATTCAGAAGATATTCAATATGTGCTTAGGAAGAAATGAATTACCAGCAAGCAGAGAAAAGAGAGAACAAATGAGTTCCATAGCTAACACAAACTAGTTACAACATGGCCCTGAAGGGAAAGTTTTTACTGTAGCAATTTTTGAGTGTTATCCTTAAGTAATACTCTATTTTGGAAACAGAAAATACAAAGTAGCAAATGTAGCATAGCTGAGCCTGACTGCTAACTTTAAATCCAGTAAGAGGCAGGATGGTAAAGGTTATATGCACTTAGGTCAGCTAATTTCTGTTATCATTTTTTGTTGTTGTTGCACACATCATATAAAGACTCAGGAATATGGTATGAAATATCATAAACCATTTACTAAACATTCCAATATTTTGAACACTATAAATAATATGATGTCACTACATCTGGAAGCTTAATATTTAAATTGGACACACTATTGCAACACTTGCATAAGACACAGAAATAAGATTTCTTTATAAACATTTCATTGGCATTTTAAATAAAAATGTACATATATGAGAAAGATAGGAGTAGAAGAAAGAGAAGCATGCCCATCTGAGTTAATATCTGACCACCAACAAAGGTGTGTTCCATCATCTTAGGAGAGCTAGCTATTCAACATGAGTTTCATCCAAAAACCAATGTGATAAGTAATAATAGTTCCTACTCTGAGGTATGTGGGTTTCAGGGTTTGTGAATCCCCTGAAAACTGCGTGTAAAATTATCTTATGTATAGATATATATTTTTTTCTGAGACAAGGAAGGGTCCAGAGCATTCAACAGATTTTCAAAAGGGTGTATAGCCCTCAAAAAAAGCCTTAAAGAACCAATGGTTTAAAGCATTATAAAACAAATCCCAAATGTTTATTTAAAAAAATAGGCCACACAATAAAATGTGGTAAACAAAGCGAAGACCAAAGAAAAATTTACTTATTATGATCAGTAAATTTCTGACTCTGGTCCCAGAATAATAAAGAAATCATGACATGTTTCATCATCATCAAATGGTTATGTACCATAACTTTGCCTCCTTTAAGTGGCACATTTTTATTGTCCATTGTATTTTCCCTAAAGAACTAAAGGATCTGCAACCTCTAGCTTGATAAACTCTCCTATATTAGGATCAGAGAATAAAATAATTTCTCAATGGTCCTTCCCCCAAGATTCCCTGGACAGTTCTACAACTATCACCCTTCAACACAACTTGTTAAAGGCATATCGTACATCTGTTCAACAGTAAAAGGCAACTTGAACATCTCACATCTTATTTTAAAACATGAAATCCAGGGTCGGCCGAGTGGCGCGATGGTTATAAGAACTGGCTTGAGGGCCGGCCGAGTGGCGCGATGGTTAAGAACTCGCTTGGGATGCCAGAGGGCCCCGGTTCGGATCCCACATATGAGGGCCAGTGACACTGCCCTCTACAGCTAAGATGCTGAACAACAGCTCAACCTGGAGCTGGGCTGCCATGAGTCGCCGGTGACAGCGTAGGCTGCAGCCCCTGTGGCAGTGGGTTGCCATGGGCTACCGTGTGTAGCCAGCAGCCAGCGTGAGCGGCCAGCAGCCGCAGTGAGCAGCCGTCCAGAAGCCGGCGACTGATCTGCCTCGCCAGGGAAGAGCACAATGATGGTGCCAACTTGGGCCAGTGAAGCAACATCCTCCACAACTAGATTGAAGAACAAAACGACAGCAACTTGTCTGTTCCCCTTCCCCCAATTCCCCAGCACTGTTCCCATTCCCCCAATTCCCCAATAAAAATCTTAAAAAAAAAAAAAAAAAAAGAACTGGCTTGGGACGCCAGAGGGCCCCGGTTCAGATCCCACATATGAGGGCCGGTGACACTGCCCTCCACAGCTAAGATGCTGAACAACAGCTCAACCTGGAGCTGGGCTGCTGTGAGTCACCGGTGACAGCGTAGGCTGCAGCCCCTGTGGCAGTGGGTTGCCATGGGCTACCGTGTGTAGCCAGCAGCCAGCGTGAGCGGCCAGCAGCTGCGGTGAGGGCAGTCCAGAAGCCAGCGACTGATCTGCCTCGCCCAGGAAGAGCGCAATGATGGTGCCAACTTAGGCCAGTGAAGCAACATCCTCCACAACTAGGCTGAAGAACAAAACGACAGCAACTTGTCTGTTCCCCTTCCCCCAATTCCCCAGTAAAAATCTTTTAAAAAAAACAAAACATGAAATCCATAGGAAATTCACCATTGTAACCAAAAATAAGCTAAACCCTCTTGGAGCTTTTTCTGGACAAATCTACATTGTTTCTACAAGTAATAACAGATTATCTTATTTATCCCCCAAGAAGTTAACTTGCTACAGATTTGTTGGAATCCAGATAGTTTCTTTTTGGCTTTTGTCCAACATTCAAAGCTTTTTACTGAAAGAGCTCTTCTGAATAAGAACAATGTTACAAAATAATAGCTCTAAAAGTATGTTACAAATGAAGTAGAGAATAGATACATTGTTTTGAATATAGTCATGATTTAAAGTACTAGAAAATGTCTAGGAAAAAGGTAATCACCCTGTTGAAAAGCTTCTAGATACAGAATTCTTTGCTCTGGAAGATTCAGCTGAATTCCACTCTCATAATATTTGATTTAACAAATGTAAGACCCAGATTCTCTTAGATCTGGTATCTAGAACTACTATAATCTAATATTACCACAAAAGCAAATTTTTATTGCCTTAATTTTATTCTAGCCTAAGAAAATATTTTTAACCATCAAATTCATTTTGATTTTTTTTTTTTTTCCCGCTGAGCCATCATGCCACCTTTTGGCAGCTCAGCGGCAGCTCAGCTTGGGCCGGGCATCAAACTGCTGTTGCTCAGAGCTCAAACTCTTGAGCGAGCTCTTAACCAACTGAGCCACTCGGCCGGCCCTCATTTTGATTTTTAAAGCACTTTCATGCAGATTACATCACAAGTTTTTGTCAGATAGGTGAAGTAAATAGATGAACTCATAAAAATCACTTATCATTCCCCTATACATCAATAACCAAGCAGGAAATATAATAGAAAAAAAATGTAAAATCACAATAGCAATAAAAAAATTAAAGCATCTAGGAATTAACATATGAATGCACAAGACCTTTATAGAAAAATGTAAAGCTTTAATAAAGATGTTATAATTGGGTATCCATATAACAAAAAAGAATCTTGATTCCTACCTCACATTCTACAGACATACACAATGGATTGTAACTCTAAATCTGAAAGGCAAAATAATAAAGCTTCTAGAATAAGACAGAAAAATTTCTTCATGACCTCAAGGTAGGTAAAGATTTCTCACAGGCATAAAAAATATTGTCTATAAAGGAAAAAAATAAAGATAAATTGGACCAAATTAAGAACCTCTGTTCATCAAAAGCCACACTGAGAGTGAAAAACAAGCCACAGACAGATATATTTGCAATATGATTTATATCTAGAATATGTAAAAAAGCCCTATAGATGAATAAGACAAGACAATTCAACACAAAATGAGCAAAAGACTTAAACAGGTACTTCATGAAAGGAGAGATCTAAATGATCAATATATTTACAAAAAGGTGCTCAATTTCATTAATACCAGGGACATGCAAACCAAAACCACAATGTGATATCACTATACAGCCATCAAAATGGCTAAAATGCAAGTGAAAAAAGCAAATGTTGACAAGGATGTGGAACAACTGGAACTCTCATGTGCTGCTAGTGAGATCATGAACTGGTACAACCATTGTATAAAACTGTTTGGTCCTATCTACTAAAGCTAACTATAGACAAATTACAAAAGCTCAATATAGGCAAACCCTGTAACTTCTCATCATACACCCAACAAAAATGCATACATTTGTTCACCAAATGATATTTACAAAAATGTTCATAGCAGCACTATTCTTAGTAGCCCAAGACTGGGAACAATCCAAATATCTATCAATAATAGAAAGAGTAAACTGTGGGATAGTCATACAATAAAATACTACACAGCAATGTGTAAACAAACTCAACTACGTACAACAGAATGGGTGAATCTCACAATGTTGAGTGAATGAAGCCAGAATCAAGTATATACTGCATGGTTTCAATTTTATAAGTTTAAAAATAAGCTAAATAGAAATCAGGACAGTGATTACTGTAGGAGAGAGGGGACAGGAATGGATGGTGACTGAAAGGGTAGGCAAGGAAGGCTCCTAGGGTTTTGATGTTGTTTCTTGATCTGGGTGCTGCTTACACAGATGAATTTACTTTGTGAAAATCAGTCAAGGTATATATACTTGCAATATGTGCACTTTATGTATATTATATCAATTACAAGTTTAGATAAGCAAGAAAAAGGAAAACATACTGGATTCCAGATCTCAGGAGAAGCAGATATATCACAATACGTAAATCAAAATGTTTAACTTAAAAAAAATCATTAAAAGGAATATAAATGAAGACCTGAAAAACTGGTGAGATATGTTTATAGGTGGGATAATTTAACATTAAGATAACAATCCTCTCTAAATATGTAAATTTAATGTAAACTCATCAGGATTTCTTGCGGAATTCAACTAATGGATTCTAAAATACATACTAAACAATAAAGGTGCATAACTAGCTAAGATGATTTTGAAAAACAAGAGCAGAGGGGAGTCCTGATCAAATATTATGACATACTACAAACAATAAAGATAACATAACAACGTGTTCTGGAGCAGGAGCAGACAGACTGATGGGATACTGCAGAAACAGATCCACTTATATATGGGAAGTTGAGAAGGAATGAATTTTTTAATAAATATTTGTTAGGAAAACTGGCTCACAGTAATAACTAAGGTGGCTTCCTACCTTAAATCAAATAAAAAGGCGAATTCCATATGGGTGAAAGACCTAAAAATAAATTATAAGGCAAATAGAAGAAAATGTAGAAAAATGTCTTTGTGAACTTCTGGTCAAAATGGATGTCTACAATGAGATTCAAAATGCACAAACCGTAAGGTGAAAAATTGAAGGGCAAAAAGAATTTCGTTCAACGAAGTATGGCATAAACAAAGTTAATGGATGACAGACTTGGGATAAGATATTTGCAATATCAAAAATAGACAAGGGGGATGGGGATGGTGGTGACCAGTTAAGCTCAGTTGGTTAGAGCGTGGTGCTGCTAATACCAAGGTTGCTGGTTTGATTCCCGCATGGGCCACTGTGAGCTGCACCCTCCCTAAAAGAGTCAACTATGCCATTGTAGCATGAAAGCAATGTGTAACCAATGACCATGGCTGTTCCCCAATAAAATTAAAAAAAAAAAAGACAAGGGATTAATCATTAGAAAATACAAGGAACTCTTGAAAAAAAAAAAGGCTGGAAATACAAAGGAAAACTGGGTAAAGATTATAAATAAGGCATTCACAAAAGTAGAAAGAAACTCAATTGACTAACAAGAATATGAAGAGATGCTCAACTTCAATTAGTAAATAAAGAAATGTAAATTAAAACAAACTAAAAACATTAAATACCACTTTATAGCCACCACATTGGCAAATATTTTTAAACATTAAATAATATCAATTGCTGGTGAAGATATTGGAAAAACAGGAATTCTTGCATACTGCCAGGGGCAGGGTAAACTGTTACACTGATACTGGAGAGTAAACTGGCAGTATTTAGATAAAGGAAGTATATGTGTATACCTTATGGCCTAGCAATCCACTCCTGAAAATATTTCCCAGAGAATAAATCTAGAGAGGATGAATGAGGACATTCATCATATAAACAGTTGGAAGTTAGAAGCAGCCAATGAGTTCAGACTAGGAGCATGGTCTGTAAATAGGGGCGATTCATACCATGGATTATGTTGCAATTTCTTAAAAGCAATCAATTACACATAAATACAGCTACATGGATAGAACTATAAAATTACCATTGAAAGAAAACTAGAAAAAGAATGAGATCTATAACACAATACTATGTTGTAATTAAAAAGCACAGATTAACAAAGCACATACACAAAGCAATGCTGTATGATTTATAAAGACATATACATATTTAAGAAGATATACCAAATACATCAGTGGGTTCCAAAGGGTGTGTAGGGTGGGGAGGGAGTTGGGGGAACCACTATGAAGGGGAAAAGTTGCAAAATAAGTAAAATAAAAAGAGAGGCCTTGCACAGCCCATTAATGACACCATGCTATGAACTGATTAGAAATTTTGAGTGACTCGATTCCCTGTACTTGAGGCCCCCTTAAAAGAGCTCACCCTTCTTATGATGAAGAAACCAAGTTACAATAATGTAAATTAACCTACAAATGATGGAAGTGCCCAGTCAGCCTTCCACTGATAACTCTAACCTGATCTAGTTATATATAAAGAGAAACTTGATTTCATAAGCTTCTCAATATCCATATACCTGGAAAGATAAGGGAATTTGTATATCCTTCCACGTGAGCCCTTGTGGTTCATTCAGATTGTAGTTTAAGTTTCCTTTCAATCAGTCCAAGAAGTATCAGTGTGACCAAGCAAAGCAGATTCCAAAGGCAGGAAACAGGCAATATGATGCTATGAAGTACCTTTCTGAACAGTCCCGTCTGCTGTCGTAGGGCCTTGAGGCAATCCTTCAATGTAGGTGGTTGGCAACCAGTCTGCCGAGATAGGCTGACCTTGTAGCTTTTCTAGTCTCTCTCGTACAGCACTGGTCAGGTCTACATAAGCCTCATCAATGCTGGCGCGTTCAATTATAGCAAAACGAGACATTACCTCCATCACTTCCACACTGGCTTCCCGGTACCTAAAAAGTATAAGAATGAAACGTGTAGGCAATAAATGGAGGCAACACTGAGACCATAGGCCTCATCCTCTCCTTCTCATAGTGGAACAATATACATAATCAGTATAACGTCTCCTTAAAGAGAGGAATGGCTTGTGAGACTAGATAGTAACTGAACTCATCAACGAGCAGGCAGATTGTCAATAACAGAAGCAAGGAAAAAGAACTCTGGGGGCAAACCTTTTTACTACAACTCTAGCACTACCAGGCATCCAATCCAGATCATGAACATGTCCATGTGACAAGGATCTCTCTAAAAAGGAAAGAAATGCTTCAAACTACTTTAACTAGAGAACATTTTACTACGATCACCTACTCCTTTTGTTATTTTCATATACCCACCATATAATATCTGCTTCTACTTTTGTCTTCAAATAAGAGGTAACACTTACAGGGAACCCAAGTACCTGGTCTTCCACATGATGGTATTTCTCATTATAAATGAACAAAGTGATGTATGGATTTTACACTTCAGTCAATGGGGGCTTTGATTAACATGTCAGCTGGTCCTCACTATAATACATGTATACACACATACACACACACAACCAACCAAGTCCAATCACTTCTGAATATACTAACAAATTATCAAGTTGAAGATAAGCTCCTAGAATGTGGTGATGCATCTGGACAGGCAGACAGCCTTCCCCAGGGGATGCCAATCGCATCATATATCCTCTATTCAAACCATAAGGAGCAGCTCTTCTGGCTGAATACAGCTAATTTTCTATGGCAATATGTGGGTGTTTGCTTTGCTTTGGACTTGCTATGGAATTTAAAGTGAGTTCTTTGTTCCGGTTGAACCTATTTTATTTATCATAAAAATGGAAATGTCTGCACCTCTTTGTTAAGACATCTATCAAAACTGGTATAATTATTGTTCTAAAACATTCTCAAATAAGAGAATTAAAGAAAGAAAGGAGAGAAAGACTCGGCTTTTTCTCTTTTAATCATTATTTGGGTTGGATGGAGGGTGGTCGGACCTCAAATAAAAAAGAGTACAAGTGTGCTCAAGAGCATGAGAGCACGGTACACTCACCCACATACAGGGCAAGGAAAGATACTGTATTACAGTAGCTGGTGTTCCTTCTCAGCCTCTTTAGCAAATTTCTCCAAGGTGCTTTTAAGAACATTTAACTTAGTGCATATACATTTCTGAAAATCATATTTTTACTTTTATAACTTGGCATCTCAGGTTAATTATTAAAATAATAATTTTAAATCACCAAGTCTTAATCTCTCTCTGATCTATAAACTTACTCCTACATTTTCTAAAACTGTCTTTGTTCAAAAGCAAAATAAATGGTTCAGTTTAAAGTTGGTGGCATGTAACTTTCAAAAATCATACTCTGAACTCAACTATAGTTCTGGGAAGTTACATTGTCTTTACAGCATAAAATTCTATTCAATGCATATGTCCATTAGTCGAATTAATTCTACTTTAGGGTTAAGGTAGTAATCTTCAGTCAAATCTGCCTTCTTTTCTGGCAATAACTTTAATGTGAGGTTGACTATGATGCTCCACCTTTAGACTCCCAATTCATAGGTGAATTCAGGAATATCTCAGGTCCCAAGTCAAAGCAGGATGCCTATATACCACACCACACAGTACAGTGTGCTGTGAGAATGTGTATCCTGGAATCTGAAAAAAAATTGAACCCTCAGTTTCTACTTTCTAGCTGTGTGAACTTAAATTATTTAACCTCTCTAACTTGTTTCCTATCTGTGTGTGTGTGTGTGTGTGTGTGTGTGTGTGTGTGTGTGTGTGTGTGTGTTGGGGGTGGTAATACTAGAACCTATCTCTTTTTTTTTTAAACATTTTAGGGAAGATGGGGGAGGGGAACAGTATTGGGAAATCGGGGAAGGGGAACAGACAAGTTGCTGTCCTTTTGTTCTTCAGTCTAGTTGTGGAGGACACCGCTTCACTGGCCCATGTTGGTATTATGATCATTGCGCTCTTCCCGGCTGAGGCAGCTCGGCCGCCGCCATCGGACGGCAGCTCATGGCAGCTCTTGCCAGCTGCCGGCCACTCATGCTAGCGCACGGCAGCCCAGTGCAGCAGGGGCTGAAGCCTACACCGTTGCAGGCCCAAGGCAGCCCAGCTCCAGGTCAAGCTGTTGTTCACCATCTTAGCTGTAGAGGGCGCAGCATCACTGGCCTGTGTGGGATCCGAACCAGCAGCCCTGCTGCTCAGAGATTGCGCTCCCAAGCCAGCTCTTAACCAACTGAGCCACTCGGCCAGCCCCCTAGAGCCTATCTTATAACAATGTGTGATTTAAGATATATTGTCTATGGAGCGCTTAACATAGTGCCTAACATATGACACATGCTCAATACATACTATTAGGATTATTATAATGGCCGGGGCTTGTACCTACCTCTAACTTGACTATGCCTATACATGTCCTCTCATTGCAAGGCTAACATTCTAAAACTTGAGGAGAGACAGACAGCTCAGGTCAAAAACAGAGAAGGTAATCTCCTTTTAGATTGCTCAGTTCTGGCAAATAATTCTAGATATTGCACTAGAATGTCAGTTTGACTCATCCTTCTCTGGGAAAACTCTTCAAAAATTACTTCAAAAACTTCAGACTTGGCCTGAGAAGATGAAAATTGGTATTGTTTTAATTATAATAACCAACTTTTAAATAACTAGGAAACTGAAAGGGTGTCAAGAGCAGCGATTGTTGAAAGTTATGACTCTGGACTGATCCTGAAATACAATATCAGAATCTGTTTTCAATTCACACAGAAAAGTTGGTGGAACAAAGGGAATGCTTTTGGATATTCTTTACACAAAAAAAATTTGAAATATCAGTTCTTAGCCTCATGGGATATTATTTCCAACTCTTTTATCCCCACTTAAACAATCTCTTCTTACTTGGTGAGGTTAGCTTTCCCACGGGACTCACGAACTTGTGCCAGTAGAAGATCTGGGCATAACTTCTTAGCATCATCTGCCCACATGTTTCTAGTGACCCCAAATGCACGAGCTTCATAACTCACTGCAATTATTCTAAGGTTAGAAAAAAGGGGAACAGAAAAATATTACATGATCACAAGCAAAAATAATTAAAATTTAACATGAATAGGCTACAAACTTAACAGTAGGAACTTTTTGGCCACAGATGCCACTATTTGATCTCAAACACAGCAGTTCAGAAATCTCAAAAATAGGACCTAGCATAGTGCATGCATTCTTATAGATTAAAATAGTAGTTGACAGTTGCAACAATAACTATGATACACACCCACCACCTTTCCATGATTTGTACTGCACGACTGCACAAGGTTTATTCCTCAAATGAGCATTCTGCCGCTGCTCCACTTGAACAAAAAAACAGTCCATGTCCACTAGAGCGACTACCCGGTCCTGTCCATTGGCCATTTTTCTGTAAGACAGTGTTTTATGCACAGTTTAAAAGGATATCCAATCCTAAGTGCCAAGGAAAATTGTATTTCCATTCTTCCACTGCTGAATTACCATGAACATAAGAGTCTGGAAACTAACAAGAATTAAATAGGCATTTTCATTTACTGCTAGAAGGAGACTAATACATTTTAGGAAATTTTAATCAATTTTAGGAAGGTAATAAGTATTAAAAGCTTTAAAAATATCCACCCCCCCCAAAGAACTGAACACTTCACAAAAGAAGATACATAAATAGTCAACAGGCACATGAAAATGAGCTCAACATTTAGTCACAGGGAAATGCAAATTAAAACCACCATGTACATCAACAGAGGAATTAAGCCAACAGTTAATCCACTTCATACACAAGCCTCAAGTATAAGTTCAGGGAAAAAGAGGAGCATAAAATGATATATAACATTACAGCATTCATGTAAATTTTTAAAACTTTATTTTAAAATAATTTTAGATTTGCAAAAATAGTAAGGTTCTCTTACCCCGTTTCCCCTAACATTAACATTTTACATAGCACAATGATCAAAACTAAAAAATGAACACTGGTATAATATTCAACTACATACTTTACTTGAATTTCACCAGTTATTCCACTAATATCCTTTTTCTGTTCCCAGATCCAATCTTAGTCATCATGTCTGCTTAGTATTCTCTATTCTGTGATACCTCCTCAGTCTTCTCTTGTTTTTCATGACTTTGACACTTTTTGAAGAAAACTAGTCAGTTACTTTGAGACTATCTCTCAATTTAGGTTTGTCTGATGTCTTCTCTTGATTAGATTGAGGTTATGCATTTTTGGCAAGAATATTATGGAACTGATGTGCTCTTCTCAGTGTATCAAACTAGTACATGATGTCAATATGTCTTATTACTAACTAGTGATGTTAACCATGATCATTTAGTTGAGATAGTGTTTGCCAGGTTTCCCACTACAAAGTTACTATTTTTCCTTTTGTAAGGAATATCTTAAGGAAAATACTTTGAGAATATGCAAATATCCTGTTTGTCCTCGTACTTTCAACCACCAAGCACCATCAGTGAATCTTGCCTGTCACAATTATTTTGCAGTGTTTTACTGGTGATTTTCTACCCATTCATGTAAACTTCTTAAGACAAAAGAAAACAATACTGCATAGTATTCGAGGATAGACATACATAAAGCTATGGATGGTAGATTTGAAGAACAAACTTTCTATGCTCGATAGTGGATACAGACTAATATTATCATTTGACACTGTTAGAAATCTGGAGAAGAAAGCGGTGGCTCCCAAACTTTGCTGCAGATTGGAATCACCTAGGAATATTTAAATAATATTGATATCAGCTTCTACCATCAGATATCCTCATTTAATTGGTATGAATGTGGCTTGGACATTGCGATTTTTATAAGCTCTCCAGGCAATTCTAATGTGCAGCAGAGATTGAGAACCACTGACCTAAAGTAAACAACTTATGGAAATACCAGTAATTCATGATTTAAATATGAGAAACACAGGTTACACAGTTGAGTAAGCATCCAACTGTATTTTTTTTTAAGTGTCAAATATTAACATTCACCTTGAAAAAAGTGGCATGCAACTACAAACTGGAAGCTTAGTGAAAAGAAAACAATGAATTTAAAAATCAGAGTGTCAAGGCATTAATTCCCTATAAATTCTACTTACCTAAAATAGGCAGAATGTGATACTTTAAACATTTATAAGTTAAAAACCGTAACATGTCAGAAATCACTTTACCTTGAAGTGCCTTTTGCATAGTACTGGAACAGATAATGCCAGAATAAAAATAGTAAATGCTTTTCACTAAAAACCATATTAGATACAAATACCAGACATGAAATATGAATAGGAAGCAGTGATTTAAGTCCAGCAAACATATTACTGAGTATACAAAAAACCGATATGCAGGCTTTAACAGCTAATGAAGCTGTTGAAGTTTTCAGTTCATGTATTTTGTTGGAGAAAGCAAGAGCTTTTTAAAGATGGAAAATGAAACACTCCTTGTCAAAACACTCCTTTCAGAATAATGATTACACTCCTCTGAAGTCTTATATATAGCACTTCAAATGATTCAAACCTTCAATAATTGCAATTATTGATCTTTAAACATCTCGATTTATCCCGATCTGGACAAAACAAGTTTGGTGTTGATCAGGAGATAACACTTCCGAGAAAAATAAGTACAAGTGAAGAGGGAGGTTTAAGAGCTATAGAGAAAAATATATTTTTTTTTCCACAAGAAAAATACCTGGGTCTTATCTCTCTGTCAGCATGTATTTCTATTTCATGTAATTTTGGCCCAATGTCACCCTCCACTGCTATATCATAAAACCAGTAGCCAAGGCAACACGAAAAGTTTGAAAACAGTGATAATGCAAGTTTTGAAATTCTCTTACCAATGTGGCAAACACCTGGCAAAACTGTCAACGGCGGACGCCGCAGATGCTGGGCTTGGTGTCCACTGGAAGGAAGATGAAGGGATCTTGAATATCTGTTCTCTTTCCGGGAGCAAGCCAGTCGGTATCGAGAGATTTATTCCCCGCAAAGATGAAGAAATGGACCAAGGGTCGCAGAGGATCCTTGCCCGGGCATCCGCCCGCACACCCGGATGGCTTCAGCCAAGGCCAGCGCGCTCAGCAACCAGCTCTCCTGACAGATCTCAGACAGCGCGCTCACTGCGAAGGGCGTCGACGCGCCTGCGCACCGCGCCTTTTCCTTCTCCCGCTCCGCCCAACGAAGAGCAACCGTCATAAGAAAGCCTCCACTTCCGCCGGCGCGTGCGCCTTGGAAGATCCAGCGCGTGCGTAGCGCCGGTTCGTTCCCGGCTGGAGTTCCTGCGGCTCACGCTCCTCCTCCCGCTCCCCACCCCCTCCAGCCCGCCTCGGCCTGGTACTAGCGTGTTATCCCGGCGAGGGAGCGGTCCGTGCCTTGTGCTCCCAGGACAGCCGTGGTGCGCTCTCGCGGCGCGCGTGGCAGTAGCCATGGCGATGGATCAAGTGAACGCGCTGTGCGAGCAGCTGGTGAAAGCGGTGACGATCATGATGGACCCCAGCTCCACCCAGCGCTATCGGCTGGAAGCCCTCAAGGTAGCTGGGGTCTGACGCCTCGGGCCTGCTGGGAGACTCTTCCCCAGCCCTGCGGTCCCGGCGCCCCCCACGCGGCCCTTGGACCTTCCTCCCCAACCCCGAGGGGCCTTCCCTGCCGCCCTCCGCGCCACTTTCCACTCCTAGCCTTCTCTGCTCGCCGCACCTAACCCCTTTCCCGGGACGCTCCAGTCCTCAGGTGCTTTTGGCGGTCTCATCTCACCACCACTTCCCACTGCTCTCTCCTCCCCTTTCCCCCACTTTGGTTCACTCTTGACCGCACCACGACCCCTCTCCACAGCTGGCTGCACGCATTTTATCCTCCCAAGCCCACATCCCCTCGCCTTCCCGTGGCACACGTGTCCATCGCGTACCTAGCAGCAGCTGCATTCTTGATGATCTCCCTTGCACCAAACGTTTCCCTACTAACCCCCTCTAACCTCCTTTACTTACATCCATACAAGCCTTTCCTAACCTTATGTGTCCTGGGTATTTCTGGGCTAATTCTCACACAGCCTCATCGCATGTTTTTAAGTGTCTGATATTCTTAGGCTATTTTGCGCAAAGATGAACTTCCACCACTTACTTTGCATTTTAACAAGGGCACTTTGATTTCCTGAAAGTAGTCTTGAGTCCTGATGCTCTGCTCCCAAGACTGATTGTTGTGTTGCAGCTTGGGGCTGTTGGTACAATATGAGCATATCCCGGCATCAAACAATGTATGTGGGCTGTGAGAAACGAAATTAGGAAAAACGACTTGTGCTGTGCATATTTTAAGTGATGTACAGTGAGTATCACTTGGAGGAAACTTTACAATATATACATGTATGCCACAGGATTTGGAATCAAATAGTTGGGTTATATTTGTTTTTTACTATGAAATATTAAAAATAGATATAAAAGTAGAGAGAATACTACAATGATCTTATGTATAATAACCA
Organism: Hipposideros armiger; assembly: GCF_001890085.2. NCBI lineage: Eukaryota > Metazoa > Chordata > Mammalia > Chiroptera > Hipposideridae > Hipposideros > Hipposideros armiger. Next base: position 2,825,348 of record NW_017731422.1, read on the forward strand.
TTGCCTAAACTCAGCTGTTATAGATTTTACCCCATTTACTTTGCCCCTCCCTCCACCAAAAGTTTTTAAATCAAACCCTAGAAATTGTCATTTCACCCATACATACTTCAGGAGTGTATCTCTAACATAATTTTTTACTCTTTTAGATCAGGTTTTTTTTCAACATTAGTTGGACATTGCATGGGAAATATGGAACTGTGAAAGTGAAAGGAGTGTTTATTTGTTCTTTACTCATATAATATTGATCTAGATTTTGTACCTTAAAAATGTAGCTCACATTGGAGTTTGTTAAGAGGAAGTGTTTTGTTTTCTAAAGATTTTATTGGGGAATTGGGGAAGGGGAACAGTGTTGGGGATTTGGGGAAGAGGAATAGCCAAGTTGTTGTCCTTCAATCTTAGTTGTGGAGGGTGCAGCTAGCTCAGCTCCAAGTCCAGTCGCCATCCGTCGGCCACTTGCGGCCGCTCAGCTCAGTGCCCGATCAATCTTAGTTGCAGGTGGGCGTAGCCTACCTTCCCATGTGGGAGTCGAACCAGCAACCTTGTTGTTAGGAGAACATGCTCTCACCAGCTGAGCCATCCTGCCACCTGTTGGCAGCTCAGCTCGGGCACAACATCACTGGCCCATGTGGGAATTGAACCAGTGACCTTATTGCCCAGAGCTTGCACTCTTAATCAACTGAGCCACTCAGCTGGCCCCAAGATGAAGTTTTCTTAGTCCCCACTCTCTTGGCTCCTAAGGGAAATGCTAACTTTTCTTCTTTCAGTTTTGTGAGGAGTTTAAAGAAAAGTGCCCTATCTGTGTACCCTGTGGCTTGAGGTTGGCTGAGAAAACACAAATTGCCATCGTCAGACATTTTGGCCTTCAGATCCTGGAACACGTTGTCAAGTAAGGAGCTTTTGGACATTACCACTGAAGTCTGTGAGAGCAAATCTTTATTTCTTATGTAACTCATAGAGATACTCTTTAGGTAAGTAGAAAAGAGCAGTCCCCAAGAAGAAAGGATTGATCCCCACAAGGTCATCACAGCCTTATGGGAGCTCTCATTCAGGTCTCAACCTTTCTCTTCTTCAGTTTCTTCATCCATGTAAAGTATGTGGTTCATACTAAGCATTCTGCAAAAGCACGTAGTCATTCAGCCAGCAATTATTGAGCTCCTACTGTACACCAGCAGACCTCAGAGTCTTTAGAATAGGCCTTTGGAGCCACGCTGTTGCTCGGGCCCACTCCTGTCCCTTTGGAGTGTGCTTTTGCCTTTTGAGCCACCCTGTTGCTCAGGCCCGCTGCAATCTCTATGGAGTGCACTTTTGCTTCTAATAAACTGTTCTTTCACCACTGTAAAAAAAAAAAGTCTTTAGAATAATGCAGTGTATATGTAAACAAATCTCTGATTAGGCATCGAGTCTTTAGGGTTGTTTGTTTGTTGTTGTTTTTGAGTTTGAGTGTGTGTCTTCTCTGGTTGTCAAATCCAAAGCAGGATTATATGAAAATAACTGAAAACCCTTTCAAAGTTGAGCCTGCTATACCCAATGCCTATCAGAAGAATCAGTTAAGATTTAGCCAGTTTTTCAGGAATTGTGCTATTACCTTGTAAACCATCACAGAAAGGAAGTTTGTGATATCTGAAAAACAACTACATTGTTGCAGTCATCCCAGATAGATGTGTATCTGCTTTTGGTCTGTCAAGAAAACCAGAGGGGAAGCTGATCTATGCACAAATCCTGTGTGGATTCCAATTAATGGACCACTGCCTATATAAAACTCTTCCCCCAGAATTTTTCTGTTAACATTTTGGCTAACTGTGGACTGTTTTTTGTCTCTTCTTTGAAGGGTATGAAAGCAAAAGTATAATTTCTTAATGAAATCGCCAACATAATCTAACACAGAAATCAAACCTAGTCTCTTATGAAGAGAAGGCTTCTAATGTGGTTCTGTTGACTTTATGCTTTTGGTGGCCAGGTTTCGGTGGAACAGCATGTCTCGATTGGAGAAGGTCTATCTGAAGAACAGTGTCATGGAACTGATTGAAAATGTAAGGAATGATTGGTTGGAAGATTTGTGTTTCCAAGGTAGTTTAGACAAAGTATGACTTCTTCAATGTAGCATTGGTGTAAAAATTCACTGGTTCTATATACATTAAACAGCATGCTTTGTATGATATTAAATGTTACCTTCAAGGCAAAAAGAACCACCATCACAAGAAATCATAATTCATCACACTTCTCTTTCTTGGTTTAATTAATCCCTTATGTGTTGACTTCTGTTTTGAAAATTATGTAAAGATGGGGCAGAGGAGATAAGACATTTTCAGCAAATGAATAAGCTTCTTTGATCTAAATTAGATTGCACTTTGCTGCTTATTTCCTTATATTCTAAACTTACTTTGTACAAATGCACTGTATGATGTAACAGTAAAAAACAATGCAGAATAAATTTGTTTCAGGAGTTAGAATATGACTTTAAACAGGTTTAAAATCCACAATGTTTTTCTTTTTTACAATGGGCATGAAAAGTGGAATTGCTACCCCTTTTCATCCTCAAAGTCTGGTGCCTTTAATAGAAAAAAAAAATTTCTTTCAAAATTGTTAACTTGGCTAGCTAGGATTTGTATTTTTCTAGTTCTAAAGAAACTTGATAGAAGCCATAATTCATTAATCTTGATATCAAACTAAGGGTAGTTCCAGTAATAGTCTTTCTGTATCTTCTAATACTAGAACTATTGGTAAAACATTCCGGTGTTCCTCCTAACTTGCCCATTTTATCAGCCCCTCAATGTATTTATTTCTGTATTCTTCCATTCTGGCCTCCTTAATGAAACAGTCAATATGAGAATCTCCTCAGTTTCCAAAGGAGAACAATGATGCCTTCCTTGCTCTGTGTGACAGCCATTTTATTAGCTGGTGCAACCCTCACTTAAACTTTAAGTGGGAAGAATAATTAGTGAGAAATCAGGACAAGTGACTCAGACATGGAGAACCGGTTTGTTTATTCTGTTTAGTTTAAAAGCAGGCTAACTGAAGAGTTTTTATACTTTTATAGCCCAGTTTTTTCCTTGAAGTCCGTCTTGCAGGCCTCTTATTATCTCGCATTCTTTTTCAGGGAACACTGAACATTTTGGAAGAGGAGAACCATATTAAAGATGTTCTGTCTCGAATTGTAGTAGAAATGATCAAGCGGGAGTGGCCACAGCACTGGCCTGACATGCTAATAGAATTGGACGTTCTTTCCAAACAAGGGGTATGAAATACAGCTGTACCAATTCAGTTTACTTTTTTAGTGGGGGTATGGGGAGGGGGGAGGCTCTTCAGGGGTTTGTTTGTTTTGTCAACAGAAAAGAGCCTTTGGGCATACCTATAATGAAAAAGATGTTTTAGTTTAATTTAGCTTATTTCTGTTGATACAGGAAACACAGACAGAATTAGTGATGTTCATCTTTTTGCGACTGGCAGAGGATGTAGTGACCTTTCATACACTGCCCTTTCAAAGAAGAAGGGATATCCAGCAAACATTAACCCAGAACATGGAAAGGATCTTCAGTTTTTTACTTAACACACTTCAAGAAAATGTAAACAAGTACCGTCAAGTGGTAAGGGATACCCCACCTCCCCAAAGTCCTGTTTTTTAATATGAGTGTGTTTTTATTGGTTTAAAATGAAAATGAGCCTTCAGCAAGGAACTAGGGTGTCTAGTTAGCAAAAGAGAAGACCTTTTTGTAAGCAAAAAAGAAATAGATGATAGGAAAAACAACTGATTTTTCTAAGAAACTCAGTTCAATGAGTTTCCATATCTACTAGCAAAAATAATTCCTTTTATAGTAAGAAAATTCTTTAAGTAGTATAAAAATGAAGGTTAATTCTTAATATTTGAAAGCCCAGATCTCTGATAGGTCAGGGTTGTATCCCTGTTAAATTTTGATGTCCCATTTAGTCCTGGTCCCATTTGTAGTATAAACTGTGCCACGTTTTATTAATCTTGACTACATAATTCCTGGTATTTGTTCTTCCTGATGAGGTAATTCTTCTTCAAAAAAGGGCAAGCCAGATACTGTCTTTCCAGCTATTCTCATTTTTATCAGAGCTTTCAGAAGAAGACAGTGTGAAAGTTAATCTAGTACAGTGGTCCTCAACAGGGGGTGATATTTGCCCCCTAAGTTGTCACAAGTAGGTATTGTTACGGGCATCTAATGGGTAGAGGCCAGGGATGCTGCTAAGTGTTCTGTAATGCAGAGAACGGTCCCCACAATAAAGAATTATTCAACCCAAAATGTCAAAAGTACTGAGGGTGAAAAACCCTGATCTAGAATTCTTATACTTGCTTATTTCACACAGTTGGATTAATTAAAATGAGTTATATTTTATGCCCCTGGCAGCTTCATTAGGTCTATTTTCAGAGAAGCACTAGATACAAACACAAATGGGAGAAGCTACTATGAGCAGTTAGGGTGGGGAGGAACTCATAGTGAGTACCTAATATATATCATGTACTTGTTTGCACTGTATATTTATTTAATCCTCAAAACAACCCTAAGAGTTAGAAAGTATTATCTCCATTTTACAGATGAGGAAACCAAGGCTCAGAGAGTGATTATTAAAGATCCCCTAATAAATGGTGGTGATAGAATTCAAGCCCCACTGTTTTTTTGTTTTCTTTTTACTAGAATGGACTCTATCCCCCAAAATATCTCCCCAGTGTTTTTCAAAAGAAAATATTTGTATTTAAAAACCTGTGTGTATTGAGGGTGAAGAAGGTTATTCTTTTCATTTTCCCTTAGGAGATTTAATCCCTAAGAGAAGGAGAACAAATTATGAATACGTGGTTGCCCTAGAGATCTAGCCAACATGCCAGAACAGGGCTGATTGGTGATGGTCTGACACAAGTTAGAAACACCCACTGTGGTGTTTTTATTTAGCCTCGGTCTCAGTTTTCTCCACCTGTTAAACCAGGCTACCACTTGTGCCCAGGACCAGAGCACACCGAGAGCCATCTCTTGAGCCTTGAACTTCTCAGTTTGCTCATAGTTGCTTCTCTGCTTTCCATCTCTTCAACTTGCCAATTGCGGGGGAGTAGGTTGAATGGTAAACAAAAATGTAGGCTCACTCTCCCTGTCCCATGACCTGGCTACTGCACTGGTCCTAGGGGGCATAGAGAATCCAAACGGGAAAGCAGGATTTATAAGAGTGCAGAGTAAAGGCTGGACTTGGCTGTTGTCACTTGGATCCCTGTTCCTTCTTGGGCAGCATCATTAGATGCTGATGAGAGGGTTCTACTCATCTCTGCCCCATTAACACCTCTGCTTGATCACTGATGATGAAGGCATAACACTTGTCCTTTATGAAAAAAATATATTTTTGGAAGTTGAAAAAAGGAATTGTGAAACAAATCCTTTATGATCCTAATGGTATTAAGTTTTCAGATACTTTAGAAGTTGTTATTCCTGCTTGTACTATTTTTCCTTCAACCATTTTCAGGAGTTACTCTTAATTTTAATTTCAGAAATTCCTCAGGAAAGTATTAATTTCATACACTTGTAAATTATACACATTACATAATATTTTTATGGAATTTGAAATAAGGGTAAAAATCAGCCATAATTGTACATTTACTGAACAGACATTTTCCTCTGTTTCTCAGTTCATATTTTTGTGTACATGTTTTTCCTATATTTCCATCCATAAATGGTCATAAATTATATTGATTTAATTTGGTTTCTTGCTTTTTTCCATTAACATTACATCATTTTAATATACCTTTGCCAGTTATAATTCGTCTTTATTTTAATTTGGAAAAAATGCTAATACTTTGTTTAAATTGTATTTGTTTCATCACTGGCAATGTTGAGACTTAATTCATTGTTTATCTATTAGTTGTATTGGGTTGTTGGAAAAGTCAAAACATTTTTTTTCTCTGTTTTTCATTGCAAAAATGCATCATGACTTTTCTGACAACCCAGTATTTCTTTGTAAATTGTGTGCTTTGAAACTGCCTTTGTGGATCTTAAAGTTCTAATAAATTTGTGTAAGCTCTTTAAATATTAACTTTTTGTCATATTGCTAAAATTAAAATAACCTTAGGGGGAATATCAGTTGTGTGTTCTTAGTAAAGTTGTATTTTTTCTAAGATTGAAAGTTGAGTCTATATTTGAGAATGTTTATTTGAGGGCCCTGATTATGGGGATGGAAAGTTGTTATATAGCCTTTTGCTCATTAAAAACATTGGATCCTTATACTTCTTTTCTTTCAGAAGACAGATAATTCTCAGGACTCAAAGGTAAGAGCTCTTTGTGGTGTTGGAAGCAGACTTCTTCGAGGCTTTCAGGTACAAGATGCATACACCTAGTGAAGGGCGACCTCAGCCTTAGTTTATTTGATCACTGAGCTAAGGTGGAAGGGAGTTAAAATTACAATATTTGAAGAAAATATAATGGACACACATGCCAGTATGGTCTTATTGATGTATGTGGAGAATGCTGTTGTTCAGATGTGATTGCTTTATCAGAAGAAAACTTTTGAGTTGCTTATTAATGACTGTTTCACTAATACGTTTTTTTTTTTGTTTTTTTGTTTTGTTTTTGTTTTTTTTTAAGAATTTTATTGGGGAATTGGGGGAAGGGGAACAGGCAAGTTACTGTCCTTTTGTTCTTCAGTCTAGTTGTGGAGGAGGTTGCTTCACTGGCCCAAGTTGGCACCATCATTGCACTCTTCCCGGGCGAGGCAGATCAGTCGCCAGCTTCTGGATGGCCGCTCCTGGCGGCTGCTGGCCGCTCACACTGGCTGCTGGCTGCACACAGTAGCCCATGGCAACTCACTGCAGCAATGGCTGCAGCCTACGCCGTCGCCGGTGACTCATGGCAGCCCAGCTCCAGGTTGAGCTGTTGTTCAGCATCTTAGCTGTAGAGGGCAGTGTCACTGACCCTCATATGTGGGACCCGAACCAGGGCCATCTGGCGTCCCAAGCCAGCTCTTAACCAACGCGCCACTCGGCCAGCCTATTAATATGTTTTTTAAAAAATCATTTTCTTTTTAGAATTAGAAAATAGAAGGAGCTCAGGTATAACCACCACTTCTTTGTCTGTTAGTGAGGACTTCGTGGTAAAAGTTATTTCTTTTCGTGCAGGCTCAAGCAAACTGTCGAGTAGGGGTCGCGGCACTGAATACTCTAGCAGGCTACATTGACTGGGTGTCCATGAGTCATATTACTGCCGAAAACTGTAAGCTTCTGGAGGTGTTGTGCCTGCTGCTGAATGAGCAGGAACTTCAGTTGGGAGCGGCCGAGTGTCTTCTCATTGCAGTCAGCAGAAAAGTAAGTTACCACTTGAAACTGACTTATAGCTCAGAGTCTCTTAGGGGTGTGCATGTGTGTAATTGTGTGAAAGAGATCTAAAGGTTTGGGTGGTTTTTTTGTTGTTTGTTTGTTTTTTACTTGATGTCAACGAACTACCTGCCTCCAATGCCTTTGGACTACAGTTTGCCAGTATTCTAGGGATTCATTGGCAGAATACACAGAGATTTGTTGGGCTACTTGGTTCTTGAAAGAGATATGAATCTTGGCACTTCACACTTAAGAGAGAAAAAATTGTGTTAAGGTTTAAAACTCAATGTTATGTTGAAGAATCTTAGATGGTGGCTACACTGGCTTTATATCTGTGTTAGCTAACAAATGGGACCATGACTCTTTTCTCCATAGGAATGCTTTCATATCAGCATTATTGCCCAACACATGTTCAAATATAAGTTTTATCCAGATTAGGTTTTAAAGAGTTGGCTTTTTTCCAGTGTTTAATCCCCCCGGGCCTATGTGAGAAACTATGAAGTCAATGTATTTGATTATATAGGAATAGAAGATGTTAGTACCTGGAGGCTTTTAATAATATAGCTTGTATTACCTGTGTTTCCCTAAAATTGGGTCTAGGGCAAGTTGGAAGACCGGAAACCCTTAATGGTCTTATTTGGAGATGTTGCCATGCATTATATACTCTCTGCTGCACAGTGAGTATCTGCTTTTCTATGTGTTTTCTAATTTTTTTTGTTATTTTTATATCGTACTTGAATATTTCTGAAGTTTGTATCTGAATGCTAGTAGTTGGTTGATAGTGTTTCTAATACGAAAGGCAATCTTAAAGGGATTATTCAACCTTTTGGAAGACATTAATGCTGGAAATAAGTTGTGGTTGTTGACTCAGCACCTATTTCACATTCACAATTTTCTCCATTCTCCCCAGACAACTCATCTCCATGATTCTTTTTCTTCTGATGATCCCTAAGGCTCCTACTAGCCTTGGTGGTGAGGCTTGAGAGTTCTCTGATCTGGACCAGAGTTTGTCCCAGGGCCTGCCGTGGGAACCTCAGACACTCCTCCCTGATCTCCTTGTCAAAGATAAAAAATCAATGAGAGAAGTGCTGAGGCTCTGGGAAGCAGCAGGAACAATGTGTTCAGTGAGATATGTATGCATAAAACCTGTGAACACATTCTATGTACTAAAAGAATTGCTTCCGTTTATTTTCTTCTAATTGCTCTGGAAAATATTAAAAGTATTTCCTGATTTGTGTTTCTTATGAGGGAGTCAGATAGAATAGTATATCACAAATAGTTGAAACTGTTGCAACACCCTCTTTTCTTTTTAATTTTATTGGACATTGGTTACACATTGCTTTCATGCTACAATGGCATAGTTGACTCTTTTAGGGAGGACGCAGCTCACAGTGGCCCATGTGGGGATTGAACCAGCAACCTTGGTGTTATCAGCACCACACTCTAACCAACTGAGCTAACCAGTCACCCGCAACACCCTCTTTTCAATATTCTTCATTTATTCTTTGTCCCAAGGACAAGTTGAAAAGTTGTGAGACACCTGTGTATTACTTAAAATCTCTTACTGTATTCTAATACAGCTTTTATGATGGCTTTTTTTCCTATGGAGACTACAGCTCTGTTTTGAAGGGGTCATGTTAATTAAATGAATGACATGTCTTTTGGGTAGCCACTGTAGTTACTGTCTCCAAGAACCATTAGTTCCATAGAGACCATGACATTCACATTGAGGTGTCTGTCCCATCTCGTTTGTGCTGCTAATACTGGTGAGCAAAGCTATGATTCTGACCCAGGCAATCAGACTCCAGAGGCTTCCCTGGAAACCGTAATGCTTTACTGCCCTTCAGCATCTCTAGAGCTTAGGCCTTGCTTACCTCAAGGCCCAAGCTTTTTACATTATACCCTACTGCCTCCAGAACACAGGAAATATGGCTGCCGTCCACACTAGTCTTACTAATGCTTGTTACTCTGAATAGTTTTACATCATTTCAGGTTTTGCCACTAAATAAATTATAAATTTTTTTTTAATTTATTTAAAGAGCTATTTGGATTCTAAAATAGGAGATGAGGAATTACAGATCTGAGATAAATGACTTGGAGAAATGAGACACAAAAGTTATGCTTTTATTACAGTCTTTTTTTTTTTATTATTAGTTTCAGGTGTTGAAAACAACATAATGATTTGACATCATACACCTCACAAGTGATAATCCCATCTAGTCTATTACCCATCTGACACCATACATAGCTATTACAATACAATTGACTGTATTCCCTATGCTGTACTTTTTTAAAAAATTTAAATTATAGTTGACATTCATATAGTAGATTCAGGTATACAGCGAATCGTTAGGCATTTATTTATTTATTTTAAATTTTATTGTTAGTTTCAGGTGTCGTTAGGCATTTATATAATTTAAGAAGTTATCTCCCCAATAAGTCTAGTACCCATCTGAAACTGTCAAACTGTCTTCCAAAGTGGCTTTATCATTTTGCATTCCCACCAGCAATGAATGAGAGTTCCTGTTGCTCCACATCCTTGACAGCATTTGGTCTTGTCAGTGTTGGATTTTGGCCATTCTAATAGGTGTGCAGTGGTATCTTGTTTTAATTTCTCTGGTGACATATGATGTGGTACATCTTTTCATATGTTTATTTGTCATCTCCATATCTGAGGAGATATATTTTCAGGTCTTTGGCCCATTTCTTAATCAGGTTATTTTCTTATTCTTGAGTTTTAAGATTTCTTTGTATATTTTGGATAGACAGTTCTTTATCAGATGTGTCTTTTGCAAATATTTTCTCCTAGCTTGTGGCTTCTTTTTCCATTCTCTTGATTATAGTACTTTCTCATTTTGTCATGATATAGAAAATTGTTACACATGCTCGCCTAGGGTTGTCTCTCTAAGTCCTCCCTGTTTATCGACCAGTGTCTTTGTGCAGCTTTTTATGTATATAAGTATATGCATTGTTTTATGGAGTCAAGCTCAGAGTTTATGTTATTATCCCCAAATACCTAAGGACCATATAATGCCCCAAATTAGAGTGTCTTTTGAGGGATGAGATTGCATTGAATACTATTCCTCATCAATCTTTCAGTGTTTGGAGTTTTTTTATGGTGGTTGTTGTTTTTAACTTTAACAATCAACTGAAATTTGAATGTTGAAGCACAGACCACATATTGTTCCATTTGATGGGAGTCCCTTTGGTTCTCTTGATATGCAACTAATCACACTATTTTCTCATCTACAGGACTGCTGATGGAGGAGGCTTGGTAGAAAAACACTATGTCTTCCTGAAGAGACTCTGTCAAGTGTTGTGTGCTCTGGGCAATCAGCTTTGTGCATTGCTGGTGAGTATGTACTTTCTGGAGAGTTTCAGGGCCATTTGAGGAGAGCATTTAGAAAGTTGTATTTGTATAAGGACTGACACGTGCCATTGATTTTAGCCTCATGGAGCGTTACCCTCCAGATTATTTCATGTGGTTCTATAGATTAAATTCTTTTAACAGGATTTGAGTCATATAAATTTATTTTAACAAGTCAGTTATTTATTTATTTATTTGGGAATCAGGGAAGGGAAACAGACAAGTTGCTATCCTTTTGTTCTTCAGTCTAGTTGTGGAGGACGTTGCTTCACTGGCTCATGTTGGTACCATCATTGCGCTCTTCCCGGGTGAGGCAGATTGGTCGCCAGCCTCTGGATGGCCGCTCACAGCGGCTCTTGGCAGCTTACACCGGCTGCTGGCCACTCATGCTGGCTGCCGGCTACACACGGTTGCTTATGGCAGCCCACTGCAATAGGGGCTGCAGCCTTTGCCATCGCTGGCGACTCAAGGCAGCCCAGCTCCAGGTCGAGCTGTTGTTCACCATCTTAGCTGTGGAGGGCAGTGTCACTGGCCCATGTGGGATCCAAACTGGGACGCTGCTGCACAGAGCTGGTGTCCCAAGCCAGCTCTTAACCAACATGCCACTCGGCCGGCCCTCAAGTCAGTTATTAATATCAAGTTATTAATAACATCCACATAATGTTATTCCATAAAATCAACATTGCTGTTCTTGTGAATTTTGGTACTTGTAAAACATTAGTCTGCCGAGGGCATGCGTTATCCTTTAAAGTCCTTTTAAATCATGAAACATGGATTCAAGTAAAGAAAACCTTTCCCAAATCTAAAGGATCTATTATTGGATCATAAAAGAAAACTTCAGTTTGATTTACATAGAAATACCTGCCTTGAGGTAAATACTTAATACTCAGTCTTACAAGTTGTAAGGTAGGGTATCGGTACAGACATTTATATTTGGTGTTATGCCTTTTTGTGGTGACTTGAATGGTTAGAGAGGATAGAGCTTCAGACATAAGACATATTCCCTTGAGTGGTTATTTAATGAATTGGCTCACAGAGATGTGAATAGATGAGATCTGAAAAAATAATGTGGATTTTTTCTTTCTGTGATTTCTGAAATGAATACTCTTATTTTACTGTATGACCATAGGGTGGGTTTTAGTGATGATAATCAAGGAGGTAAAGTGGCTTTCCTGTTTTTTAGCCCTTGAAATGAGGTCTTCCTTAGCACACAAGGACGTATAAAGTTCTTTTAAAACTGAAACTTTTGAGGGTTGAAGTTATCTGTATTTGTTACTCCACTTTTCCCACTGCCCCCTCCTCAATCAGCATCATTAATGGAATCGATTTGTTGTCCTACAGGGTGTGGATTCTAATGTAGAAACACCAGCAAACTTTGGAAAATACCTGGAATCTTTCCTTGCTTTCACAACGCATCCAAGTCAGGTAAACTTTTTGCAGGTAACTTCTTAAAATTTTAGTTAGGTAAGCCAAAATCAAGCACTATGGCCTAAAGTAATCAGCAGCTCATATATAAAATGTGACTCTTAAGGCCCTAAAAGATAACTGTAGTATCAGTTCATTAAGAGAATTGCTGAATCTTCTTCCTAAACCAGCATTGCACCATCAAGGTCAGCAGCTTTTCCCCTCAGGTAGTATCATTCTGGTAATAATCAGATGTGAGGTATATCGCAGGTGATATTCTACTAAAGATATTTTCAATACAAAAGTCTGATTGTGTTATTATAAAATTAATTTCATCCAATTCAAGATTTCTTTTTTTGTAATACCACCCTGAGATTCCTATGACCTTTCTTGCATAAAAGAGGTGGTAGAGTTCAGCTTGCTCCAGGAATGGCACCTGACCCACAGTCTGTCATATTAACATGTGGTTCATAATGAGCAGTTATTACTGATGTTCTGCAGTATGGACAGTTCAAAGTACTATAGAGATTATTTCCATGAAAAAATATAGTTGATAATTGCTGGGCTAACTAATAATCTTGGTTATATAAAATCCAAATCCTTAAGCAGGTTCTTTTCTTTTTTTTCCCCTTTAGTTTCTACGTTCTTCAACTCAGATGACTTGGGGAGCTCTCTTTCGGCATGAGATCCTATCCCGTGACCCTTTGCTGTTAGCAATAATACCAAAATATCTTCGCGCTTCTATGACTAACTTGGTCAAGGTATGCAGTGGGAAACTAAACAAGTGGAATGTGGATGAATACACGTAATAAGACTCAGATTGGCATCATTGAGAGCCCTGTCTTGGTCACTGAGACCCCTTCCTTGGGTGTAGTCTCTTACTCCTCAAGAAGAAAACAGTCCGTATCTACTCTTTCTGTCTTAGAGCACTTATATACCAAGTATTGGGCTAGATGCTAGGAAAAAGAAGGGATAGGACAAGAGCAGTGACCATGACCATGCAGTGTGATCATTGCTTTTCAGAGGTTAGAAGCGGAAAGGAGGGTGGAGTGAAGAAGATTCTGAGAGGAAGTGGTACCTGTATGTTTCTGAAGATCAAGTGAATGAAAACGGAGGGAAAGTGGAAGCAGATTGCTCGCTACTTCAGTAGACAGTTGCTTATGCATTCCCTGAGATCTGCTAAGGGCTTCTGTAGCTGACAGATTTGTAAAATCAGAGAATGGGACCCATTCAAGGGTCCCCTTATTTCTTCTAGGAATTCACCTAGCACATAGCACATGTGTTCTAATTGGTCTTCAGTACTTTTTGCATAAAACATATAAAGTTCCATGCTTATTCCCCGGGTTCAGCATTTAAGGAGACAAATAGTTCTCAATTCTGTTTTACTTATTGCATGCTGTATTAGTACTTTGTCTTGGGATATTTTTATACTCAAAGACCCTTAACAAATTACAGAATTTCATTTTCCTTGAGGAACCTGGAAGAGAGTATCAAATACAAGTGTCTCTTTTCTACCACTCTGAGGATTACTGGAACTGGAAGCAAACTGTGGACTAGAGTAAACCAGAAGCAGTTATTTATCATACAATATCTCATATAAACCCTTAACTCTTCTTAAACAAATTAAAAAGTGCTTGAAGGGCCGGCTGAGTGGCTCAGTTGGTTAAGAGCTTGCTCAAGAGTGCAAGCTCTGAGCAACAGTGTCACTGGTTCAATTCCCGGCCTGAGCTGAGCTGCCGCTGAGCTGCGAACAGGTGGCAGGATGGCTCACCTAAAAAAAAAAAAAAAAGTCAAAAAGTACTTGAGCTCCTAGAGCTTAAGACTATTGGTAGGTCCATTTTCATCCCATACTCCAACTATCTTTCTCTTTCCAGATGGGCTTTCCTTCTAAAACAGACAGCCCTAGTTGTGAATATTCTCGATTTGATTTTGATAGCGATGAGGACTTCAATGCTTTCTTCAACTGTAAGTGCTATAGACCTGGAATTTTTCCCAGCAGTCTCAGAATGGCATCTAGTGTTGTGAGTCGTGGTACATGGCCTTCGGGGTTCTATATTAAAGAGCCCCAAATCTGGAAAGCAGCCTGTTTAATCTCATTGCAGAGCGTGGTGGGGTTGCACTCATTCCAAGCCTAGTGTTCTTACACACACACACACACACACACACACACACACACACACCCGCCCGCCTTTGGACATTGATGTTTAAAACATAGTATGTAAGACTGACCCAAGACTGTATGTAAGACAGTCTTGAAATTTTTTATATACTTAGGATTAAATACCATCTTATGTAAGACAGTTTTGAAATTTTTTATATACTTAGGATTAAATACCATCTTACCGTGTGGATCTTTTAAGAAAGAAAGAAAAAACCCATATAACCTAATATTCTAATTCTGTTCTGGGTTTTCTGTAGCCTGATTCTCCTCCTACCCCAGCCACCTCCTTTTTTTTAACACCAGCTTTATCAAGATATGTTCATTTACCATACAACTCACCTATTTATAGTATTCATAAACTATATGCATAATTAGCATGTTGTTCAATGGTTTTTCATATTTTCAGAGTTCTGGAACCATTATCTCAAATCAATTTTAGAACATTTTCATGATCCTGAGAAGGCCTATACCCATTAGCAGTCAGCTCCCAATCCCTTCATCCTTCCCAACCTTGGGCAACCCCCAATTCTCTTTGTATTTCTATATTCCGAACGTATCATATAAATGGAATTACACAATATGTGGTCTTTTGTAACTGCCTTCTTCCACTTAGCGTAGTGTTTTTAATATTCATGGTATAGCATATATCAGTACTTCATTTCTTTTTATTGATAATTATATTGTATGGATGTATACATTTTATTCATCTATTCATAAGTTGATGGTATTTGAGTTGTTTCCACTTTCTGGCTATTTAGAATAATGCTGCTATAACATTGGTGTACAGGTTTTTTAGTGTACTTATGTTTTTATTTCTCTTGGGCATATGCCTAGGAAGGGAATTACTGAATCATAGGGTAATTCCATGTTTAATATTTTAAGGAACTGCCAGACTTTTTCCACAGCAGTCGCACCATTTTATATCTGTACCAACCTGAAGTCCTTTTAATTCCAACAGAAATGGCAGACCACTTTTAGTTTGCCATTTATAGGATCTATCTGATAGGACAGCTTCCAGAGATAATTTATGTTTGAAAACTTCTGGATTTGTTAAACAAAGCTTTATTGAGTATTTGTTACATTCAAAGCACACGCCTACAAAACAGAATCTCTTTGAACACTTTCCCCCTGGGATGGATAAATGAATGAACATTAATAAAGTACCTATTATATACCAGTTATTGGTTCATGTCTTTCTCTTGGCAGCCTCCCGGGCCCAACAAGGAGAGGTAATGAGGTTAGCATGTCGTTTGGATCCCAAGACTAGCTTCCAGATGGCTGGGGAATGGCTCAAGTATCAGCTGTCAACTTCCATTGATACTGGATCCATGAACTGTAAGTTGTTTTTATGTATGAACATTAGTAAAATATTGTATCAAAACTGTACATAGCCAATCTTCTGAGCCATACTTCAGAAAAATATGCTAATAGTGTTCAAAAATAGCTTTTAATTCACTGCCCAATTCCATCCTAGGGAGTGAGCCTTTTCATTTGTACACAGACAGAGAAAGCAGATAACACTAAATTTTTAACCTGTTTAAATTAGGGTAAAGCTATGTCCCTGTCAGTTTTGCCTGCATTTTTTTTTCCAACCCTCCATTGGGCACAACTGATCTCACAGATGAATTGCACACAAATTTTCAAATATCTAGCAGCTAACTTAAGTATTGTGACCCATCGCTTCCATATCTTCCCCCTCTACTGTAACCTATCGCCAGTCGTTTTTGTGACTTAGTACAGTAAAGACGAATTTCATAGTGGCATCTTGTGTGCCATGAATCTGTGAGATCATTTGCGCCCGACATAGGGTTAACAGAATCAACTAATTGTTTATTGTAGATTTTATTACTTTACTTCAGGTACCATCTTAACAAATTACATGTCTAGACGTAACTTTTTTAAGTTTTTCAACCAAGGCCTTACATAGCACCACTCCTAAACTCAGAAAGAATGTCTTGTCAGGCCTAACAGGAGCGCTACAGGGGTTTCCCATATCACTCAGCCACCTCAAAGCCTTTGGGAAATGCCACTTTATATAAAATCAGAACAATCGCCCTCTACCCAAATGCATAAGCCAGGTCATTTCTCTGTACTCCATATCTCTTGTCTGTCATTTTATTGATGCTGTGGGTGACAGGATTAATAAAGCAGGAGAGGGTGTAAATCACTGCTTTAGAAAGGACTACATTAATGGTCAGTTACCAAGTACCTTATTCACTTGACATTCATTGGATTTAACATTCAGTTAAATCCCATGATTTACAATTGACTCTGAAGGTCCTTGGTATCTAGTAACGCAGATGTTTGCAGCGACTCTAATATGTTGCACCAGGATGAAGCTAGTAAGTGGGAGCCCTAATGGAAGCAGGAGAAGTAATTTGTAAATCTTTTTGCCTGTGCCTTGCTGTTTGAGAGATGTGGTTTGATGATACTTGTGAACTTGGAGGGTGGCACAGTTCTCTAGACATAGCCCTTGCAATTGTACTGAGGCTACTGGATTTTGTATCTTATATCAATTCCTTGTTGGAAGGATTCTTTTTTTTTTTTTAAGATTTTTATTGGGGTATTGGGGGGATGGGAACAGTGCTGGGGAATTGGGGGAAGGGGAACAGACAAGTTGCTGTTGTTTTGTTCTTCAGTCTAGTTGTGGAGGACGTTGCTTCACTGGCCCAAGTTGGCACCATCATTGCGCTCCTCCCGGGTGAGGCAGATCAGTCGCCGGCTTCCGGACGGCTGCTCATTGCGGCTGCTGGCCGCTCACGCTGGCTGCTGGCTACATACGGTAGCCCATGGCAACCCACTGCCACAGGGGATGCAGCCTACGCCGTCGCTGGTGACTCACGGCAGCCCAGCTCCAGGTTGAGCTGTTGTTCAGCATCTTAGCTGTAGAGGGCAGTGTCACTGGCCCTCATATGTGGGATCCGAACCGAGGCCCTCTGGCGTCCCAAACCAGTTCTTAACCATCACACCACTTGGTCGGCCCTGGAAGGATTCTTGATGGTCTCAATTATCTTAATTATTTTGATTCCAGTGGACAGATTATAATGGAGGAGGAAGGGAGAGGTTAATTAATATTTATCAATTGCCTCTGATTGGCCAGGCGCTGTTTTTGATGCTTACATATATATTTTCATGCAGTACTCAAAATGGTTTTGTAGACAAGGCTCACAGAGGTGCATTCAGACAACTCATTGTAAGAGCTGGAGGCAAGATAGGGACTTCTTTCTTCTTTTTGTTCTTTTTCTTTTTCCAGGCTGAGAGGGGTTAGATTATTCTGTTACCACAACTGTGAAATTAACCAAGTGGGCTCTAAGGCCCTATTGTCTCTCTGTGTCTTCTGTGATCTTACATTGTTGGGAGTGTGTGTGTGTGTGTGTGTGTGTGTGTGTGTGTGTGTGTGTGTGTGTGTGTGTTTTAAAACCCTGTTTTCCTATAGCTGGAACTGGAGAAGGCGGCCTCTGCTCCATCTTCTCACCTTCCTTTGTGCAGTGGGAAGCCATGACTGTTTTTTTGGAAAGTGTGATCAACCAGATGTTTCGAACACTAGACAAAGAAGTAAGTAACTGTTTTCCATGCTGATTGTGTAATGATTTTGCTCTTTTTAAAACTGGCAGAGGGATAGGAAAATCTGTGGATGTGCATTTACAGAGGAGAAAACTAAGATTTAGAGAGGTTAGATAACATAATCAAGTTCACATGGCTAGTAAATAGCAGAGCAAACTTTTAAGCCTACAATGTTTAGTATTCATTTTAAGGGGATACTACAATGAGCCTGTTAGTACAGTGAACCACAGGTAGGATAACAATTGCAGGGAGGACAGTGATGGAAAACTTGAATTGGAAAATCTTGAGATACTTGCCATTAAGCACCTTTTTTAGTGTATGGCAGACAGACCAGAATATTCATGTTGGATGATCAGTGTGTCTCTCTTTCCTGAGTAACTGACTAAATAGGTCTTATTTTTCTATACTTCATGTTACCTATCACCCTTCTCTTATCTTAGATGAAGCTATAATGAATTAGATGATGGCATATACCATATTAACTATGCTAATTAGATTTAAATGGATGGATCACTCATTTTGGGTAATTACATTTTAGTGTATTTAGTACATTTAGTTGTAGAAAGAACCTTTCTAAGTCCCTTGAAGGTTAAGTGGGATATAGTGCTTTTTCTTATAAGTGGCATATTAACAAATTAGATCTTAGAGTCATTAACTTCATCTGTTTTGATATTGATTCACTTCAGTTTAAAATGATGGCATTCTGAGCTTGTTCCAACATCTAGGTGGGAAACCCTGCTTGGATCCTGTATTTTTCACTGTGTTAGTCTTTTTCAAGTTTAGATGGGACTTATGTTTTAGTAAGTGTGGCAAATCAAGGAAGCCCTTTAGTAAGTCAAGGGAATTAGCCATGCTGCTTTTTGGCATTTTTTTTAAGTTAGACACCTTAAAATATATCCAGATATGTGGGTTTGATCCTTCTCGAAGGCAAAAGAAAGAAATGTTCAGGGTTTGTCAAGTACTTGTCTTTAAGATGTATGAAAGGACTGACAGTGTTGAGGGGCAGGTGGCAGTACCTAGTTGGTTGTATGAAGGATTTTATAGTAAGTCCTTGAATATGATGGTATTTGATCAAAATACCAAATACTAGTTAGTCAAAAAGTACAAAAAAAAAAGTTTGGAATTTAGATACAAGAAAGATGTGGTCTAGTGAAAAAGCATAGGTGACAATTAGAAATTTGGCAGGATTCATAACCAGTGGTGGGGAGAAAAACAAATAGAACTAAATTATTTTTCCTCAGGAGAATCCTAGATGGTATTATTTAGGCTTCTTAATGACTTAAAGTAAACCTGACTCTAATATCTTTTTCTTCACCAAAATGAAATGGGTCAGAGTAAGCATTCTAATCAAGAGAGGTGAGTGTGTGAATATAATTAAATTATTCTCCTGCTTGTTAATGAAGCTGTAGCACATTATAAATCCCAGGAGTGTGCAAGTGACAGATCTCTGCCTGTTACATTCCCACTTGCTGCTAATCAATTTCTGACTCGGCAGAGTATTTCCTAGGCCAGTGTTTTTGCAAACTGCTTGGTTTCTTCCCCACTCTCACCCTTGGGTCAGTCAGAACAGATCAGCTCTTACCATGTGAAAGAATTTGACCAAGAGCTCTTTTGCCTAAAAGGATTGAAAAGCTACGCATTTTGTCCATATTGGAATTAGCTGAGCTTGTATTCCCAGTAGTATGTACTCAAGAACATTAGGTAGAGCCGTACTCTAGCAGCTTTAGTGATAGATTAATGTAGGAAATAGCTTTGGAGAGAAAAAAAGGTCACATTTTGAAGATGATGATTGATTTGCCTCAGATAGTAAAATATAAAGCTACAGTATTTTAAAGCATTTTGGAACTGGCATTAGACACAGCTCATTGTAGGAAAATAGCCCCAGTACAACTTGGAGCATATATAAGCATCCCAAAGAAATCGAGAACGATTGGATCATTTAATAAATAGTGTTAGGGGAAAATTCACTTTTTAGGGAAAGGTCCCTAAGTTGAAAAACAATGAAAGTAAAAAAACAATTGCTTTAACTACATATGTTTTTTAACTTATAAAATAAACTTTTAAAAGGCAAACTTGGAACAATATTTGCAATAAATATGGATGGGGTTGATATCCTTACTGTAAAAAGCTTATCTCTCTTAAACATTGCTGATAGAGTACAATTGATATTTGTACTTTGGAGTACAACTTTGGAGACTAATTTGGCAATGTCTAGTTGAAGACACATAGCCTTACTGCCCAGCAACTCCACTCTTAAATCTGGACTCTGAAGAAACTCCACATGTGTACTGAGCCACCAGTATTCCTAGAAGAAGCCTTGTGTGTTAAGCCAAGAAAAATACTTAATATCTAACAATAGATTGTGTAGAATAGTAACATATTCATAAAGCAATGAAAATGAACTAGGGTTATACTATGAATAAGGATAATGCTCATAAACATAATGTTGACCCAAAACAGCAAGCCATAAAGTAAACATACAGTACTGTATAGTTAGGAATATTTACATTTGTGGCAAAAGTATACAGAAATGAAGGAATCTGAAATCATGAACACCAAATTCAGGAAATTGGCCGCAGTGGCTGAAAAGGAGGGTGTGCGCACAGAGCCACCACTGTCAGTAACATCATACTTCACAGAGTAGTTGTACAGAGGGTTATTAAAGTATTGCTTATACTGTTTTAAAGGCCTGGAGTATTTCACAGTAAGATTTTTGTATAAATTGATAAAAACACTAGAACCCAGTAGAAAAATAGACAAAAGATATGATCAGATAATATATAGAGGAGAAACTGAAGTGTTAATAAATATGAAAAACAAAACAAAACTCAACCTTATTAGTAATCAATAAAATGCAAATTTAAATAAACTTAATTCTTTTTACTTACTAAATAAGTAAAAATTTTAGAGAATAAACTCAGTGCTGCTGAGAACATGGTAAGAAGGGCACATTAATGGATAGAGAATCAATTGATACAACCTGTGAAGAAGAAAAGCAACTCGACTTACACATATATTCATACCTTGTGACCCAGTGATTTCAGCCATCCCCAAAAGTCTCTTATTCAAGTGGAACAACTGATAATGTAGCCAAAAAAATTTTTGCGAAGGTGTATATTAGCATTATTTACAATAGTGAGTAACTAGAAATATTCTCAATTTTTTATCATGTATATATAGGAGATGATATATATGACAATTTTTTTATAAAATGGCGTAATGCTCAGAATTTTAAGGGTTAAAAAGCAGTAAAAAAAAAAATGTGGCAACTGTATTATGTATTTATAAACTAGAGTCCAAAGGAAGTTTAGTGAAAGTGGTTACCAGCCGTGTCAACCTCCTTTTCATGTCTGTATTATAGGAAATCCCTGTTAATGATGGAATAGAGCTATTGCAGATGGTCCTGAACTTTGACACCAAGGACCCCCTCATTCTGTCTTGTGTCCTCACTGATGTCTCAGCACTCTTTCCATTTGTCACCTACAGACCAGAGTTCCTGCCCCAGGTCTTCTCTAAGGTAAACTCCATCTCCTTTGTAAACTTTTATTTTAGCATTTCAAACTTAATTTTTTTGTAACTGTTTTTAAAAGTGTGTGAGACAAGCTAATAAACAGTCATTTTATTCATTTATCAAATATTTACTCAGTATTTATTGCAAATCAGGTACCATGCTAGTGGAAAAGCCTTACCCTTTAGGAGCGCTCTGTTTGGGAAGAAAATCACATAAACAGATGTACCTATGTGGCATTGCAAATAATAGTTGTGTACAGTGAGAAATGGAAAAGAATACCTAAAGGGAGGGTATCAGAGTGTGCTTTCAGATTGAGAGGGGATTTGTCAGAAGAAAGATCAATATGGACAGTTTTCAGGCTTCCAGTTTAGGTGAGTAGGTGAGTAGTGGAGCACACCTGAGTGAGGATGCTGGATCAGGAGGGAGATGAGGAGTAGGGAAGAGAAGGGAGTGAATACTGTTTAAAGTATATGACAGCAATTAGGTGAAGACACCTCATTGGCTATTTGAGGTTAAAGGTCTAGACTAGAAAATTATAAGGTAAAATTAAGGCAGCGACATCATAGAAGTGCCAAGAGTAGAGGTGAAGCCCTAGGAAAGAGAATATGTCTGTTGAGTTAGACATGTGGCTCAAGCAGGGAACCCTGGAGATCACCATCATTGGGGGTGGAGGGAAAGAATGAGAAGCCCCAAAGAAGAAAAAAGAGATAGCCAAAGAAATGGAGAAAATGTTGTGTGACAAAAGCCAGTAGAACTTCAAAAAGGTGGACTCATTTGTTGAAACAAAAATTCTCTAAGAATTGGAGAAGGTCCATTGGGTTTCTCAATTAGATCTTTGTTAGAATGTTATTCCATCATAGTGACTAGGGCAGCAGTCATATTGTGTTGGGTTAAAGAGTAAATGGGAAGTTATGCAGTAGAATCAGGGAGGGTAGATCACTCAACTTTTAATAGAAAGAGAAGGAAGAGGCATTATCACTGCTGAGTGTGTGCGTGATGGCATGGATTGTTCTAGGGTCTGTAACCTTTATCTTTGTGAAATGTTTAATGGTAAAACTGTGACTCTCAGGCCTCTTGTAGTTATCTGAGAAAAGGAACATCTGAAACTTCGTAATAATGCCAGTTGCAAGCCCTTTTGTTACCATACTGTAGA
The DNA here is from genome assembly GCF_001890085.2 of Hipposideros armiger. Lineage (NCBI taxonomy): Eukaryota > Metazoa > Chordata > Mammalia > Chiroptera > Hipposideridae > Hipposideros > Hipposideros armiger. The sequence goes on from NW_017731422.1 coordinate 2,847,814, forward strand.
CTTCTGGGATTTTGTTGGAAACTTTGTAACTACTGTTTAAAGCAACTTTATGCATTTGGGACTGATGTGACCTTTTTTTCTTCCCCTTAGCTATTCTCATCTGTCACTTTTGAAACTGTTGAAGAAAGTAAGGTAAGACCATTAATTCAACCAATAAATTCTAACTTCTTGAGAGCAAAAGTATAAATACCTAATGTCTAGATTTTTTTTTTAAGTAGAAGGGGTTAGTAAAGGCAGGGGATGGTCATATGATAAGCTGTTTTGTACTGGAGATACTCTAGGGCAAACAGTAAATGTGGATTCAGGGTGACTATAAATGTCACTCCATTATGTTCCCACAGTTACGAAAATTGATTGTTAATTTGCCTCTGAAGGAGATATTTACCTGATTCTATACAGCATCTGTAAGTTATATTAAAAGTAGCTGCAAGTCTGTTCAATATCTCTTCCCAGGCCCCCAGAACCCGGGCAGTAAGGAATGTGAGGAGACATGCTTGTTCCTCCATCATCAAGATATGTCGTGACTACCCCCAGCTCGTGCTGGTAAGCCACTGGACTTTAGCCAAGTAGCTACTGAGACCTGTCAAGTTTGATTACATTTCTCTGTAAATTCAGCCCTATCCATAGCTCACATAAAGGGAAAACTAGGAACTGTAGCTTTGCTAAGGATGAGCATTCTTAAATTGGTGTCTTCTTTCTCTCCTACTTAGTAATGGAGTTAAAAATGCAAATCATCCCCTCAAAATGAATAGTTCTATTCCATATGGATGGCCAAGTTTTCCCCGTCAGTGTACACCTCTTTACTGTGTGATGTTCTTACCTACTGCTGCCAAACGATGTTCCTAATCTCGAGAGAAGCCAAATGTGTACCCCAATCTTTTTTGGAGGGTTTCTAGAAGACATTTAGCACTACTCCAGATTATAAATTAGCCAGAAATCCCTTCTCTGAACACACAGCAGGTGTGCGTGTGTGTGTGTGTGTGTGTGTGTGTGCGTGTGTGCGCGCGCGCATATATAAACAAACTGATCTTTGTGAAGATACTGTAAAAGTTGATATAGAAAAAAGAGAAATTGTCCCATAGTTGTATGGGAAAGCGCAGTTACCAAAATACTCAAGACAAGAACCACCTTTTGCCTAAATTGCGTTGCTTGTCCAGGCAAATAAACATAGCTAAGTTACTAAAGACACTCTTATAGGCCTGACCTTCCTGGGGATGCCTAGGTCCTCTTTCCATCTTCCTTGAGTGACCACCTCTCCCTGAAAATCAGACCTTCACCACCTCTGTTTTTTTTTCTTTGTGATCTGCAGCCCAATTTTGACATGCTTTATAACCATGTGAAGCAACTCCTCTCCAATGAGCTACTCCTGACACAAATGGAAAAGTGTGCCCTCATGGAAGCGCTGGTTCTCATTAGCAACCAATTCAAAAGTTATGAGCGTCAGAAGCTATTTCTAGAGGAGCTGATGGCCCCCGTGGCCAGCATCTGGCTCTCTGAAGACATGCACAGGTAGAGGAGATCCTTTGCCACTGACTGGTGTTGCACTTGAGCACCCCATTTCATTTCAAGAGCTATGCCCAGGGTGGGAATGTAAAGATGCCGACACGTAATAGCACAATCAGTGATACCTGAAGGTCCCTAAAAGCAGTCTTGTATTCTAATTGCTGAAAATAACCCCTTGCTGAACAGAGGTGTAGGGAGGGAGAAAAAATAGGTAAAAATGGATTGTGTGGGTTGGGAGGCCACAGAGTGAGAGTTGCTGTGTCTGCGTTGTAGAGAAATGAGAACAGCCAATAGGGGCCATACATAATAGGAGCCACACAGACACTCATCTGTGCCCACAGAGCCTTCTCAGGCTTATATCCTGTCTGATTCATAAAGTGTTGCTAATAACATTTAGACATGGGAAGGGAAGTTTAGACTTTCAAATGAAAGCTGACGAATGTGATTAAATTCTTCGCACCATAACAACTGCTCTTTGGGACCAAATAATCATAGCTTCTTAGCTCTTGTGAAAGAAACTGTCCTTGCTTAAAATCGTGGTATAACTTGTCGTTCCCTCCCAACCTTCAGAGTGCTGTCAGATGTTGATGCGTTTATTGCCTATGTGGGTGCAGATCGGAAAAGCTGTGACTCGGGCCTGGAGGATCCCTGTGGCTTAAATCGTGCACGAGTGAGTAAGCCTCTCCTGGGAATGGGAAGTTGAATTGGCCACGGGTAGGAGTAGGGTATTGTCAGTGATGTTTTTTTCTATACTGGTGAGAAATCTAGGAATCTTCACTTCCCTAAGCTCCTTTCTTTTCTTCTTTATTCTTTAGTCTTGAATTCTTGAATTAGTTCCCACAGCAGAGCAGATGGTCTTTCTATGAAGTCATTATTTTGGCTTTAAGGATCTGTAAATAGCTCTGAAGGCAAAAGGTGTAAGGAGGAAGTAGGTCAGAACTTGGTCCGCAGAGTGAGTCCTCCCTGCCATTGCTCTCTGGCATGTGAAGTCCTAAAAGACGGCCTAACTTGCAAACCTGAGGTTTTTCAGTTCTTTGCTATTCAAATAAGCATTGTTCCAGGCTCCATTATGGCAAAAGTCATATTAATTAACCTGGCAAGTAGTAGGTTGGTTGAGAGTACTGTGAGTGGGGATTCGAGCAAAAGCTGTCAAGGCCTAAGCCAGAGGGTGTAAGGTCAATTCAAAATCAAGATAAAGTATTGTCAGCCTAAACACTGTTTTGAAGCATGTCCAAGCCACCTTCTAATTGGGGTCATGCAAGAGGGTCACTGCAACCTCTGGAAGGACATCCTCGTGAAAGGAAGCTCCTAGAGCCTACCACTCACTGTACCTAAAGATGGCAATGAAAGGACCCCTCTTGAACTTGACCTTAAAGGAAGGGACAGGGATGGGGGCAGGGGTCTTTTCCTTCTCTCGAGCCTCTGTATCACTTTTGCCATAATAACCTTGCACATATCTAATAGCACTTTTCTCTTCCCCTTTTATGTTTACCTTGCATTTGTTTCTGTAGATGAGCTTTTGTGTATATAGCATTCTGGGTGTTGTGAAACGAACTAGCTGGCCCACCGACCTTGAAGAGGCCAAAGCTGGGGGATTCGTGGTGGGTTATACACCCACTGGAAGTCCAATCTTCCGTAACCCCTGCACAGAACAGATTCTGAAACTTCTTGACAATTTGCTTGCCCTTGTAAGGTGAGTCAGAATAATGGGTTTTCTCTGTTGTTTGTTTATTTATTTTTTTACCTTAAGAATCTCAAGAGCTGTATCTGTTTCTGTTTCTTCAGATCATAGTGGTGGTAAATGAAGCACTAGGTCTTGTTTGTTTCTGGGGAAGGGTGCGGGGGGAGGTCTTTTTTTAAAAATAACATGAGCTCTCACTTGTATAAATCTTGCGTTCCAAATTAACATGTGGGGCTAATCCCAAAATGGCTTTTCCCATTTTGAGTCTCCTCTGTGTTCTTTATACTTCATCCCTACTTTTTATTTTTTTGGTCTAAATTTTTGCCGTTGAAGGAATTATTCATTGGGAGCAGGACAGTTGCTTTCTGCAGTGGTGATTCTCTGGGTGGTATTCACATGATCTAATCTGTATTTATCAATAATGACTCTTGATATCAAATGGACCAAACATCCAGTGGCTGATTGTGCCCAAGGACGGCATGATATGTGCTCCCACCTCCCTTTCCTAGGTCTTCTCAAAGCTGAGTCCTCAGACCAGCAGCATCACTTGTTTGAAATGGCAGAATTGGGGCCCTGCCTCAGACATATTAAGCCAGAATCTGCATTATAACAAGTTCCCAAGGTGGTTCTTGTGCACATTAAAGATTGAGAACCACTGTTATAAATCGCATGAGCTAATTAATATATTCAAGTGGAAGTAAGACAAGTCTAGGCTTGTTAGTTACTTCATGTATGTTTGATGATTCAGAGATGCTCTCTACAGATTAGGGTTTGGATAAAATTCAGTTCTTACTGGCCAAAGCAAAATTTGATTGCTTCTTATATCTCACAGTATTTCTGACTTACAGGTTACAGCTCTGTTATAATACTTTTTGGCCCCTTTTTGACAGGGTGTAAGAGCACAGTCTCAACTGGATAAACCAAATTACTCATGTCTCAGGGGCATTCTGCTGGCAACAGACACCCTTAGACGATAAACGTAAGAATCAAAGGTGAATAAAGTGAATGTTAACCAATTTGGAGGACTGGAGTGTCTGAAAGAGTTGTCATTATGGACATGTCTTTGGAAATAGGCAATCTTTTGTTCTGATTTTAAAAGGAGGAAAGAGATTTCAAAGAAGTATGGCTTGCATGTTGAGAGGGCAGTAAAATATTCAGTCAAAGAAAGATTTGTTTCCATATTGAGGTTTTTTTTTTTAACCATAAGTTTCTTTAGCTTAGAGAAATGTGAAAGTGATGAAGTCAGATGGCAGCAGACTCATGGACCCAGCCCTTTGAGGCCTGTGGCCAGAGTCCATGTGATGAGAAGCTAGACCTGGAAACAAGGGTCATTCCTGGTTGGGAGAGGAGGCTACAGGAACAATGTGATTGTCATCTTGATGTTTTTCTAAAAGTTCAATGCTTTTGGGAAATACCAAAGTCAGTCAAAAGGTATTTTGAAAAATGCTGACTGTAGTTATGAAGCAGTTAGATTCCTTTATGGTGTACAGCTGGAGCTATTAAAGTTTTGTCTTGTTTTTGTAGTAAATTTTATCTTAAAGTATAATGTAAGGGCACAAATATATATAATAAAAGGACACAAATTAAGAGTGTGTGTAGGTGAATTTTCACAAAGTGGACACATCCATAATCCGCACTCAGATCAAGAAACAACTGTACCCATCACCTCTTTGCAAGTCATTACCTGCCCCTCAAGAGTAGCCACTTTTCTGACTGGTTTTTCAAGCTTTAATAATTGGCGTCAGAAGTGTGCACTCCTTCGTGTCTGGCTTCTCTTGCTCAGGATTATGTTTGTGAGAGTCATCCATGTTATTGCATGTAGTTGTGGTTTGTTCATTCTCATTGCTTGTGTGGTATTCCATTGTGTGAATATGCTGTAACTTATTTATCCATTTAGCGTTGATGGACTTTTGGGTAGTTTCCAGCATTTTGTTTTTACAAACAGCACTGCTGTTAACATTCTCATAAATGTATTTTGGTGTATACATAATTTCTGTTGGGTAGAAGTAGAATCCTACAGGTAGGAGTAGAATTCCTGGTTTATAAGGTACGTATAATTTCCGTTTTTATAGATAGAACCAAATAGTTCTCTAAAGTGGTTGACTAATTAATTTAGAATTTACATTGCCACCAGTTGTATATTGGAGCTGTGAGTCTTAACTCCTTGTCAAATAGTCTGGTAAGCAAAGGTGTTAGAGCTATACTGTCCAATATGGTAGCCCACTAGCCACATGTGGCTGACTATTGAGCACTGAAATGTGGCTAATCTGAATTTAGATAGGCTGTAAGTATAAAATACACGCCAGATTTCAAAAACTTACTACAAAAAAAAACAAAAATGAAAAATGCCTCATTAGTAAATTTTATATTGATAACATGTTGAAATTATTTTTTTGATGCATTGGGTTAAATAAAATGTGATTAAGTTAACCTGTTTCTTTCACGTAGTTTGGCTGACTAAAACATTTTAAATGGCTTATGTGGCTTACATTTTATTTCTGTTGGACAGTGTTGTTCCTAGTAGGTTAGATAGAGGAAGATGTGGGGAGTAGAATTCTCCGGTTCTCGAAAGGTACATTGCCATCATTGTCCTTTTATAATGATAACAGCTTTCCTGTTAACTTGAAGTTTTTTACATTGTTTCTATATGTCTTCTATATGTTCTATTGAAACCTTTTTGTGTATGAAGTCTTGTGACTATACTCTTAGCTGGTGATACAAGAATATTTCAGATAGATACAGATTGTCCAACACTTAAAGCTTTTATTACCCAATTGTCTTTTTCTTTGCCAAGCAATAACAAGTCACTCTTATGTGGGAGCACAGAGCTCTAACATGCAAGTGTATCAGGAAAGGTGATCTTTCAGGAGACTTAATATTATTAGGGGTTGTAGACATCCTTACTTATAAACACCTGACCTAGAGTCAGAGATGTCAGAGCAGTATGTACTCTGAGTCCTCCTGCCTCTGCCTGTAGGAGGTGCAGCCACCATAGTGCCATCTCCTTGAGGAGGAGGAGAGGAGAACAGAAGGAATACAGACTCTGTTGTAGCGTCAGGGACGTTTGACATATGATACATTAACTCTTCTTTTTTTCTTAACTTATCTCTTGGGGTCACAATCATAATTAAAGAATCAAAAACAGCTCATCTGCTCTCTGTCAAACTTAAGATTGAATTTTTTCAAGAAACTGATTTTATCAGAGATCATTTATCAGTATCAAACATCTTCCCTCAAAAAAACAAAACTTAATTCAGAAACCAAAAAGATAGTGTATTGCAGTTTTTAAAAGTAAATGGCACCTGTTACCTATCCTTAGGTCCCATACAGCAGGAGGTGAAGGCTAAGACAGAGTACTAGCAAACTGAATCCAGGAGCATGTTAAAAGGATTATACACTGTGACCAAGTGGGATTTATGCCAAGGATGTAAGAGTGGTTCAACATACGAAAATAAATCAGTGTAATATACCATATTAATAGAACAAAGGAAAAAAACCACATGATCATCTTAATTGACACAGAAAAAGCATTTGACAAAATCTAACATCCTCTCATGATCAAAACACTCAGCTACTAGGACTAGAAGGGAACTTCCTCAACATGAAAAATGATTTTTATGAAAAATTCATAGCTTATATCATACTCAATGGTAAAAGATGGAAAGCTCTCTCCCTACCATCAGGAATAAGAAGACAAGGATGCTGACTTTCACCACTGCTGTTCAACATTGTGTCCTGGAAATCCCAGATAGAGCAGTTAGGCAAGAAAAAGAAATAAAAGCATCCAAATTGGAAAAGAAGTAAAACTATTCACAAATGACATAGAAAATCCCAGTTGAAAAAAATCAACGTGTAAGTCGACCTTCACAATTCAAACCTATATCGCTCAAGGGTCGACTGTACCTGAATTCGGCAAAGTAGCAGAATACAAAGTCAACACACAAAAATCAGTTGCATCTTGATATTCTAACAATAAATAATCTGAAAAGTAAATTACCCCAAAAAAAATCTAAATCACAAAAACAGTTGCAGTTACAATTGCATCAAAAAGAATAAAATACTTAGGAATTAACAATCAAGGAGGTAAAAGCCTTATACATTGAAAACTACAAAACATTCCTGAAAGAAATTAAAGAGGTCATAAATAAATGGAAACATACCCCATGTTCATGGATCGGAAGACTTAATATTATTAAAATGTCAATACTGCTCAAAGCGATCTACACATTCAGTGCAACCCCTAACAAAATCCCAATGATGTTTCTTGCAGAAATAGAAAAAAAATCCTGAAATTCATATGGAATCTCAAGGGGCCCCAAATACCCAAAACAATCTTGAAAAAGAAAAACAAAACTGGAGGACTCATGCTTTCTGATTTCAAAACTTATTAAAAAGTTACAATCATCAAAACATTGTGGTATACATAAAGACAGACATAGACCAATGGACTGGAGAGCCCAGAAATAAACTCTCACGTGGTCAAATGATTTTTGACAAGGGTGCCAAGACTATTCAGTGGGGACAGGACAACCCCATTTCAATAAGTGGTGCTGGGAAAACTGCATGTCCACATGCAAAAGAATGAAGTTGGACCCTTACCTAACACCATATACAAAAATTAACTCATTGGGCCGGCTGAGTGTTGGTTAAGAGCTGTCTTGGATCGCCACCTCTGAGCATCAGGGCCCGGGTTCGGATCCCACATTACGGCCAGTGATGCTGCGCCCTCTACAGCTAAGATGGTGAACAACAGTTCGACCTGGAGCTGGGCTGCCATGAGTCGCCGGCAACAGAGTAGGCTGCAGTGAGGCTGCAGTGGGCTGCCATAAAGCTATCATGAGTGGCTGGCAGCCGGCATGAGCTGCCAAGAGCCGCCATAAGCAGCTGTCCAGTGGCCGGCAACTGATCTGCCTCACCCGGGAAGAGCACAGTGATAATACCAACATGGGCCAGTGAAGCGACGTCCTGCACAACTAGACTGAAGAACAAAAGGACAGCAACTTGTCTGTTCCCCTTCCCTGATTCCCCAACGCTGTTCCCATCCCCCAATTCCCCAATAAAATCTTTAAAAAAAAACACCAAAAAACTCAAAGTGGATCAAAGGCCTAATGTAAGACCTAAAACAACAAAACTCTTAAAAGAAATAGGACAAAAGCTTCACATTGGATTTGGCAATGATTTCTTGGTTATGACACCAAAGGCACAGGTAACAAAAGAAAAAATAGACAAATTCTGTTTCATGAAAATTTTTTAAATTTTATGCATTAAAAGACACTATCAGAGTAAAAGGGCAGCCCACAAAATGGGAGAAATATTTGCAAATCATATGTGAGATTAATATTCAGAGTATATAGAGGACTTCCAAAACTCAACAACAAAAAAACAGCCTGATTCAAAAATGGGCAAAGGACATGAATAGACATTTCTCCACAGAAGATATATGAAATGCCAGTAAGCACATGAAAAGATGCTCAATATCATGAATCATTAGGGAAATGCAAATCAAAACTGTAATGGGATATCACTTCACATCCATTAGGATTGCTACTATCAAAAAAATCAGAAAATGACACGTGTTGGGGAGGATGTGGAAAAATTAGAACCTTTGCGCACTGTTGGTGGGAATGTTAAATGGTACAGCCATTGTGGAAGATGGTTCCTCAAAATATTTGGTTGTTCCTCAAAAAAATTAAACAAAATTACTATATTCAGCAATTGCAGTTCTAGGTATATAAAAGTATTGAAAGTAGGGTCTCGAAGAGGTATTTATACACCCATGTTCATAGCAGCACTAGTCACAATAGCTAAAACATGGAAGTAACCAAAGTATCCATTGATGGATGAATGGATAAGCAAAATGTGGTATATATACACAATGGTATATATACATAATTATTTAGCTTTTAAAAGGAAGAAAATTCTGCAATATGCTACAGCATGGATGAACCTTGAGGACATTATACTAAGTAAAGCCAATCACAAAAAGACAAATACTTGTTGACGAAGAAATTCCAAACCTGAAGAAAGATTTAAAGAGTTTGAGCCAAAGTTTTTGGGCCAATCCCGGAAGCAAAATCTCAAAGGACTGATATAATGCTCCAAGGAATAGCAGTTTTACAGTTTACTTTATACTTTCGAATTAAAGGAGGAAACATAAGGAAGGCTACATGAAATCCATTGGTGAAGATTAAGGAGGCAGGAGAAAGTAAAGTGGGGAAATCTCTATTGGATAAAAAGGAAAATGGAAAAATACATACTTTTACATTGGTGGGTACAGGATAGTTAACACTTAACATACATAGTTTACAGAGGTATGAGGGTAGAAGATAATAATGAGGAATGTTGGGGTTGCCTTGCCCCTTACTGGGGTATTTATCTTTGGAGGTCTGACATTTTAAGTATGTTTTTCTAGATGCACAAAAACAGTGGACAAGGTAGAGATTAATCTATCATATAGGCCTTACGATGTGACTTTCTATTCTCTGCCTGTTTATGTCCATCATAGAGAAGCTGTCACATAAGTACACAAGGAGCCTCTGCAGAAAAGCTCATTGCTGGGCTCTCTGTGTAAGCAAACGAGTGGAGACAAACTTATTAGCCCTCAGTAGGGAGATGGAGAAATAAACGAAATAACTTATTAAGTGGCATTCTAAAAGACAGTTTAAACTAGTGTACTAATAAGTGTACATGTGTAATACAAAAATAAATAAAAGTAAAGATAAGTGTACGTTAAATTTTAGAAACAATGTTGCAGTTTTATCTTTTAATAGGCGTGATCTAAAATAATCTGTTCAATGTGCATCTTAAATATGTAACCTTGATGGTATCTGTTATGGTCTGTAATTTTCTTTGTGCTTGAGATATCTTATAATTAACTTTTAAAAGACAAGTAGGTAGTTAAACACTCTCTGGCTCTAGATTGTTCGGTGGTGCCATTGCTGTGGGCAGGAGGGACTGCTGTGGATGGCAGGTAGATCAGGTCCACAGTCATTCCTCCTTAGTCATACAAAGCCAGTAACCACTCAGGTAAGTCACTTTGGTGGGAAACAGACACGTGTGTTGGGAATTGTGGGTGTTTCTGCAGGCGGCTGAAACAGCTGTCAGAGCACTGTAGGGTCCATGTTCTTGGAATGGGGGCAAAACATCTGTAAAATGGGGGCCTGTTACCACCAGCTCTGTGTTCCTGCCTGTGAATCCACAGTGCCTCTGACATTTTATCTTGTATCACTGGCAGTTAGAAAACAGAGCACCAACGCACTGTCTCAGGTTTAAAAGAATTTTGCTTTCTCGCTTCAGACTGTGATATTGTCCAGATATCTCAGGATTTCCTTCTCGTCTTGATTGCTTTTAGGTGGTATACTATACAGCTATACTTAATAGCTTGAAGTCTGTTCTCTTTTGCAGATGTATGTACCGTCTTTCCTTACCCCTGCCAGGAATAGTGTGGACAGGCAGATTTGTCTATGTGGAAATGTAGTACCCCTGAATTACAAGGTGAAACCCCCTCCTGCAACAGACTAGGAAAAGTTCACATAGCATCCTTTTTTTCTTTTAGAACTCACAATACTTTATATGCACCAGAAATGCTAGCCAAAATGGTAGAGCCTTTCACAAAGGCTCTGGATATGCTTGAAGCGGAAAAATCTGCTATTTTAGGTAAGAAATCTAGCCTTTTTTTCCTTGAAGTTCACCTTATCTTTAATGGGCTTCTCAGGCAGCCTCATTGTGCCTTGTGTCTCCTCCTTCTCCTCACCTGGCACTACCTTGACCACCTGTTTGTTCAGAAATGTATGTGTGGAGGTCCTACAGACTCTCTAGAACAAGTGCATTTACTTCATTATCTTAGCATACAGAGCAGGTCTTCCAGAGGCAGTGTGTCCCCCACCCCACCCCACCCCGCGTTAACCCCTTCTGGTAGCAGTGTGTGTTAGAGCCTTGAGGTTATAAATAAACCATGGTTAGGAAGCAGAGTAGCGCAGCGGAAGCGTGCTGGACCCATAAATAAACCATGGTTTTTTTTACCTGAAGGATATTAGCATACTTTCCTGTCTTTTATGTATGAAAAAAAGGTATTAAAACAAGTTTAAACAGCTTTTATCAGTAAAATATTATTTATATATTATCAAAAATTTTAAAGGAATAGTTTCTAAGCCATGTTTCCTGGATTAGAATATTGCATTAACTCCTTTTTCCCATTCGTGAATAACTATACAAAATTGAGATATGTGCTGTGAAGGAAAGTGGCTGTGATTGTTCATGGGTAGACCTCACCTGGTCTTGCGGGGGAGTCAGAAGATTGCTCCCCCATGGAGACTTGAAGGATGAATAGGAGCTAACCAAATCGGGGGCAAGAGGAGATGCTGAGCATTCCTAGCTAACAGACTGATAGGTACAAGATGCTGAGGCATGCAGGAAAGAGCTCAGTATGTCCAGGGAATAGAGAGGTGACCCGTGTGGCCGCAACGCAAGGAGACAGGCCATGTTGGAAGACAGAGCCAGAGACCCCCAGCGTTGACTAAACCTTGTGCTCGTCCTGAAGCTTCATGCTGGTTCACCATCACTGCCCCCACAGTACCTCTTCATTCCCAGCCGTAACCTCTGCCTGGGCCTGGCCATGATTAAGCAACCCAGTGAGCATGGTAACGAAGGGTGTTAGCCTTTCCAGAGCTCATGTCTGTCTGTCTTTGCCTACATGGTCCTGGCCCATTTCTTTTGGCATCACTACACTTAAGGCCGATGTTGCGGACACCAGTTATAAACAAAATGAAATTAAAAAACTCCCAAGAAATGTTTTGCCATTAATATAAAAAGTAGATGTTGCTTCACCACCCATTCTTCCCCCCATTCGGTTATTCAAATTAAGCCAGGAACTCCTGCTATAGAAATATATGGCCAACTGAAACATGCTAGAATGGACAAACAGTTCTGTCTGGCAGCTTCCAACCAAGAGCCAGACTTGAAATATAAAATTTCCTATGATTAGAAGTATAGCTCTTTTAAGGAAATTATTATACTGAGGTAAGTGGGTGTCATTTTGATCTGTTCTACATCTTGGGCTTCACATAAACTTTTGCTTGAAGAAGAGGTTCTACAACTTAAAAAGGGAGGGGGGCATCCCCAGTGCTTTATGGAGACATCATTTTGAGCTGTCATTGTGTATTTTGGTACAAGTCCCATCTGGAAAAACCCAGACAAAAGTTGGGAGTACCCAGGTCTAGTCTGAAGTCCCGGGAACTTAAATAGATTTCACCTTTTCCTACCAAGACAGTGAGCATCACTTTAAGGGAAGCTCTTAGCACTTCCAGCTGGTAGAAGACTTGGCCAGCTCTTTTGCATTTATAGCACTCCTCATCCCCCACTCTCCACCCCCCACACCCCCAAACCACATCTGCCTGCCGTAGGGTTGGCAAGTCAAGACTCTCAACAGCCGAACAACATGTCCCTGACCTGTCTTTCTCTGTAGGATTACCTCAGCCTCTCTTGGAACTGAATGACTCTCCTGTTTACAAAACAGTCTTGGAAAGAATGCAGCGTTTCTTCTCCACCCTCTATGAAAACTGGTAAGGAGCCAATGCTGCCTCTCCATGTTCTCTTCCTAGACATGCGTTGTAGAGGAATGGCCATGGGGTGAACTTTGGATCTAGACTTCTAGATCTAGGTAAGATGAGGCAAGAATTTGACAGGGAACTAATGATTCTAGTGTCGAATCAAAATGAACAAGCTGTTTTCTTACATTTGCTTTTTATAATTGTCATATGTGCCTAGCCATGATTTGATATTTTATGCCCAACTTGTCTGTTTCTGGTGCATAAAATAATGAGACCAAAGCAGAAGATAATAGTGGTGAGGATGCATTTTCTCAGACCCCCTCCCTACCTGTAGCCTACTTTTCATGGGACACTGGGAGGTGGTTGACCAGATGTTTTGGGGTCCTGGTTGTGGGATGGGGAGGTAAGTGCCCCTCCTGTACACTGCCACACCCAGGGTATTGGCCTCACTGATCCAGAGCTCTAATCAGCCAAGCTAACGAGATTCTCCACTGTAAATCCATATTACTTATGAAGTAATGAAGGCTACTGTTGATTTGGGCTACCAACAGCTATCTTTAAAAAGATGCTTAATCTGCTATCAAGAAGTTTCCTTAAAAGTGGGAGGTGAAGGGGCGTTATTTTCACTTTTGATAAAAGTATATGTCCACATCTTCGAAGTATACTGATTAAGCTGAAGTTCTCTTAAGGAGTAAATACAGTTGCTCTTCTAGCCAGTGAGTTTTGTTGTAGACTACAAGTCTCTGTGCCAAAGAGCCATGGCACCGAGACGCCCCAGGGCAGTCAGGGCTGGCAATAATAGATGTTGGATTTTTAGTGCTCGTGATTTTCCCTTACAGCTTCCATATCCTAGGGAAGGCAGGCCCTTCCATGCAGCAGGATTTTTACACCGTGGAGCACCTGGCCACCCAGCTCCTCAGCTCAGCCTTTGTCAACTTGAACAATATTCCTGACTACCGACTCCGACCCATGCTTCATATCCTTTCAAAAGTCCCTAGATAGCCCAAAGGGCCAGAAGATTGAAGACAGGAACAGTTGACAGGCACCAGAGGAGGCAGAGCTGAGCTGTGTAAAATAGATGGAATCATTTATCTAAGTGTATAATAACACATTAAAAGGACAAGAAGATTGAAGTAAATAAGCAGGAAAAACAGGAAGGCAGTCCAGGGGGCCTTGAAAGCTTTCTCCTTAAGGGTAAATCTTTACCATCCCACTTCCTGGAGATATAAAAAATGAAGCTTTTATCCCTTTTGTATATTTTGTCAGCACTCTCATACTTCATTCTCATTTGGATCCTTTTGTTTGTTTGTTTGTTTGTTTGTTTGTTTGTTTTTGCTTTTGTGACTATCTTCCCTGAAGTTAGAATGGTGAAGGAGAATTTATTACAAGGGTGTCTCTCCTATTATTTTTCCTCTCTACTTTCAGGCACCCCAGTGCCCATAATGGGCAGCCTGGTTGGAAGGACTGTTAAACCAAGAATACAATGGAAATGTATCCATGCAGCTTAGGATTTTCAGAAAAGAGCCTAAAATTTTTTGCCTATTAACACGGGAAGTTCTTGGAATCTTGCAAGTCCTTTGGGGGTTGACTTTGACTGTGGGCTCAGTGTACTGCTTAGCAAGTGAGGAGTGCTTTAGAATGAGGGAGTGTGTACTCATGACCTAAAACTCCTTGACTGCCGCGGCATGGGTCTTTGTGAAGCCTCTGGTGCTCTTCTGTCCCCCAGAGCACTATGAAGCCCTGGTGTCTCCCATCCTTGGGCCTCTTTTCACCTACCTCCACATGGTAAGAGATTGGTCAGGGTAACAAAGAGGACTCTGAGAGTGCGTGGCCACTCATGAGTCTTGCAAGTCAGGAGCTCCTGAAAATGTCTCCAAGCTCTACCAGGGTAGCTGTGCAGCCATCCCACCCTCACTGCAGTGGATTGAGCAGCCCCCCAAGAACCAAATTGCTTTAATTGTCCACAAAGCACCACAAAGCAGAGGCCGCTTCTGTTCCTAACCTGTTAACAGAGAAGAGGTGATCCGAGGAGTGCTTCCGTTCGGTCTGTTTCCCTAACTCTGGAATTAGGCAGGTGGTACAGGTGGGTGGAGAACACATGTCCAGAGTGACCCAGGAATTTTAAAATTCTTGATCCTTTCCAAGCGAAGAAATGTTTGATCTGCTGCCCTCATGGGTGTGGGAGAGGTTATAGAAACCATATCTGTTTTTTTAACCAAGGCTCTGGCACTGATACCTGCAGTCATCCCTGGTTAATTCTTATCATGAAGTGGACCTTAGATATTATCTGTTCCAGTTTTCTTCCCAATTCTAGCATTTTACTTGCTTTTTGTTTTCCCAGAGGCTTTCCCAAAAATGGCAGGTCATCAACCAGAGGAGCCTGCTGTGGTAAGGAACATCTCTTCTCTTTGGTGGATGAGTTGGAGCCAAGTTTGGAGTGGGAGAAGGTTGAAGTGGGTGGCAGGTGGGGGAGGGGGTTCTGCGGGCCCAGGGCCGGAACAGCTGTGAGTTATTATAGTCATTCTCAATCTAGATCAGGGGCCGGCAAACTGCGGCTCGCGAGCCACATGTGGCTCTTTGGGTACGTTCTGTCTCAAAAGTTTGCCAACCCCTGGAAGAGCCAGTCCTGTCCATCACAACAATTTAAAAATTATTCGAGAGCCATAAGTATATTTTTACAAATAAGAAATTTAAAGTAATATTGTAAATAAAACTATGATAGCTTTATTTTCATTTTCAATTTTACTTCAGAGCCACATGTATGTACCCAAAGAGCCTCATGTGGCTCGTGAGCCTCAGTTTGCCGACCCCTGGCCTAGATGAATGTTAGGTGGCTTGTCTGACCATTAGGCAGACTCAGATCAAGCCTTCGTAGAGGTACCTCGGCTGCCTTAGGAGAATGCTGAGACATCTTACCCACTTAGGATTCAGATCCAGTACCCTCTACCAACTGGATATAGTCTCAAGTCATAATGTCCCTCAGTGGGTCGTTGCTTCCCAACATTTGCATGGAATGTAGACCAGAAAGAAGCCAGGAGGAAGTGGGCACAGAGGACCTGGTTAGGGTCCCTGCTTTCTTTGTCCTTTCCTTCTTTACACTCCCATGGAACTTGGCCCCCTGGTTTTCTGCAGTGGAGAAGATGAGACCGCAGATGAAAACCCAGAGTCTCAAGAGATGCTAGAGGAACAACTGGTGAGGATGTTAACCCGAGAAGTCATGGACCTAATCAGTAAGTGGCAGAGAATTTTTCTGGAGAAAGAATTGGTCACTCACCCAACCCCATTAAAGCATGTTTGCAGCAATACTGACAGACTGCTAAGAAATAATTACCTAGATAGAAACGGTAGTCCTTAAGTCAGTCTACGGAGATTTCATGAATTGCAAACTGAATTATATTTGTTCATATTAAGGCCAAAAAAAAATGGTCTAAAATAACAGGAGGAATTTGGATTAATGGTAGGAATAACTTCCCAGCTTTGTCAAAATAGGAAAAAAAATTAATTCTTAGACATGAAGGTCGTTAGTTTTTTTATTTTTTTGGTCATTTCATTTGTTTGAGATACAAAGTAGACAAGGATTTATCAGGTATCGTCTCCTAGACACTTAGCCTCCGAAAATTCTGTAATTTCCCTCCAGTTACTTGAACTTGAAGAGGAACCAGAACAGTCTGGTCAAATGCTTCTATTTCTGTTGGTGAAGCTGATGTTGTGCCTGGACAGTCCCCCACCTTCCCTCCTCGTCACCCGCCCAAAGAGAGTTTGGGATCTGTTGGCCTGAGGTGGCTGTTGTCTGGTGGTAGTAAGCCCAGTAACCCTGCTTTCTTGCTTTAGCGGCGTGCTGTGTTTCAAAGAAAGGTGCTGACCACAGTTCTGCTCCCCCTGCAGATGGAGATGGTAAGTGGGCTTGTTGCGTGGCCCTCAGGGGCCTGCCCTTAAGCTCTTAAATATATTCACCTCTGTAGCCAGGTCAGTTCCTGTAGAAACTGTTACCCTAGCAGTCTGTGGCTGGGATGTTGTACATCGAGCTTTCAGTATGCTGGCCCTCTTGCTATCCCCCAGCATACTCCCACCTCAGAGCGTTTGCACCGGCAGTTTCCTCTATCGGAATGATTTGCTTCCGAACTATATACATGGCCTTTTCCCTTGCTTCATTCGGGCCTCAACTCAATTGTCAACCCTGAAAGGTCTTCCATGATCAACTTATCAAAAATAGCAACCCCAGCCACTCTGTACTCTCTACTCCATTTGTCTTCAGAGTACTTATCACTACCTGACGTTTGATTACGTTTGATTTATGTGTTCATTTATTACTTGTCTCCCTCACTAGAATGTCAGCTTTCATCAGGGAAGGGACTTATGTCCTATTCCTGTGGTATCCCCAGTAATAAATCAGTGTTTATTACAGTGGGTCCTCAGATATTTGTTCAGCGACAAAAGATACTGTCCAGAAAACCTCGTTTCCCAGTGTTTCTGAAATGCGCAGCTAGATACATCTCTAGATGGGCAGGGGCTTCTACACCTTCATGAGGCTGGGGGGCAGTCCCAGTGCTACTCAACCACCAGTCAGTCCCGGGTACTCAACCTTCCCTTCCCCGTGGGCTTCTGTCAGGACAGGGTGTTCTCTGTTCTGAAAGGATGGAGCTTAACATTCTGCTCTCTGCTTACAGATGAAGAGATGATGGCCACAGAGGTAACCCCCTCGGCCATGGCGGAGCTTACAGACCTGGGCAAATGCCTAATGAAGCAGGAGGTGGGTGTAGGGCGCAGGTGAAGGTTTTCTCCTTTCCCAGCTGTGGAGCCAGCTTCTACTTTTCTCACTCTGTGATGCCATCAAAAGTTTGGGGTTTTTTGTTTTTGTTTTTTTAAAGATTTTATTGGGGAATTTGGGGGAGGGAACAGCGTTGGGGAATTGGGGGAGGGGAACAGACAAGTTGCTGTCCTTCTGTTCTTCAGTCTAGTTGTAGAGGACGTTGCTTTACTGGCCCATGTTGGTATTATCATTGCGCTCTTCCCGGGTGAGGCAGATCGGCTGCCGGCTTCTGGACGGCTGCCGGCCACTCAAGGTAGCTTATGGCAGCCCACTGCAGTAGCGGCTGCAGCCTACGCCGTTGCCTGCGACTCACAGCAGCCCAGCTTCAGGTTGAGCTGTTGTTCACCATCTTAGCTGTAGAGGGCACAGCGTCACTGGCCCTCATATGTGGGATCCAAACTGAGGCCCTGCTTCTCAGAGCAGGCATCTCAAGCCAGCTCTTAACCAACACGCCACTCGGCCAGCCCGCCATCAAAAGTTTTTGGGGATAATACTCCTTTCTATGAGTTAGGTTCCTGGTTCCTAAAGCCCCAAAAACCAGGGAAAGCGCAACGCCATAGTGTCCCCTGCTGGCATGGGCACAGGCTCTCAGAACTCGGAGGTGCATTGGGGCCAGTCCCTCCTGCTCAGCCTCCCCGGGCCTGAGCCCTGTCTCCTTCCCACACATAGGCTTCCTCTTCTATATTGGTTGTTTTTTCTTCCTTTTGACTGCCTGATATACAGAGGGAAGAAATAAACTCACTTCTTTTTTAAATTTATTTTTTTAAATAAACTCATTTCCCCCCTTACCTACTGTTAAAACTCCAGCTCAGGGAAAATTGTGCTTACTTTCCCATTGTAATCCTTCATCCTTTTCCGTTAGGATGTCTGTACGGCGCTGTTAATTACAGCCTTCAACTCCCTGGCCTGGAAGGATACTCTCTCCTGCCAGAGGACGACCACACAGCTCTGTTGGCCCCTCCTCAAACAAGTATGGCTATTCACCCCTTCTCACCCCTCTGAAAGGTTTGGGTCATGAGGATTGACTGAATCAGTTGAAAGAATTGGGGTGCAGAGTGGTAACACACTGTTTTGGCGCTGAACACAGCTGTCTCCTCAGGTGCTGTCAGGGACACTGCTCGCAGATGCCGTGACGTGGCTTTTCACCAGTGTGCTGAAGGGTTTACAGACACACGGGCAGCATGACGGCTGCATGGCTTCCCTGGTCCACCTGGCCTTCCAGATATATGAGGCCCTGGTGAGTGGAGGAAGCATGGGGACAGGATGGCCTGCGGCTTTATCCTTCACAGCCGGCTCCCACTCAGTCGGGCCTTATCCTAAATGTAGGCAGTTGCCAAGTTGTTAGTGCTGCCAAAGGGGGGTGGGTGTGGCAGGGAATGGGCAAGGTGGCAGGGTCCAAACCTACCCCAATGAGTGGGTTTACCCTCACTTCTCAGCGTCCCAGGTACCTGGAGATCAGAGCTGTTATGGAGCAGATCCCTGACATACAGAAGGACTCTCTGGACCAGTTTGACTGCAAGCTTTTGAACCCCTCTCTGCAGAAAGCTGCTGATAAGCGCCGGAAGGACCAATTCAAGCGTCTCATTGCTGGTTGCATCGGGGTAGGTTATGCACCTCCCTTTGTGCTCCCCACCACCTTGCAGTCTTCTTAGACCATGTGTATGTGTTTGGGCAAACCAGAAACCACCTACCGTCACTGGCCATTATGGTGAGATTGTCTTAAAAACAACTCACTACGCAGGGTCCAGCACTAGCTCTTTCTCATTTGTTTTCCACAGAAACCCTTGGGAGAGCAGTTCCGAAAAGAAGTTCACATTAAGAATCTTCCCTCGCTTTTCAAAAAAACAAAGCCAGTGTTGGAGACGGAGGTGCTGCTGGACAGCGAGGAAGGCGGCCTGGCCACCATCTTTGAGCCCTGAATCAAGCCTTTGGGCGTCCTTCTTCGGCCTTTATTGTCATCTCTTCTTCCCCTTCGTAGCTAACCTCTAGGCCTCTCTCAACTGCCACCTCACTTACCACTGTCAGCCTGGAGAGACCCAGGTCTGGAGCTGGAGAGAGTGGGCCCTGGGCAGGGCCAGAAGGAACTGTACTCAAGTATCAAGAAAGGGAGTTAGGGCTTATACCATGCTGTCTAGATCTCCCAAGTATCTCACGTTCTACTTGGAGTTTGGGCTTTTCCTAGAGAGAAAAGCTAGAGCAGAGTAGCCCTTCTCCCCAAGCCCTCCCGCCCCCATGCAGCCATATACCTGTGCAGAGTGGTAACCAGGGGTGCTCTACCCAGCATTCCAACTAGCTGGGCTTGTGGCAAGGGCTTAACCCTGAACTACTTGTGCCAGAGTTCCCCCCAAGACCATTGCAAGTCCCCCTGAGTCCCCATGCCACTGGGCTGGCAGGGACCCCTCGCCATCCCCCAGGGGCATGTTTGGGTCAGGTGCTGAGTGCTGAACCGAATTTGGCCAGTTCCTTCTATTTTGAGCAAGAATCTGGTCAGCTGATGGGACCCGTGGTACAGGCTACTGCTAAGCTCTGGACACGGCATCAAGTGTATTACCTTCAGGGACCAGGGCTGGGCCAGCGTCTAGTGCTAACATCCCTCTTAGAGCTCACACATCGTGCCCTTCCATGAATGACCCCTCAATGTGGTGTCCCCAGCCCCAGGGTCCACTCAGGCACAAGAGCCACAGTACCCTATCTAGTGTCACATGATGCCATTGGCATCTAAGGATAATCTAGACCAACTAGACTACATCTGTGACAAGCAGCTAGCAAAGCCGCTGGTCTCTCTTCGGACTAGATGAGTCCAGGTGCCTTCAGAAATCTCATGGTCTTTCAGGTCCCTGGTCACTTCTCTCATGGGCCATTTCCAAAAGAAAGAGAAAATATGCCTTCTCATCACAACCTGTATTGTGAGTCTCCAGTCCATTCTAGAGGTCACTAAATGGCCCTATAAGCATAGGGGACAGAGATGCAGGACCCTAGCCTTGAGGTCACTGTCGGCCACAGACAGGCTTAATCCATACAGAAACCATACGGTGTGTGTTCATGTGTTCTGCACAGAGACCAACTGGCCTGTCATCGATCCAGCCCACTGGCAAGGGTTTCAGTAAAGACTGGAGTAGCATGGACCGAAGCTACAGCTTTTAGCTGGTGCCGGCCCCCAGGCACGGGGTGCTCAGGAAGAGGCGAAGCTGGAGCTGGGGAAGCCCGTTTCTACGGCAGACTTGCCCCAGGCCCTCTTCCTGGGCGGTGCTTTGGGCTTCTTGTCAACTGTGAAGGCCATCTCAAAGCATGTTTCCCTCCAGACTTGTTAGCTGCCTATTCCTCTCTGTGGTTGGGGCTTGGAGGGCATAGTTGTATTTATTGTGTTGTACTATTTTTAACATCTTGTGACTTCATGCTAGAAGTTTTCTATTGTTTATAGAACCTTTTTGTAGAAACATTAACTCTAAAGCACATCTGCATGTCAGTAAAAACCTCAATTTCATATAGAAAGAGCCCCATCTGTCGTTTTCAAATTAGTGACATACTCCAGGGTCACTTCCTCATGAGCATCTCGCTAAGAGGACTGGACGGGAAGACCTATGACTGATGGACCTGCTGTCAAGCTTTCTAAATAACATCAGCTAGGAAAAGATTTCTAGTCCTGACATACCTACACAGGCAGCCCATACCATTCTCAGTGTCACCCATCATTGGAGGCTGCTGAATCTAACCCTAAAGGACTGTCCAAAGGGAACTGCTGTTCTTCCTCGTGTGGCTCTTGATAGCAGTGTAATTTGACTGCTAGGGACCACCTTTTTACTATCGGCAATTTTCTCCGTTATCCAAGAGATAGGTTAAGTGGCACACAGTATTTTCATACAGTCTGTGCCCCCAGAAAACACCTCAATTTGGCGTTTCTTATGAGGCTTTGGAGGAGCTTGGCCCTGACCTGCAATGACATCTGAGCCCTATGTTCCTAACTACTAAATAATGCCAAACCTGTTCTAGGTAAGGCCCCATATTTGTGGACCAAAGCTGAATAAGTGGTCTCCAACAAAACAATTTTTGTTTGGATTTGAATTTATTTACATTAAAGCCTTACAAAGGCTTAAAAGTCACATTTTGTGACACATTTAACAAAATGTATTGACTGAAATAAAGCTGGGATTGTCCCACAAACTCAGGGCACTCTAGAGCAGTCCTGCGGTGGCAGGTCGGAACCCAAAACCTTCAGCTTGCCTCAGGAGCATCCGAGCCCAGCCATGCCACTAAGTCTGGTGCAAGCCTCAGTCCATCTGAACTGCATCTAGTTCATCCAAGAACCGCCGGCACTTCCCCATCAGTACCTTGATGGCTTCACTCACCAGTACATCTGGTGGCAACACCCCCGTTGACTCAACAGAGACTGGAACCAAAGAGACATTTTAGCCCAGGTAGGGCTTGCAAAAGCTCCTGTACAAGTTACTGCTAGATTCCACATCTGGACTCCAAGGAAGCTGTAGCACTAAAGAGCCGCACCACCCCCTCCCCTCCCCACCCCCCACCCACTTGGTACTCACAGATATAATGGTCCCGAACCCGAGCAAGCTGTACAACCTTCTTTAGCTTCTCATTCCGGAAGACTTCCCTGCTGAAGGTATCTAGTCGGGGATTGGCAACTCTGGCTACCTTTTTACCTAATGTAAACAAACCATGTTATGAATACATGAGCTCACAGCTTGTATTTCTCTGCTACCTTCAAAAAAAATACACTTTAGGTCCTGACCTGAACAGCATCCCAAATACCATACCTTGGACTTCATGCACTTCAATGACACCAGGTGAGAAGCACCGGCTCAGCTCCTCAGCTGCCTCCCCTTCCACGGGCTCAAGCAAGATGATGTCTGGCAGGAGCCTATAACTGGCTGTTGCCACAGGTGAAAACTTGGCATGATCTTTGCCTAGAGGGAAAACAGCCTGTGGGAAAACCCTTCTTCACATTCCCAAAGGCCCACTGTCACTCACATCTTACCTGACTCCCTCAGTCACACCTCACCCCACTGTATTAGAACTATCTTCCTACCCAGGGCAGCCCACGGGGTTCTCACCAATGCCCTTGACACAGTGCATGAGTAGATCAATCTCCTGGCCAGGCCGCAGCTGAGCAATGAGGATATCATCATGCACCGGTCGGATAGTGCCCTCCGGGAAGAGGTCAGCCTGGTTCCCCAGGGGGACCCATGTCATGTGCCTGGTGTACACTGGAGGAAGAAGCAATCAGTCCCTAAAACGAGCACCCACCAGCAGGTGGGCCCTCTTCCTTACCCTACCAATACTCACCTTTGTGGTTCAGATAGAGTTCATTAGGGTCAGAAGAATCTTTAGCAGCATGGGGGTTCCGAGTGCACCTGACTTGCAGCCGAAACTGCAGTGTGTCTATCTCGGTGCCTTCTTCATCTCCTGCACAAAGGGAGGAGGAGGTGACAGCTTTTAAAAGACTAGTGAATATTTGGGTGCCAAGCACCATGTTGAATGCATTAAATTTCTCATTTAATCCTCGACAAATTTAGTAAAGCAAGGGCAGGGGTTCTCATAGATAAAAGTAATGATGTACCAAAAGATTAGTAACTTGACCAAGGCCATGCGTTAGTCCAGGATTTGAACACAGTCTGGTTCTAGAATTTAGTCTGCAGAGGAGAGCTGCTCCCTTTCCCCAAAAATTTCATTTTCTCAAACCCTCACCTTGGTTCCGATATTCAAAAACACGAGGATCGGCATGGATGGGAATGAGCCCCAAGCGATGAGCGAGGATCTCATCCTGGACAATGGATGTATTGTTGTATACCAGGACCTTTTCTACAGCCATGGTTGGCACCTGCCCAACAAAACAATCATTTTACAAAGACCCTATAGACGCCCCATCTACTCCCTGCCGCCTGCTGACATAGATAGGGATAGACCTCTTCCTAGAAGAATCCTTGATGGAAGTTTACAAAAGAGCAGGAGGAATGCTCAGCAAAACTGCAGGGAAAATAAACCTTGAAACAATTCTACAAGCGAGGTAAATCGCATGATTTCCCCATGCAATTCTACCCGTCACCATGCCCACCAATACCTCAGCTAATAGAATGCGTCGAAAAGCATTGGCAATGGCTGCATCAATTCCCACCATGTCAAACTCCAATGAGTTCTCATCCATGTGTACCACATCCACACGGAAATTCTAAAGGGACAGGAAAAACACTAAATGAAGCTTGCTCTCTGTATAGTCAAAACCTGCCCCCCCTCCCCCGCGCCCCATATTCCCCTCAAGGTATTAACATTGTTTCATCCAAAAACCTCCCTCTGCCCAGATGTCCCTCATTAGATGTTCCGTCTTCCCCAAGTGCTCCTTTATTAGTTTCTTTTTAAAAGTCTCCCTGGTTTTAGCTCCCATTCATTTTAAACCCTCTGCAGTATGGCGTCCAGCCAGACCATCCACAAAGGTTATTCTACTAAAGAACATGCTTCCATACTGCTTAGTCCAGTTGACACTACTCAGTCCTTATTATACTCCTCTGTTGTATTTTGACATTGTTGATAGGATCCCTCCTTTTTCAAATTCTATTGCCTTGATATCTGAGCACCAATCGTGTGGTTCTCTCCCTTCTCTGATCAATCCTAAATTCACTGTCTTCCACCTACTCCATAAGTATTACTATTTCCCAAGTTTTTGCTTTCCCAAAACTATTCCCCAAGTTTTCTCTCCGGGGTGATGTCAACCACACTCATGGTTTTAGCAACTATCCCCAAATTATATCTCACTTCTGATCTCAATTCAAACATATGTTTTATTAGCCTGCTAGACTTCTCCACCTGAAGGAAACTGAATGCAGGCATCATCATTCCCCAGACCCATTTCTCATCAATAAATGACACCACGATCCACCAAAGCAATTCCCACCATGAAGGGGGACATCAAAGCAATCATTAAACCTACCTTCTATCTCCCCTTTGCTCTGTCACCTACAGTGTCAAAGACACACTTGATTCAATCTTGCCTCCCGCTCATACTGGCCCACTTGACATTCCAGCAATAATGAACTGCTTGCTTGGACATTCCCGCAGCACAGCTCACACAAGCCTTTATAATTTAGCTTCTGTTTTTAGTCCCTTCTCACCCTTCGCTGTTCTCTGCTTCTGCTCATCGTTCAAGGCTCAATTTGGATGTCACCTCCTTCAGGAAATCTTCCATACTTCTGCCCTCCTCCCCATTCTAGATTAAGTGCCTCTGCGGAATGGGACACCCCCCGACCCACCTCCGGTCGTCCTTACTGCTATCAACCGCCTTTACTACATTATACTGGAATCATTTGCTTACGCGCGCTCTTGCCCAGCAAAACTGAACATGTTCGCCCTTCGGGCGAACAGCGCGGAAACCGTGTACACGGAGCGCCTAACACAGAACTCAACAAACGTTTTATGAACGGAGCAAAACCCAAGGACAGCTTCTGAGGCACAGGCTGCTCAGCTCACACGATCCGATCCTCATATCCTCTCCCAACACCTCCGGCCACCCACCTTCTCAAAGCGGTCCTGGTCCCAGGCATCATCATAGCCGGAATAGTTACCGGGAAAGTCGGTGGTATGAACCTAGAGCAGAGAGCAGTCTGTCCGAGAAGGGGCAGCGAGGCCAAGCCCGTCCCCACTCCGACCCCAACTCATCCCTGTTCCACTCTTATTTCCCCTCCCTAGCTCAAGACCACAAAGCTTACATTGCGAACCCCGAACTCCCCTAGGACCACGCGGCTTCGCATTTCCTCTACCGCCTGGGCCGCCGCCATCTTCGACCCCCCACGTGACTAGGGTAGCAACTGGCGCGTGCGTTCTAATCGCCCTCCTCCGTCTCCGTGGCAACGCCCCACCGCCTGGAAGGTTAAATATCGCGAGTTTCTGCCTCCTCTCCGTCCACGTCCCCAGCTTCCGGAAGTTAGTTTCGCCAAACATCCGGGCTTCTCCTTTTTGCTTTCCGGCTCATCCCACCTCTCTTTTTACCCCTGGACCTCTCCTTCCTTCAGGCCTACGTCTTATCCCACTCTTCCACGCGCGGGACTAGCGCAGGCTTCAGCGACGGGAGCCCTCGAGGGACATGGCAGCTACGGCGGCGCCCGCCGGCGGCTCCCGAAACGGGGCTGGTCCAGAATGGGGAGGGTTCGAAGAAAACATCCAGGTAATGGCCCCAAGGTTCCAGCTGCCCCAGGGCCGGCAGTCATCCTAAATTGTCGTGAGGACTCTCACTTGGGACCTGGAAGTCTGCTCCATTTGCAGCACTTTTTCTCTCCTTTGGGTCTTCGTGCGCACGAAAGTCAGTGGGACCTAGTGATGACCTGAAAAGGCCAGACTTGTACTCCAGTCAGAGGGCCTCGGGTCTCTGGGCCAATCCGCTCTTGCTTTCGGGACAAATTAGGAGGTCGGTTGGGGTCAGGCAGGGCAGCGGGGGTGGGGTGGGGGGGGGCAGTGATGAGTGATGCCCTGGCTAAAAAAACCATACTGTGTGCACAACCTTTTATGGGGGTTGGGAAAGACAAAGGAAGTGGGCACTTTTGCAGCCCTTTGAGGCTTTGTAAGGAAGGTAGGAGAAAGACATGTATGAACGATAGGGAGTAGGTTTCCCAGGCTAGAAAAAAGAGCCAAACAATAAAGGTTTTGAGAGCAAATGAGAAGAGTGGCAGCATCTATGGTGATTCCGAGCCATATCCCCATCAGTGGAAGGACAAAGCCCCAAGTCCTGAGATGAACAGAGAAAGACAATGGATGGAGCAGAAAGGTCCGCACACTAGGAGCTATTGTCTTCACAGGGTGGGAGCTCAGCTGTGATTGACATGGAGAACATGGACGATACCTCAGGCTCCAGCTTCGAGGATATGGGCGAGCTGCATCAGCGCCTGCGTGAGGAAGAAGTAGATGCTGATGCAGCCGCTGCTGAAGAAGAGGATGGCGAGTTCCTGGGCATGAAGGGCTTTAAGGGACAGCTCAGCCGGCAGGTGGCTGATCAGGTAAGCAAAACGGAATACCTGGCAGGTGGAAAAATATACCTAGGAGGCCCCAGGTTGGTGTTTGTGAAGGTCAGTCACCCCAGCTTATCCAGTTCGAACCATGTAGAAATCCAACAGAAAATAAGCAACAGGGCTTAGAGCCAAGGGTCTCACAATACCCACCCACCCCACCTGTCTTCTTTCTTCAGATGTGGCAGGCAGGAAAGAGACAAGCTTCCAGGGCCTTCAGCTTGTACGCCAACATCGACATCCTGAGACCCTACTTTGATGTGGAGCCTGCCCAGGTGCGAAGCAGGTGAGGATCCTTCTCCTGACAAAAGCCGCCCTCTTCACACCTAGTCCTTCAAACATACTATAGCCAGAGACCTAGTCTTTAGACACCCCTCTTCGTGATGCCACCAGCCTTCATCACTGTATCTGTACCCCAGCCACACCATTCTTCCTGTCAATCCCAGAACAGGACATGCTGATAACACACTGCCTTCTTCCTCTTGTCTATCTAGTAAGCTACTCATCTTCGCTCAGAACCTAGCTCAAATGTTGCTTCCTTTGTTCCCCGTTCCTCAACCCCATCCTTAGGTTGTCCTTCCTGGTGCTCCCATAGAGCTCTGCGCTCTCCTCTAACAAAGAACACTTCAGCAGTGCTGTACTTTCTTATTCTTGGGTCTGTCTCCCCAGAGACCTCTTCAAAAGCAGGCTCTGTTTTGTGTTGATTCCAAGCACCAGAACAGCCTCTGAACCAGAATATCAGTACATAGTTGTTGAGTGACTTCAAAAACTGGAATTAATCTTAGCTTGGTTCTTTGTTCATACTTGAATTTAAGCCTTGCTTACTAAATACCCAGTGCACTCAGCAAGTACTTACTAAGCTTTTGCTCTGTGCCAGGCACACTACTAGTTGTGTCTGACTTAGCGGTAAAGACAGATGAGAGCCTTGCCCTCGAGTGTAGTTATAGTGCAGCACTCATTTCCTCTGAAGGGACACACAGAAGGGACACCTGACCCAGAGTAGGCTGGAGGTGGAACAGGGCAGGTTTCCTAGAGGGGGGTAAAATCTAGCCAAATTCGAAGGTATTTTTAGGAGCTAGCCACTTAAGAAGAGAATGGGGAAGTGACTTGTACTTTTATTCCTTCTGCCTGGAATTTTCACACCACTTCAAATGCATTTTAAGAAAATGCTCGGAGGTGCCTTGAGGAATTGTAAGCAGACAGAGGCAGGAGACACACTGGTTCGTTCAAGTAACACCTTCCCTTCAGGGCTTCACTATCACAGTTTGGAATTCTGGGTATTCTCTGCTGAGGTTTTCCTTTTAAAAGGGAGCAGGTCAAATAGGTAAACTGTCAAGCCCTCTCCCAAGGCCCAGCTGGGCTCCCTGAGTTCATATTGCTGCGGCATCAGTCAGCACAGCATCAAAGGGTTGTCCTTCCTGAAAGCATTTTTAGGGGCGAGGAAGTCATTTCCTGATTCCCTGTCTGTTTTCACTACCCTCTTCCCCCTTTACCATCCAGCATGTTCTCTGGAGGTAGAGAGATGAATAAGATTCAGGCCCTCCAGAACCTCATAGCCTAGGGACGCTGCCTCTGCTCTCATCTCTTCTCTCCTCTCCCAGGCTCCTGGAGTCCATGATCCCTATCAAGATGGTCAACTTCCCCCAGGTGAATAGGGGGTAGCATGACTAGAAGAGCCGGGGGAGGCACCAGGGCCGAGGGTGGGGCCACCAGGCAAAGCCTGGGAAGGAATAAACAGAGGAGCCATTGTACCCTCCAGCCTGAATGAGTTGGTATATTGACAGAAAATTGCAGGTGAGCTCTACGGACCTCTCATGCTGGTCTTCACGCTGGTTGCCATCCTCCTCCACGGGATGAAGACATCTGACACCATTATCGTAAGCAGGACAGAGGACTTTGGGGGGTGGCTGAACTGAGTTGAAAGCTGCCCAAAGAGACAGTGGTGGAGTGAGTTAGAAGCAGCCCTGAGGACGGCCCTGGGTGAGGCTGAGACCACTGGCCTCCCAGGACTAAGTAGAGCCTTCACTCCACAGCGGGAGGGCACCCTGATGGGCACAGCCATTGGCACCTGCTTTGGCTACTGGCTGGGCGTCTCATCCTTCATTTACTTCCTCGCCTACCTGTGCAACGCGCAGATCACCATGCTCCAGATGCTGGCACTGCTGGTAAGGAGTCCAGTATGGTGGTGGGCAAGAGTGATCTTAAAAGAGTAGCCAGGCCTTGGTCTGCACCTGTCCTGGGGCCCTAGGGCCAGGAATGGGTAAGCTGGCCGGTTGACCCATTTATTTCTCAGGATCTACATAAGGGTCCAGGCCAGCCGAGTGGCTCAGTTGGTTAAGAGCTCGCTCAAGAGTGTGAACTCTGAGCAACAGTGGTTCGAGTCCTGGCCTGAGCTGAGCTGCTGCTAAGCTGCCAACAGGTGGCAGGATGGCTCAGCTTAAATTAAAAAAAAAAAAAAAGATACATAAGGGTCCAGAGGCCAGCCCAGCCTGAGTGATTTTCCTCTCTACCATCCTCCTTCCTAGGGCTATGGCCTCTTTGGTCACTGCATTGTCCTGTTCATCACCTATAATATCCACCTCCATGCCCTCTTCTACCTCTTCTGGCTGCTGGTGGGGGGGCTGTCCACCCTGCGCATGGTAAGCTGGGCAGGGGATTTCCAGGGGTGGGCTGTCCTCCTGGGGATTTGGGGAAAGCAGCCCAGAGCTCAGGCCAAACTCCACAAAGGGCTGAGTGGGACGAAGGAGCCCAAAGATTCCCCTCTAGGGAGAATTATCGTCTCCATACTGCTCCCTTTGGAGCCAGGCCCTCCGAGCTGTTTTTCTGTGGCCCTAGGTGGCAGTGTTGGTGTCACGGACTGTGGGCCCTACACAGCGGCTGCTCCTCTGTGGCACCCTGGCTGCCCTGCACATGCTCTTCCTGCTCTATCTGCATTTTGCCTACCACAAGGTTGTAGAGGGTAAGTGACAGGAGGCCTGGGTGCGGGTAAGGGGGAGAACAGCTCAGCTGCCTAGGGCGGTGCCCTGCCAACTCACGCTCACCTTCTATCCTCCTTTCAGGGATCCTGGACACACTGGAGGGTCCCAACATCCCACCCATGCAGAGGGTTCCCAGAGACATCCCTGCTGTGCTCCCTGCTGCCAGGCTATCAGCTGTCGTGCTCAATGCCACAACCAAGGCTGTTGCGGTGACCCTGCAGTCACACTGACCCACCTGAAATCCTTGGCTGGCTCCCTTTTCCCCAGCTGCGGAGTGGAGGAAGATTAAAGAAGAGTACTGATGACATGTGTCTTTTTGATGGGGTCTGCAGCTGCCACAGAGCTGGAGCCGCTTAAGCACCTCCTTTGACGCCGGTTGGGGCTTCTGAAGGGCACAAGGCCAGGAACTCCTGGCCAGGACTGCAGAGCTCTGCAGCCAGTGCAGAAAGTGGGTCAAGCGCCTGTGAGGCCCTGTCACCACCCATCCCTTCCTTCTTCTTTATTTCTCCCACGTTGTCTTGCTAAATATAGACTTGGTAATTAAAATATTGATTGAAGCCTGGAACTGCAGCTACCACTCCTGTGGTCCTCCCTGCCATCCTACTTCCTGTACACTTGCCTGTTCTGTCAGCCGAGGTAGAATGTCTTGTTCCCTTATTTATACCCTCAGAATGTAAGGTGAGAAAGGCAGGATGAAGGGAGACAGCCCAGGCTACAATGAAGGCAGTGACTGAATATGGAACCTGCCCCCAAGGGAAGGGGACACCTGACCCATGGAGCAGCAGGGAGGCCTCAAACACAAGAACCATAATTCTGATGGAACAAAGCACCCAGATTGAGCCTGAGCTCAGCTGCACTCTTGGGACACCAATGGACCAATGACATTTGGACAGAAACTCCCAAATTCAACCCCATAGCATTACAAGACCCTTATGGACCTGGGCCATTATGTAAGGATAATTTTCCTGTGGGGGGCTCACATTTGAAGCCAAACTTGGCATTGCCCTGGTTATACTGGGGCCAGAGAAACGAAGCTCTTCAGGAGTTCTCTGCCCTTCCTCTTCAAGAGTACTGGTTACTCTTAAGAGCAACCACCACCCAAGCATAGCGCCATCCACCCACCACCCATTTAATCTGCTCCACTTAACAGATTAACAGAGGGAATAGAATTTTTTGACCTCTTCACTACATTTACATTACTCATTTAAAAAAAAAAAATCATTACCCTAGTAAATCTAGGTCAGCATCTTTCCTTCCTAATAAAGGGACTAAGAAAGACCTGCCCTTCATTTGCCCAAGGTGACCCCTATGTTCTGTGAATCTCCACACCATCACCAGTGGACAAAGTCCCAACAGTACTGCCCACACAGTGCAGTGTGTCCTTCCAGAGAGCTCCAGCCCACGCTCCGCACCCCATCACCACTCCAGGTTGCTGATCCTGGCACTCCATTTATTTGGGCTACCCCAGTTTCAGGGCATCAGCAGTGCCCTACGCACCTGGGGAAGGGGCCGCACCAGTACCCTGCATCTACTTGTGGCTCACCTGCCCCAGGGACCCTTTGGGGTTCTCCTGTGCCTGGTGGTCCAGACTGCTTCTGCCCGGCCTGGCCTCTGGGGCCGGTGCTGCGAGGCCACCATCTTGGCGAGAGGCACGCGTGGAAGTCCTCGTGGGCTGGAGTCCCCTCGCACGATGTGCCTTCCGTCGTGGGGGCGGGGGACGAGGGAACGGGGTGAGGCCTGCCTGGATTAAAGGGCCCTGAAGACCCAAACAGGAGGGCGTGCCTAGCATCCAAGCGAAGGCACCAAGGGTCTGGCCTTCAGGAATGAGGAACGACGGGAGAATGAGCAAAAGAACGCGGTCAACGCCATCCAAGTGACGCCTCCATGCTCCTCTCCCCTCCCCTCCCATGCCAGTCGCCGGCCTCGACCCTGCTACCTACTTTCTACCTGTTGTCTGGCCCCGCACCCAAGGGAAGAGCGTCCCCACCGCTCCTGAATCACCGGGTGTGCGCAAACCTCGTGGGCCCGCGTGGCCTAGGCAAGGGGCGGGGCGAGCGGTGGTGACGCGACCGTTGCCATGGGAACTCACCGCCCGCTCTGGTGCAGGAGCCCAAGCCCAGGCTGCCGCTTGCCGCCGGCTGCCGGTCTGCCCGCTTCGGGCTCCTCTCCTTGCGAGCGTGGTAGAGAAAGCCAAGCTGGAGGAAGGGAGGGAGCGGCCTCTGAGCGGGAACCCGTCCCGCGCGTCCTAAACTGCGGCCCCTGAGCTGCCGCTGCTGCAGCTGCGACGGACAAGGACAAGCGCAGAGCAGCGCCCAGCCCACGGCCCAGACACGGACAGCACGGTCCGCCACGGCCCCAGCGCCGCGCGGTCTCAGCCCGACCGGCGACCTCGGCGCCTCCGCCACCCCGGCCGGCTCCGGCCCGGGCCCCGGCGCTCTTCGCCATCGCAGCCGCCGCCGCAGCCGCAGCCGCCCCCGCCGCCTCCGCTGCCGCCTGCGCCTCTGCCGCCGCCGCCTGTGCCCCCGCTCCGGCCGCGACCCCAGCCCGGGCCCCGACCTCAGCCCCGACCCCGCCCGCGGCCCCGCCAACCTCGCCCACGTCCCGGGCCTCGGCCCGGGAGGCCCAGCCGTGGGCACGATGCTGCCCAGCTCCATCCAGATTTCGGGGGAGCCGCTGTCAGGCGCCGAGGTGCGGGACATCTGCCGCGGCCTGCGCGACAACGCGGTGCGCCTGCTCTCCCTGCGCGGCTGCCGCCTCTGCGACCGCGACTTCGGCCGCATCTGCCGGGCCCTGGCCGGGGCCACGTCCCTGGCGCAGCTCAACCTTAACCTAGGCGTCGTGTCCAGCCCCAGCCGCATCAAGCAGCTGGCGGAGGCGCTGCGGACCAACCGCTCCATCCAGTCCCTCTTGTGAGTGCGCCCCCTCGTAAGGGGGTCCCGGGCACTGCACCCCTCCTCGCAGTCCCCTGCCACCTCCTCTTCCTCCACACACCTTCCTGCACCTCTTCCCACCAGCACCCCTTCTCCCCCGTTACACACACCCCTCATCCCTCTGCCCACGCTTGCACAATACCCTCCAAGCACATCCCCTCTCTCCAGACTTTGCACACGCAGCCCCACCCCAAAGGAGATGAGATACCCTCCTTTCCTGGCAGGGCACGTGTACCTCCCTCCTAATCATCCGCATTGACTTCTGGGGGCAGCTCCTCAGTTCCCAGGAAGGAACCCCGCTCTGGGGACTAGACCCCTGCCCTATATTCTGCCTACTCCGGGATCCTAATCCACCCCTGCCCCCCTTCTCTGCTCTGTCCTGGGTCCCAGTCCCTGCCCCAGAAAAGAAACCGAATTCCACTTCTACCTGTATTCCTTTAGAATCTAGAATTTTCTTTCTCCTTTCCCAAGGCCTCCCCCCAGTGCTGTGACTGAGTGCCCTGCTTACCTCTGGGGCTCACCTAAGGGAAAGTACCCCTTCCCCTTACAGATAGGGCTGATGACTGCAGTAACCTCTGCTCTCTGATCTCAACCCCCAGCCTGCATGGGAGCCCCCTGACAGATGCAGGGCTGGCCTTGCTGAACCCAGCCCTGGCCCTCCACCCTGCCCTTGTGGCCCTGGACCTGGGGGACTGCATGCTGGGTGATGAAGCCATCAACCTCATCTGTGGCCTCCTCCCCCCAGACGGGGCCAAGTCTGGTGAGCAGGGCCCTGCTGAGGGCATGGGCTGGTGTAGCTTTGATAAAAAGCTAAGTGCAGAGGGCAGGGGGCGTGGCCCAGGGAAGGGGGTGTGGCCCAGAGCTGAGGGCTCTGACAGTGTGGGTGAAAATGTTTTAAATCCTCTCAGGAAGGAGGATTAAGAGCTGAGCGGGATGGAGGATCTGGAACCCAGGTTCCAGTGGGCAAGGGAAAGCATGGGTCTCTAATGGCCCTGAAGTTCTGTGGTGGGGGTGGGGTGGCTCCAAGTCATTAGGGACACCCCAGAAACCTAGGGCAGGTTAGAGGCTTAAGGAGTGCCTGACCTTCTCCATCCTGGCTTCTCCTTATGATGTTGCCCAGGCTTGAAGGAACTAACGCTGAGTGCCAACCCTGGCATCACCCCTAAGGGCTGGAGCCGCCTTGCCATTGCTGTGGCCCACAGCTCCCAGGTCCGCGTCCTCAATCTGGACTACAACCCCCTGGGTGAGGTTCCAGAAAACCCCCTTAGATTCTCACCTCCCACCCCCATCCAAGAACCTAGGACTATCGGTTGCCATGCTAGCCCCCACACTGGGGGAGGGAAGATGGAGGGAGGTCTGGGAGGTAGTAGAGGAGCCACCTGTGTGGAGGACCAGATGACCATCAGGCAGATCAAAGCATGATCACCACCCCTGGGCCTGCCTGGCTTGCTTCATGTGTTCACTCACCAACCACGGTGCTCCCTTCCTGGCCACCTATCAATTGTTTCCTGACCTGGGGGTGGGATCTAAGGTTGCTGGGACAATGGGGAGGCTGCCGGGAACAAGGGTTAGCAGACCTGCGCATGTATGCAGGTATGTGCATGTGTGCTGTCTCCCTAGGTGACCACGTGGCAGGGATGCTGGCTGTAGCTGTGGCCTCCAGCCGCACCTTAGAGGTCCTGGACTTGGAGGGTACAGGGCTCACCAACCAGTCAGCTCAGGTGAGACATCTTCATGGTTTGGGGACGGCCAGAGGTAGGGGTGGAAGCTAGCCGGGGTGTCTGTGGACATACTAAAGGTGTGGCAGGATGGAGTCAGGGAGCCACCTTAACTGTGTTTATTCTTTTCCGTTCCCTTCTCCACCCCAGACCCTGCTGGACATGGTAGAAAATTACCCCACAGCTTTGCGGAGCCTCGTTTTGGCTGAGAACAGCATTAGCCCAGAGCTGCAGCAGCAGATCTGTGACCTCCTTTCTGAGGGAGAAGAAGAAGAGGAGGTCGCAGGAGGGTCTGGTGACACCCAGGAACGAGAGAGGGGGCGGGAGCCTGCTGCCCCCCAGAGAGGCAGCAGCTCCTGGATGTGCCCCAGTGGTAAGAGCCCTGCAGGTTGATCGGAGCCAGTCTGAAGAGACCTGGGACCTGGGAGGGTGGGTACGGGTAACCTAGGCCATTTCTCTCCTATTTGTGGTCCCCAGCTGAGGGATGAATGGTGGCCTGAAAGCTCCTCTGCCCTTCCACAGATCCCAGCTCTCAGATGGTGCTAATGACGTCAGGACTAGGGGACAGTCTGTTGGCTGAGACCGAGATGTGACTCTTCACTTGGGTTTCTACACATCATTATATGTGTCTATGTCTCCAGCACCTTGTCCCAGATCTCAGGGTCAGGCGCTGGGGCGCGGGAGGGAGCGGGGGTTGCCTGGGGCTCTGGCAGCTCCTGGCAGTGTGGTGGGAGGCTCTGGAAGCTGTGAATGAGCAACAGCCTTGGCGGTACTTGAACTCAAGGCAATGGTTCTGGACTTGTTGGCAGGTCTGGCTGCAGCCCGCTGGCTGGGAAGAGATTTTATGAACTCTACAACCTGGCGTGTGGCTGTGCTCACTGGGGGCCGGCAGTACGGGAGGAATTGGAAATACCATTAGGGACCTCTAGGGGGCAGTGCCATCCCACAGCCAAAGTGTCCTCTGGCCCCAAATGTCCCAAACAGGTCTGGCTCAGGCTTCGGACTTCTAGGACCTGGGGTTCTGAGATGACACCTTAACACAGGCCCCATAAGGATATAACTAAGGTCAAGAATCCACCTCCAAAACTGGGCTGGTTTGGACTCTTATGTCAAGGGAAGAGTCAGGGGCCCTGTCAAGGTTACTTGAGGTACACCCTCTTCCACCGCCTGATGCTGAGCCCAGGGAAGCCCCAGGCAGAGTCGGGCAAGGCAGTCACTAGCAAAGAGGAGGACATCACAAGGACTGGAATACTCAAAAATGGGGAGAATAGCAGATGGAAGGTCATTAATAGACATATTAGGCCATAGCAGTAAAATAGTTTTATTTAATTTTAAAAGTCATCGATGTGAAAATTTCCCAAAGCTGGGAGTAACAGTCTAGAGTCAAGGTTGGGAGGGGGGCAGGCCTCACCTAGAGCCCAGCCTTGAGGCCCCTGAGTCCCACTCTCTACTCCCTTCCTGAAGGAGGAAGGAAATAGCTGAGGAGAGCCCTGAGTCAGCCCCTCCCTCACCCCCGAAGGCCCACTGTGCCAGGCCCCCTGAAGGCAACAGCTTGTGCAGAGGATCTGGGGGGAGAGGGATACAGGCGGAAAACAGAAAGGTTAATAAAAAAATAGAAATTAGAAGTTAATAATCCCAATGATCCCCCCCCAAAAAAACAAAAAAACACTCATGGATATGAAAGGAGGATGGAGGAGGAACACTGATGTGATAAACCCCTCAGCTCCCTAGAACAGCCCGATTTGGACTGGGCTGAGCTGAAGAAAGGTCTTGAGCCCTGGCTGCATGTTACCTTTGGAGAATAAATATTCCACAAGAAAAGGGGGGAAATCATGAGGCAAGCTGGTGCCAGTCACAGTCAATGCAGCGGAAGGGCCTGGTGTGGCCCGCCTGACCCTCCCTGCACAGGAACAGAGCTGTGCAGGCCTGAAGGGGGGCTAGTCAAGAGCCTGGCGGAGGAGGGGACCCTGAGCTGCAAGGGTAGGGCCTCCTTGCAGTCCCAGTGCAGCAGTGGCGGGAAGGCAAGCAGGGGCCCTAGTTGAGCAGGTTGCCCTGCTCCTGGGCCTGGGTCAGGCTGTCCTTGCGATGCAGGTGGTGCACCCCCATCCTCTTAGGGCTGCGCTGGGGGCGGCCGGAGCTGGGGAGGGCCCAGGCCCTGCCCTCGGTGTGGGAAGTGCCAGGCCCTTTCTCTGTGCCACTGTCACTGGGCAGCAGGCTCTGTTGTTCTTCCTCGGGGCTGAGGGGCAGGTTCAGCTCTTCGTCTTCCTCTTCCCTGGGAAGGCCAGAGTCAGGTTCCATTGGCAGCAAAAGCCCTCGCTCACCAGGTGGGGAAGAAGGTGCCAGAACCACCTCATCTCTGTCAGTGGGGCTAAGAGCAAAATGGTGCTGCAGCTCAGGGAGTGCATCCCGTCCGAAGGCTGTGCGCTGGGCCACAGCGGCCGGTGGTGGAGTGCGGTCCACAAAGGCCCGCTGCCAGCTGGCCAGCAGGTCTTCCTCGGAGCTGGCGGAGCTGGCTGGGGCACTGAGCGAAGGGGGCACTGGGCGGGGCTGGTGCTGGGGTGAGGCCTGGGCTGAGGCAGGGCTGCTGGGCACTGGGCTGGGGCGTGCCTGCTCACTCCCCTCCTCCACCAGACTCAGGGAAATGGCCTGGCGGGTGGCATAGGTGCAGTTGGGCAGCGGGCTGTTGCGGGGGATTCGCACCTTGTCCTCAGAGAACTCTATCACCTTGCGGCCAGGATAGAGCGGGTGTGGTGGAGACGGGGTGGGGTAGGGGCTCAGCTTCTCAAAGGCTGGCAGGGGCAGCTCCTCCTCTGGGGAGCCCCCAGTAGTGCTCAGAGAGCGGCACTCCCCGTTGGGTTGGGGGGTGGGGCTGCCAGGGACTGGGGGACTGGCTGGATCACCTGGGGCGCCCCCACTCATGTCTACATGCACAAACACGTCCTCAGCCAAGGGCCTCCCAGCACTGCCCGACTGGGCTGAGTTGAGCAATAGAGACTCCGGCTTCTCTAACACCCGGGCAATGACCGAGGTGGGAACCACAGCCCCTGGTGCCAGGCTGGGGGCAGGGCCCGGGCCCGGGCTGGTGGCCTCTTGACCACTGTGCAGGTGTTTCTGAACCATGTCCTGGAGCTCACAGGGCAGCTGGAGTGAAGGAGCAGAAGGGAAGAGAGACATGAACGATCCCAACCTCCGATACTCTGACTTGTGGCAAAAATCATGGCTGCCACATACAAGTACCACTGTGTGCCAGGCACTTTGCTATTTCCTGTGTTGGCAGCACGCCAAGGTACATCCTCGTTTCATGGATACATTGAGGCTCAGTAGGGGTAAAGTAACGAAACTTTTGATGAACACAGCCAGGATCTGAACCCAGAACTAGTGCTAAGGCACAAATACTCTCAAACGTCTATCTCCCCATCTTAGCAATAGCTTCTGCCCAAACCAGACATAATTTTGAGAATCTGTACTGACCTTGGGAATACCTCCACTCCTGTAGGCCCCTTGGGGCTGAGGCTCTGGGGTCTAGAGTTTGTCCCTTGGGGCAAGGGGATCAGTTGGGCCTAATCCTCTCTCAGTATTCTTATGGCTGATAGCTCTGTCCCGCCCCCCCCCCTCCCTGTATGGGCTCCTGAAACTGAGTCCCTCTCTCCTTGTCTCTGTTCCAAAAACACCAACAGGGCCAGCTCCCAGCCCAGGTGATGGACCCTTGAGAGAACACAGGACACCAAGCAGTGGCAAAGCTGACTGGCTTCAGAGGAGACATAGGGGTGAGGGGGAGACAAAGCAGAAAGGGGTAAATGCAGGAGGATAGAGAGAGGTGTAGAAACTGGAGTTAGGGTCGTCCTGAAAAGGCTGGACTGGGGAGGGTATTGTACTCACATCAGCGAACTTGTGGTTACGGAAGTGGGATTTGTTACACTTGAGTAGCTGCACAGCCAGGTTGCAGTCCAGCCGGTACCGCTCCTGCAGACACAGACGTGGTTCAGAGCCCAGCCCTGCCCAGGGGGGCAGGGCAGGACCAGGGCAAGGCCAGCTGCAGTGAGGAAGGGCGCCGAGGCGCACGTACGTTGAGCTCCTCCAGCCTGTTGATGGTGTTCTTGGCATCGAGCAGCCTGTTGGTCAGCTCCACAATCTCCCAGTCCAGTGTCTTCCTATCCATCTCGGCCTTC
This sequence comes from Hipposideros armiger, assembly GCF_001890085.2. NCBI lineage: Eukaryota > Metazoa > Chordata > Mammalia > Chiroptera > Hipposideridae > Hipposideros > Hipposideros armiger. The sequence goes on from NW_017731422.1 coordinate 2,886,156, forward strand.
TTGATCTGAGGCACGAGACTCGGGGTGAACCCAGCCCACAGCCCAGCCAGCCCTTCCTCGTCTCCCTCCCCTCCCCCCAGCCCAGAGACACAGGAAGCCACAGGTGCTAAGGCAGCCAAGGCAGACAGAACAGAGACAGATGGAGGACAGACAGAAGGAGACCAGACACCTCTCCTGTTCTCTGGGCTGACTGTAGAGCGGGGGCTTTCTGAGCTTGACCTGCTGCTGCCTGGGTCCAAGACAGAGGAACTGCCCACCCCTTATGGGAACTCGAGGGGCTCTACACGCCAGGCAAGGCAGCTGGTGCCTGAGAGGCAGTAACTGCAAACCCAGGCACTGAAACCTATGTATGTAGTTTCCAGGATCAGGCTAGGAGGAGGGCGGAGGGAGTGGGCTGGGTGGCAGCTGGGAGAGCCTGTGAGATGATCTACTGTAGTTGAGCAGGGAGTGAACTGTAGGCTCAAAAGCAGCCTTCTGCTCTTCAGCTCATGGGCTGGATCTACAGCCCCCTCCCCGCAGTGGCTTGGGCTTGCTGCCACTGCAATTGAGAAGCTCTTAGTGTTCAGTGGTGCCATCAATCAGTACCTCTGCCCAAGCCAAGAGCAGACTCCCAGCTGTCCCCTAGGAAGGAGGCACTGACTACTGACAGGGCCTCACATAAGGAAGGGGAAAGGAGTGGGCAGAGGGAGATGAACAGGGCCCCAGCAATCCCAGGTCTCAGCTGAGGAGAAGGCCAGGGCAAGGGAGAAAACACACAAACTCAGACGCAACTGCAAAAATCCAGCTGTGGCTAAGAGAGGCCTGACAGGAGAGCAGCAGCAACGGTGGCAGCATGAGGGGAAGACGAGGAGAGAAGAGAAACAGTGTGAGCATTAAGACGGTCCTGACTCGCACAGCACACTGCGGTCCCCTCCCCACCCTTGCCCCCTCCCCAAGCCCCAGGGCAGAATGGCATTCCCTTGCAAGTCCCAGCCCTGCTATGCTGTGAGCACAGTGCCCGCCCAGCTGCCCTCCTGGACAGGTTACCAGCGTGTGCAGCTTGTCCTCCAGCTCCTGGTTGGTCCTCTGTGAAGCTGTGTAGCTGTTCTGCAGCCTGTAGAGGAATACAAGGCAGACCCCTGGGTCAGGATCCCATCCTTCAGACCCTGCTCAGCCCCTCCCTGATATGGGATCTTGGGCAAGTCATTCTCCCAGAACTTCGTTTTCTCATCAGAATCAGATGATCTCTGAGGCCTCTCCCAGCTAACCTCCTATGAGTGGGGAGATGCATGCAAGTGTGTCCTGGCCCCTCATTCCCATACCTGCGGAACTTGTCCTTGAACTTGTCCAGCTCCTCGCGGCTCTGGCCCAGCTCCAGCTCCAGGCAGTCCTGCCCGATTTCCAGCTCACGCTCCAGGGCCTCGGTGCGCCTGGTGGCCGAGGCCAGGCGCCTGCGAAGCTCCTCATTCTCCTGCTCTAACAGCCTGGCAGGGTGAGGGGTCAAGGGCAGCGGGGCATCAGAGATAGAAGGGCCAGTCCTGGAGCCCTAGGCTGGGCTCAGAAAGGAAGGAGTAGGGATGACATGAGGATAGGCGGCTGGGGGCAGGGGACTCCCTGAGACTCAGCCTGAATCTGGGACAGCATTCTGTAGGCCTGCTGGCCCTGAGAACAGACCTGGCTTGGAGGGCTGGGGGAGGCAGACGGGATGGTAGAGAGCAGTCCAATCCTCCCTTCCCCCCCACTGGAGAAGAATGAGAAGACAGAATTGGATGGGGGTATAATTCCCAGTCTGTCTCTGGTTACAGCCCAAACCAGCCGGCCACCAAGCCCCCCAGCTCCAGTTTCCCCACTGCACAATCAGGCTGCTCCATTATTAATCTCGTGGAAATCCAGCCCAGCACTGCCCTCCTCTCCAGAGGCCTCACGTGGCGACAGAAAGGGCTGCAGGGAGGCAGCTGGCACAGGAGGGCCAGGAGCTGGGGAAGGGCCGCTGGCAAGAACAGGCCCGCAGAGCCATCCCCTCCTTGATTCCAGGTTCTCTTGGAGCCCATGGAACAAAACCTTTTTCCATAAGGAATATCCACAACATCAAGCCTCCTCCCAGAGTCCCTAAAACACCCCACCCCAACCCAACCTTCACCTCTACCTAATCCAAGGAAAAGCTCAACTATACCAATAGCCTCGCCTGGAGCTAAGAGGGACTGAGGTGAGGTAGGGCGAGCTCTCGGGCAGGTACTCACTTCATCCTCTCTGCGTCAGTCGCGGGCTCCTGGGCACAAAAGAATAGAAGCTTGAGGCTCAGCTCTGGACCACTGGCCTCCTGCTTGGCCCACCCTCCAAAGAGCCCTGGAAAGGGCCATGTCTGAAGCCCAAAGACTCTCACAGCAGAAGTGGGCTGCAAGGCCTTGCAGAGATGGAGGCAATCTAGTAATGCCCAGACAAGCCTCAATTACTCTCTCTCATGCCAACTAGAAGACTCAACACCCCCTTCCAACCCTCACCCTTACCCACACCAGCTCTAATCCCTCTCTTAAGGCCAGAGCCAGCTACAAATAAGTTCTGGTACCCATGCTACCTCTCCCAGGGATAAAGAGAGCCTCTCAGCTGTTTGCTGGGATCCTGGTAACCCTGCAGGCATGGCAGAGCCCTTCCAGGGAAGTGAAGAAACCAGGCTGAGCTAGAGGAGGGTTCCAAGCTCTGACAATGAGGCAGAATCAGGCCCTTATAGAGGCCAGGGTGGTGCAAGTACGTATGTGAAGGAGAGCCTCTGGGCTGATCCCAACTGAGAGGAGTGGAGTGTCGTCTTGCTTTTAACCTCTTGCCCATCCTCCCAAAACCCCACGCTGGTCATGGTGCAAGAGGCAGAGCTCGGCCAGACACAAAGCAGAGGACGCATGTGTTACAGCAAGAGGGGAATATCAAGGGGTCCACCACTCCAAGTAGAGCCGACTGCTTCAAATGTCAGTCAGGGGCAGGAAAATGAGGTGGGTGGCCAGGCCATGGACCTTGGAGCCGCTGACACCTGGATTTGCTCCTTTTCTGCCACACACTGGTTATGTTAACCTTGCTGAGCCCTAGTGTCCTCATCTACAAAGCAGGGCAAGGCCCCTTGGGTGGCATTTCACACAATACCTGGCCCTTTTATTTAATGTTACCCTGACCTGAAGTGGGCAAGTCTGCCCTGAAGCTGACCAAAGTGGCCATGGCATCCCTGATGCTCAGCGTGTGCTACCTTTGTCTCAATTCTGTAAGTGTACCCCCGGCACTGCAACACAGCAGCAAGGAGAAGAAACCACCCAACATGCGTTTCCTCCCATCAGTAGGCTTAATGGGAGAGGATGACTGACTTGGAGAGTCATTTGCAGTTGACTGAAGGCCTCCTAAGAACCTAACACCGTTCCTAGCTGGGAGCATGTATCTCACAAATGCGAGCAAACAAAGCAAAGCTGGAGGAAAGATCAGACTTCCAGGGGACAGTGAGGAACAGCTGGGTTGGTGGCAGTAGCTGGAGCACGGCCTCCCAACAGCCCCCAGAAGGGCCCTAGGTTGACCGGCTCTTCTCCATGAGTGGAGGACCGGAGTCCCAGCCTCCAGCAGGTTGGGACGCCTCAATCTGGTGGGCTGCCTCTTGCAGGAAGAACAACACTGTCTGCATGGGATCCTTTCTGCTGAGCTACCACGACTCTGGGGCTCTCTGGCATGTGGACATGTGCCAACAGCTGCCACCCCATGAGCCTACACCGCCCCCACCAGCACTGCTGCAGCTAGGAGGCCCCAGGTGCTATCAGCAATGCCATACTCTCCTCCCAACTCGGGCGAGGGGGACAGTAGTCCCCTCAGGTGGGAGAAGTCAGCCAGACACCCAGCCTCAGGGGCTTGGCTCCGCCAGCCAGTGCGGGGTCCCGTCATGCTGACCTCCCGCTCCAGCCGAGATCCAGGAACCTCCAGCCGCAGCTCCCGGTGCTCGGGCGGTGCCTTACGGTAGGGTTTCTTAGCAGGGGCTGCACTGGTCATTCTGGGAGGTGAGGGCTCCTCGACCTGCTGAGGGGAAGCAAGGAAGGAGGCGGCTCAGAAACGAGGGCAAGAGGTCTCTGGACTGAGGGGGAAAAGGATGGTAAAAGGGGACAGATATAGGAGCCATCAGGCAGGCAAATGGGCCTGGACATTGCTGGGGTCACCAGAAGGGCTGGACTCTGGTGTGTCGGTGCCCATGGAGGCAGGAGAGTGCAGGACGGGGGGCACGGGTCCAATGGGAACAGAAGGGTGGGAAACGCAAGGCCCAGGGCCGGGGCACCAGGAAGTGGACTGTGCCTGAGGAGTCTGAAGGGCAGCCCACCACTCTCCTCTGTGGGCTCAGAGCGGGCCTCGGAGGGAAAAGTGCTCCCATGCATCAGCGCCCTCAACTCTAAATTTGGGTAAGAAACACGAATCTCATAGGGTTGTTGTGAAAACTATGTAAAGCACTAAGAACAGTACCTGGTACTTAAGAAATATTCAATAAATGTTAGCTTAAAAATATTATAACCAACATGTAAAGGTCTGAGGATGTTCACCCAACCCAGGCTCCTCAGCGGGGGTCTCCGAGCTCTAGAGAGCCCTGATGGCCAAGCTCCTCTGGCCTCCACCACTCTCTTTTCACCAGCCTCCGACCAAGAAGAGCCAGCTGCCTGCCTCATCTGCCAGCCTCCCCAGAAGAGAGCCACATGGGGAGGTGGGGGGCACAGGCCTCACAGGGACATACCGTCTGTTTGTCGGCAGCTCGCTCCTTTCCGCTGTCCGGGAGTTAGCCCTCGGCTCTCCGCATCCCACAGCCCCTCCACTTCCTCTAGCCAACAGCTCCTGAAACCAGAGAAGGGAAGAAAGTGGAAACCAGGTGTCAGCCGCCTCTCTGTCAATGCCACAGGCCAGCCTGCCCAGTCCAGGGCCTGGAAGGCCCCCCAGGAAGAGCCAGGCAGGAAAGGCATGGCACAGGGTGTCTGAGGGGAAAGTGGTGGAGGCAGGACTGGAAGCACTGGGTCCTGCCTTTCTCTGTGCAGTACTGTCACATGTGTGTCTGTGTGTTCATGGTCTCAGCTTACTCACAGGCCCAACTCTGAAATAGGTCTGGTCCTGTCCTATCCCTATCCTCCCCCACATCTGTCCTGTTCATCTCCCAGGCTTTTCAGAGCCTGGAAACAACTAAGAGATTTGGAGAACATGGACTGCAGAAGAGAATACCAGGAAAAAGCCTAGTAGAGATGCAAGAAAATGCTGGGGAGAAAGCTCCTAGCAACGTCTCTAGAAGGAGCCCAAAGACCACCTCTGTGTACAGTGGTGGTAAATAGACTTTGTGATGAAATGGGGTAGGTCTAGGAGAGAACATTTGAAAAGGCAGCAGTTTAGAGCAATGATGGTTCTCAAACGGTGCTTTTGGTCGCCCTTCTTCCGTTTTTTAGATATCTGGCAAATGTCTAAAGACATTTCTGGTTTTCACAACAGGTGTGGGTGCTATCACTATCTAGTGGGTAGAGGCTAGGGCTGCTGCTAAATATCCTATAATACACAGGACAGCCCGCACAACAAAGAATTATCCGCACACAGTGTTTATGGTGCCAAGGTTGAGAAACACTGGTGTAGAAAATCCAAGCCTGGGGAGCTGAGACACCTGGGTTCCAGGCTCAGTGATGATGCTCACACACTGTGTGGCCCTTCCTCATGGGATAAGCCTGCTTCTCATCTGCACATGGTGGATGGACTGAGTGACTTGTATGTTCCCCTCCAGGTTCCTGGGGTTCGAAGCTCTGCCCCCACCTGTAATAAGTTGAGCTGCAGCACGGGGGCAGCAGCCACCACAGGGACCAATAGAGGCAGTCATAACCTTAGGTGGCCTTCTGGGCATAAACAACCTTCCCACTGCCATCCACCTAAACAGAGCTGGGGGCTGAGGGAGGCCTAGCGGGCTGAAGCGTGTATTCCTGCTGTTGGGACATGCCCTGGCCATGACTCCTGTCACATTCCAACAAGGCCTGAGGCAGGAAGAATGGTGAGGGGGTAGAGAGGGCGGGGATGGAGGAGTGGCCTCCCACCTCTGGGCAGCCTGGTCTCTGGCTTGGGGTTCTGGGGGAGCTAGGGCGTGACAGCAGGCACGAGCCGCCAACCTCCACCCCTTTGACGGTGAGGCAGAACGTGTCCCCACAGGGCACAAGCAGCATGCTGGGTCGGGCTGACTCCCTGCGCAGGAATCCGGGCGGGCCTGAAAGGACAGTACATTCCTGGGGTGTGGGGAGCAAATAAATCACCCCCACAGGTTCCCCAGGGCTAGCCCTCCACAGAGCTCCAGGGTGAGAGCTCCTATGGCCTGGGGGAGAAGTCCAGAAAATCCCAAGCAAGCCTGGGTACCAGGGCTGATACTTAAAGGGTGTAAATGCGGGGGTGGGGGTGGGTGGGTGTATACAGGTTGGAAAAGAGATAGAGCCAGAAACACAGGTAGCCAAAGAGATGCTGCAAAACCCAGGGGAGGCTCCCAAGCTGGCCTCTGCCTTCTCCCCTTCTCCAGGGAGAAGCTAGGCTTCTGCTCCCTTCCTGAGCTGATCCTATCAGCTGAGTAGCCTGTTTCTCCCCACAGGCCCTTTGTGTAGCCCCATTTACTCTCAGCCACTTTTCTTCCCTAACCCCTATTCCTGCCGATGCCTGCACTGTCCTCTAGGCACCAGGACACAAGTACGGGCGGTGGGTGGGCAGGGAGGACAGGGACACACTCAGGTACCTGATAATTCTACCTGTAAGGAGAGCGGCTTCTCTCCATACTCGCAGTCCTAGCTCTAGCTGCCACACAACCTATAGCTCGTCCTCACCTCAAGTTCAAGTCCCCACTCCCAAGCCCCACAGCACATATTCCCAGGGCTCCCACAGCCAGATAGTCTGGCTTGCTGAGGGGGCAGACTGTGTGGATGTGCCTGGCAGTGAAATGGGGCATAAATGCAGACACGGACTCTCTGGGACGAATGGTGGGAGATTGGGGTGGGGAGGGTGC
>NW_017731422.1:2893231-2910911 GCF_001890085.2 Hipposideros armiger
GAGGGGGGGGTTCTCTCTCTCAGCCAGAGCCTATTCTTTACACGCATGTTAGCCACAGGGAGGGGAGCCACTCCCAACTGGGAAGCAGGAGGCAATGCTCCCTTGGGAAGACAGTCCACCAGGGAGCCTGCAGTGTCCCCCGAGACAAGCCCACGAGGGAAAGTCTGTGCCACTCCCTGCCCCATGTCCATAAATACCAGTGCGTGTCAAAGCCCTCATTCCAACTCCTGAGATTGGTGAAGTACCCCAGAAACAGCCCATAGGGTCCCACAATTCCAGCACTGATCAGGAACACAATGGGCCTGGCAGGCTGCTACCCCTGACTGTAAGTGTGACAGAGAACAATGCCAGATGCTGTGGAGAACAAGACGAGAAGCAGCTGGACAACAGGCCCACAAGCTGGGACAAGATGAAAGGTAAGCTAAAAGGCAGAAGAGCCGTCCCTCCATGAAGCCCAGCTACCAAGTACAGCCTCTACTGGCCACATGTCCTTCACCCAGAGGTTCCCAGGTAGCCTTGGAATGTTTCTGCCCAAGGAGGACGCCCAACCCTGTGTTGAGAAAAGCCGACCACTCAGAATGGGCCATGGACCATGACCAGCAAGCAAGCAGCCTCTGGGGTCTCTTGGCTTCTTGATGCTGAGCCAGCTTCAGGGCACCTCCAAGAAAATGGTCTTCTGGAAGGTCTAGAAATTGACAAGAAAGAATCCCACTCCCAAACTACCTGAGCTTCAAGGAACTGAGGACAGATGACTCAGGATGTGGGGCTACCAGCTCACAGGCTGGGTTTGTACTGTAAGAAGGGCTGTGCTCTAGGAGAAAGGCTGAGCCAAGGATAAGAACTCTGGCTGACCCAGTCTGGCCTGAGGCTCCCGGGGCTGGACCTACAGGCACTGTTGAGGGAGACACTCAGAGGAGCCAGCCGTAAACCCTCCCAGTCACAGGGAGGGGAGGTGAGAAGAAAAAGCAACTCACCTCACCCCTCACCAACCCCGCCTCCTCCTTCCTCTTCTGCATAATATTCATTCTTCACGTATTCAAAATCAGTGTGGAGGTCTAAAGACTCAGCCCCAAATCTGCAGGGGTGGAGAGGGGGGTGATAGCTTCCTAATTGCCATGTTGCAATCTGCCAGTCGGCGCAGGCCGCCTGTTGCCGCCTGCCCTGTATTAAATACCTTCTCCCTGATTACAGCCCATGGGGCATGATTAGCTGCCTCCAGAGAACAAAGTCTGCTTTCATTAGCACTGGGCCTCGCACGCACAGTGAACCTGTACTGTGAACCCACCGAACAGCTGAGCAGAGAGTATAGACATCGACAGATATAAGGAGAAGTGTGTGTCGGAAATTGGCTGAGCAGTAGCTTTTCATCAAAGGACAGAAAAATTGCAGCGTCACTCTTTAACCAGGAGATGGGACACATCCCTGCTCCCTTTCATGGGGATGGAGTACGTGTATGTGACCAGGGGCTTCCGCCATGGTCAGGGATCACCCCTGCTGGAGATGGAATAGGATAAGGAAAAACCTCTTCAGGGTCCGGATTCGCTCCAAACCACTATCCTCACTCCTACTCCTAGCAAACACTCACAAGGAGGCACAGCAAAAAGGTTCAAGGCCAAGAGCCAAGGACGCCCTCTCATTCCCTTCGGCCATCCTGTCTGTGGGTCTGCCCAAGGCCCAGTGCAAAGTCAAAGGTGCAGGAAAAGAGAGATCTGAGCATCCTCTGAGGGCTCAGAGGCCACCCCCTCAACACTGGCCCGGCAGAGGGAGGCTGGATTGGATCCAAAATGGGTGTGGCTCTTCAGGTTTTCAAACTACTACTATTACTACTATTACTACTACTGGATATCTCCTCCAGCTCCCAAAATCTGCACTACGGCCTCACCCCACCCCCCAGTTCAGCTGCTCTGCCCTAGAAAGACCAACTGCCTCCCCGCTCCACACATCACCCGTGCTCTCTTTAAGAAATTATGGCCCCAACAGTTTACCTGGGCTCAGCCCTTTTCCAAACCTAATGGTATGCCTTTCTGCTCACAGCTGTCACTGAATCAAGTAAGTAGGGGACCTTGAGGGCTCAATGAACCCAACCGATCTTCTCAATCATGAAGGGCCTGCATTCATCCCTACCCAAATCATTAAAGCTCTTCATAACTCACCCCAAACATGTCAAACAGAAGTCAGCCATCACTACTGATTTTCAAATGAAAGGAAAACCAGCCCTTCTTCAGAATATTCCAGCTGGGTTGTATGCTGCCTAATTCCCTTAGAACCCAACAGGATATACATAAATAAATAATAAAAATAAATACAGGCCCTTCCGAAAGCCCCTAAGCAACTGCTAAAACATGACTTTCTGATCGCACAGGGACTAGGGCCTCCCCTGCGGGAACTGTCTTCAGCTGTAAGCCCTGGATGAAGAGTCTCTGAACTCCGCAGCCTGGAGGAAGCTGCATCTTTGGGGGCAGGCTATGCACCTGCCAGACAAGTCCAGCTGCTTCTCAAGCCTCTGATATCCAGGCTCTGCCTACAACTGAGGCCCAAGAAACAAAAACCACCACCATGCAAGGGCCAGCCCTGTAACACGGTGACCAGGCAGGGACCCTGGGGATTACCCAGGAGGGCTCCCCCGCCCCCCATTGATATGGCCCCTCTCCACCGGGACTGTTAGCAAACAGCAGAGGACTCCTCGGACTGTTAGCAAACAGCAGAGGACTCCTCCAGCACAGGGAGCCAATCCTTCCAGAGATGGTGGGGCTCAGCCCTCCCTACACCAACCCCCAGGCGCCCCTCCCGCCTGCCCAGCAGCCCCCCGTTTCCGGCATGCAGCTGTTCCTGAGATCCATGAGCAGAGCCCTCAGCAATCCTGGGCGCGTGGCAGGCAAGCAGCCAGCAGCTCACGGGGTGGGGCCTGGGCAGGCTCTGCTGCGGGCTCATGACTAGGCTGGAAGATGCCAGTCTGTGCCCAGACCAGCCCTGCCGCCCCTCCAACAGCCATGCCTGCCACCCCTCAGGGCAAGTACAACCTCACCCTCTTGGGACAAACTGGCCCTGACCTGGCCTTTTGCCTGCTCTAAGTGGAACAGACTGACAGGTTTTTAAAAGCCAAAGTGGGTGGGTATTCTTCTGCCACAGAGTAATCCTGAGGACTTAGAACGAGAGCTGATGACCTTGAGCACTCACCTGGCTCCCCACCTGAGCAAATACCTCAAGTCTATCACCTGACCTCATCCAAGCAAACGCCTGACACGAACAAAGGGGCTGAAGACTACTGATGATGATCCAAACCGCCCCCATCAAAAAGGGGGAGCCAAGACATCCCCAAGATCATAACCAGCCTGACATTAGTCCCCATGCCCTCTCCTAAGGAAGGGCAAAGTGAGGGGTGGCCCTGAACTAAGCCTCCACTCTAGTCCCCTCTGGCTTTCCTGGTCAGAGCCAAGCCACAAACCCCTCCAGCTTGCTAACGCCATACTCAGGGTCCTTGACTGTCTGAGCAGCACCAACCGGCTCTCATATTTACACACTCCCAACCCATGCTAGTAAGCAGCCCCATGCCTTCTCACTCCTAGCCCAAGGATACAGAACCCACTTTGAAGGCCTCAAATTTCCCTATCCAGCCTACCCCATGCTGCACTGCCTCGAGAGTCTGTCTAAAGAATTACCTGTGCAGACAACCAGGGAGCTCCAAGCAATCGGCCTTCCCATTATCTCTGGACCCCCGTCCTCCTTTCCAAGTCTAGGGGGAGAAGGGAGTTCGGCGGGAGCGTCTCCATGGCAGGCTGTTCACCAGTCTCCCAATCTGAGGCCAGGGCCTGTCCGAGGCCCACTGTAGAGTCCAAAGCTGGGTCCTGCCCCCTCGGGCTAAGGTGCCCTACCCAGCTCTTCTCGGCTAAAGTCCACCTGAAGCTCCAGGTGCATAAGGTGGTGGGGCGCCAAACTCCACCCACTCCACTTCCCAGAGTAAGAGTCACCTATGGGAGCTACATCTCAGATGGGTACCTGGTTCTGGGCTCCAGCATTCAGTTTAAGTAGCTTCACTCTTCTGCCCAGGGAATTTCCTACGGCCAGGCCCAGGTTTTCCTCAGCCTCCCCAACCCCAAGGAGAATCCTGCAGCTGATCCTAAATTATATAGTGGGGTGAGGATAATGGGGACACCATTCAATCTTCTCCTCTTAAAAAAGGGAGGAAACCATTCAGTCTATAAGAAAATTCCCATCTGTCTCTGAGGCATGAAAAAGAAACAGCATGTTAACTGAGGGGCATTCTAACTCTGTGGTGCTAAAAGCAGTTTAAACAGAAACTCTACCAATTCTGTTTTAAGAACTGGGAGGCATGACACTGACTAAGGGGAGACTGAGTCCAGCAGCAGGCTGGTAGATGGGCAGGTGGCTGTGCATAGGAAACCCTCCTCTCCTGGCCGTGAAGGGGGCACACCCCCATCCACAGCAAGGAGACTGGGAAGATGGAGGGAGCCCAATGGTAAGGACCAGAGAGCAGAGGGGATGGCATGAGGCAGGCTAGGGGGCGGAGTCATCCCGGATGCGGACAAGAAGAGAGGACAGAGGCACTGCTGGTGGTACTCCCAGGGCAGGTTAGCTGACCCAGGTCAGACTCACGGGGTTAGTGTCTTCTCCCCAACCAGCCAGCTCTCCGGGTTAGCACGGTTAGCGACAGACTCATGGCAGACACCCTCCAGGCACTCCATATAAACAGACAGCTTGGGTTGTGAGCAGCCCAACTCCGGAGCTGCAAAGAGAGAACAGAAGGAATGCCAAGCTGCAGATGCCCAAGGGCACATACTGCACTCTCCTGCCAGGGAAAGCTCCTCTGGACTTACATTAGACCCTCAGGGGCTTTCTCCCATCCAGAAATCATGCCAGGTAAAAGTGCAGCACTCCCCTGCCACCCAGCCAGTTGAGCTCACCAACCCTCAGGTAACAAGGCTCACTGCTGGTTCCCAGAAAGAGAGGTCAGCTGCTGTGGAAGGGTCGCTGCTACCAAGGGGGCAGCTCCCATCTCACCCATTCCCCAAACACTGCTGCCAGGCTATACCAGAGCCCCGAAAGCTGGGGTGTAAGAACAAAGCCACCCACAGCTGCAGCTGCCACCATCCCATGCCTGTGCCAGCAGAGCCACCACGCCACCTCCCACGGGCTCCGAGGAAAGAGGCTGGGAGAGAACTGGCCCAGGGATCAGAGGCTGCAACAAGAGCTGCATGGAAAGCACAGTACAATGGAGCAGTGTGTGACCCGGCTCAGAGCTGGGCCAGTCAGGGAAGGGGCAGCACATTGCCACCTTTCAGTTTCTGAAAGGGCAGGGGGGAGGCTCTTGCCAGGGGGCTGGCCCCAGAGGAACCCACAGAGCAAAGATAAAGGCTATGCTATAGCCAGGCTCCCCGGTGAGACTAGTCCACCGTCTCAGAGTGAGCAATGCCCAGAAAGGCTGGCATTCCCATCACAGCAGAAAACACGCTTTCCTGAAGCCTCCAGAACCAGCCTAAGGGCATTCACAAACCCTAGCTTAGAGCTCTCAAGGCAAATGCAGCCACAGGAGTGAAGCCCCAGAGACCCGGCAAAAAGTGACCCTGGGGCAGCAGGATAGGAAAGCTACAGCAAGTATATCAGCAAACACTGCTTATGCTTCATAGAGAAGGGCAACATGTCAGCAGGGAAAAACACGGAGGGAGCACCCCTTCTGTCTGGAAAGCCCTGCGGATGATGAGATGAGTTGGGGTAGAAAGGGGAGAACAGCAACCACCACCCTGGCCCCACAAGTGGGCCTGGCCGTTTTCCCAAGCTTAGGGTAATAATTAAAGCAGGCAGGAAAAGCCTCCCCTAGGCTGCCCACCTGCCTGCTCACTGGGTTCTTCATGTTGCTCTGATAACAGACCCAGAGCTCAAAAGGCCAAGGCCTGACCATGGAAGGTGAGATAACTATCTAGAAGAGAAGAAAGACAACTCTTCCTGTGGGCTGACGTGTTCCCTGAACTGATAAGAAATCAAGACAGGCTACCTTCAGGATGCTCACCCACAAGAAACATTTCTAAATAATAAAAAATACCAGCTGGGTCTGGTTTGCTTTCAAAAGGTAGGGCAGCAAGTAGTGACCTGGCTAATCCAATGTCTCAGAAACCAGGGCCCCGCTCTTCACTGAACTAGAGGTTGAAAAATCAGGTCATTTTTATGCTCTTCCCAGCCAAGGATGACAGAGGACTGAAGGGGAGAGAGAGGCGTGCAATGGAAATGTTGATATGCACATTGCACTTATATCCATCCTGATTCCCACTCAGCGGCACTCCTGCCGGACAGTTTCAGCTTGGAATAAACAATCCCTCAGAGATGAACAGGGGCCACTGCTGCGGGAACCTGTAGTCAAGTCCCTCCATCCCTCCCAAGGAGTCAGCCCCAGGGGAACCTCCACGCTGGGAAGGAAGCTACAACCAGACTCCTGAAAGGCTCCATCGGGGCGTACTCGACCCTGGGTAACTTGTTAGGTGAACAGAGCAAGTTAAAGAACAGTCTGTGTTGTTATTGATTTGTGTTTATTTTACAGGTGATACATGATGAAGTATGTCTAGAAGGACACAAAAATTATAAGAAGGATACATGATAAATGGTTGTTAAAATGTTAGTTCTCTGTTTTTGGGAAAGGGCTTAGACGGGGCAGTGGGGAGGGTCTTTTTATTTTGTATATTTTTCTGTGTGGTTGGTATTTTATACAAGAACATACATGATGATGATGATAAAAACATACAATTTCTAGACAAACAGACAAAAGCCCTCCATGTGCACTGTGCTTTATCATTCTGTAAGCGTTTTCACTTCCATTACATCTTTTGATCCTTGTAGCCTAGTGAGGCTCACAGAACAGGTAGATTCTCCCATTTTGAAGTGACCGAGAGGACGGGTGACTTAAACCACAGAACTGGGACAGAATCCTGATTCCAATTCCAGTGCAAAGCATGGAAACTGCCTTCTCGCGGGAGCCACAGGAAAGCCACGACAATTCTGTCCTGTCTTTTATGGATGCTGAATGTCACCCAGAGCAGACAATTGGCACTTTCCAGACAGTACCTAACAAAGAAGAGGTCCCACTCTCCTACTAATGGCCAGTCCAGGAGGCCCAGTCCCTTCGAAGGCTAAAAGCACACAACACAATCCCGTCTGGCAGGTTCGCCCAAGCTCCTCTCAAATCTGCTTAACATACAATGCAGCTTATCGCTCCTGCCGAGATGCCATCAGCGAAGACACCCACATTGCAATGTGCCCTCCCAAACCAAAGGACAAGGAGCAGCGCCCAGGGACAACTCCTTTCATTCCACTTTTAGTTACTGGTTTCATCCTTTTGACTGTGTGGGCATTAACAAGATTGCAGTGAATCCTGGCTGTGGGCTTGGAGCACACCTAGATAAGACTAGTGATACAACCAGAAAAGAAAGCAGGTTACAGGGGCACTAAAAGAAGGTTAATGAATAACAAAGAGGATAGGATGCCAGCAGCCAAGGACTTCTTAGAAGATGCTAATTCAGCAAAAAGTATACCGGGGTGTGGGGGAGGGGGGGGGTGTTCACCTCTTCTTGTAACCTGTCCTGCTGGCTTAGGGACATGTTATTAACGTAAAAAGGCTGAAAAGGGGGACAGTTGAAGCTAAGCACCTGGAAGATCATTTAGCCAGATTAACTCAACCTTGAAAAATTAGTAGTAATGCTATTGTCAACACGATCGCCTTTTGTTTGTGCAGGACCTTCCTTCCTAAGAGTTCAAAAGGTTCTGCCAGATAGATCCTATTTGCTTTCGCACTTCCCCCGCCCCCCCTCCCCGCAGAAAGGACTGGGTGGGGTCACAGTACCCAGGAGAGCTCAGCACCTACTATGTAGGGCCTAAATGCTCAGCCTTCAGGAAAAGACCCTGGCCCTAAGAAGCCTCAGTGATAGAAGACCTTACTCCTTTTGGGGGAGAGACAGGTTAACAGCCACTTGCATTAGAGTGCGGTGAGTGCTTTGAGGGCACAGACGTGAGATACTTGGCTGGGGCAGGAGTTTAAGGACCAGGCAAGTAGGCTGCTCTCCTAATAATTCAGACATACCTTCCTCAGCTGATTGTAAACTCACACTGGAGTACCACCTGGCATTATACAATTAAAAGGTCTAGACTTCTGGAAACAACTTCCTTTGGTGTCTGCTGGGAACTGGGGCCCTCAGGACTACTCCCAATCAACTATGCTAAAAATCAAAAGGCAGAGAAAGGACAGCAAGTCTCAGCTACCAGTCCCGCTCCTGGGGAGAGCCTGAGTTAAGCCTGTTCTATGGTACAAGGTCATCAAAGTCCTAAGAAAACTGGGGCCGAAAAGTCTGACTTCCTCGATGGCTACATGTGTTCCACCAGCTATACCCAACACTTTTCCGTTCACAAAACAACAAGAGACAAGGATCCTTCAACTTCCCATCCAGTCATCCACAGCCTTAGTTAGCTACATTACAAATCCACCATCCCCTTGCCCCCACCTGTACCCATCAAGGTCACCACCAATCTCACATCCATCAAAGGAGTCATTACAATACAAGAATGCAGAGAAGCATCAACAATCTTATTTTGCACAATCTACTCACTGACGATGTCCCCAATCTCACTTCTTTTGCTTCATCACAAGAAAGGAGGTTCAATTTTACTCCTACCTCAAAAATGCACCTAGCTACCTGGCAGAAAGCAAAAGGCTTATTCTAGCTTGAATAAAACAAAGCCTTTTCTTATACATTAAGTTTTCTACAGTGGGATTCATTCATTCAACAAATATTTACTGAGTATCTTTCATATACCAGGCACCACACTATGTGTGGTAAACTCGTTATCTCTAATGTTCAATACTCCTGCAAAAAAGATGTCACCCTCATTTTACAAGGTACAAGACCAAGGACCCTACTGGTTAAGAAACTTGCCCACAGTCCCACGGCTGGTAAGTGGCTGAGTCTGGATGTAAACCAGGTCTGCCTAGCTCCAAAATCAGCTTCTATCACACTGCTCACCTCACTCCCAACTCCCCACCCCCTCTCAACCATCCCAACCTCCCCTATCCCCCCACCCACTCCCTGTAATCAGGGAGGGTCAGCTCAGTGAATGAGATGGACAAGTAAAACAGAGAACTCACTACACAACATGGTAAGTGCCAGAACACAAGTTCAAACAAAGTGCTGTGGGGGCCCACAGGAAGAAAGGAAAGCAGGGAAGTCTTCTCGCAGGAGGTGACAGAGGAGCTGGGTCTGAGAGGATGAGCCGTTTCAGAAACAGGATGAGCATTCTGGGAAGAGTAGAGTACACGGCAAAGAAGAATAAAGTAAATGGGTGGCTATAGCAGGTTCAGGAGCAGCAGGAAATCTAGGAACAATGAAGAACAGGACAGATGAAGTAGAGCGGCAACAACTCAGGCTAGATAGAGGGTTGGGTTTGGGCCAGGGTGTAAAGAATCTTTTTGCAAGCCTAGCCAAAGAGTGTGGCCTTTAACCTAAACAAGGGGAACCCATGACACGTCTAAGGAAAGAGACATCATTTTTTATAGGAAAATAATTTTCACAGCAGCAGAGAAGATAGACTGGAGTGGGGAGAGACTGCCCATCACATTTCATACGTCCTATATGCGCCACAGCATTATAAAACACCTATTATGTGCCCTGCACTATCCTAATGGAAGAATACAATAGTGAATAAGACACAATCCCTCTTCTAAGGGCACTTACAGTCTTGTAAAGGTCAGACAAGTAAACAGGCAATTATAATACAGCGTAAGTGTTAAAACAGAAGCAAGCACAGAACACGGGCACTGAAGATGGGGTGGGACCCCAAAGGAAGTGACATTTAAACTAAGATGTGAAGGTCAAAAAGGAAAGGAAAGCGAGGAGGGGGAATGCAGTCCAGACAGCAGGACCAGCGACTGGCTGATGCCCAGAAGCCAGAGAGAACGAGGTAAATTCAGGGAGCTGGTAAGAGGTTGAATCCAGGGGAGAAATGACGGCCCGGTTTACCCAGAGGTCCTTGGCACTCAAAATGTGGTGGTAAGGATGTGAAGGGATTAGACTCAAAGATAATACACGAATAAGAGGTGCTATGAGAAGAAACTGATTTAGACAACCAAAAGAAAACAGTCAAGAGGGAGAATCAGATCAAAACCCATCAGACTTCACCCTGCTGTTTAATCATTTGCTAAAATGTGACCTGAATCCTGAAAGTCGGAGGACTTCTACCAAAACACCAAGGTGTACTCTATGGAGATAACACGTTTCAGCATGCTGCCTGCAGCACAAGTCTAGATAAAGTACACTACCCTGAGACAGGAGGCTCCTAAGTTAATGGAGGAGGGGAGCAGAGACTGATGGATGCTGTCTAACTCTCAAATCACATGTGTCACAACAAACAGAAAAGTTCATCACGGGGTTGGGGCAGAATTCCCAGGGGAAGCCCTAATTCCTGAACCCCCAAATCCCTGAAATCTGGTTAGACACCAGGCACGTGCCTACTCTGGCAGCAGGGCGGAGCGTCATTTACTGAAGAAAAAGACGGGCCTTGAGGGTGAGTTAAAATAGACAGGACATGACTCAGAAGGAGGGAAAGAGTGAGTCTTAAATACAGGGCAAAGGAAAGCCAGTCAATCAAACCTTGGGCACACCTCTGCCCCAAGGCTGCACACAGGCCGCCTGCCTGGCTAGAGGGAAAGAGGCTTGAGCACTGAGCCAGGGTCTTCCTCAGCAACACAAGCAGAAGCACATTTGTTTTCCATTTTCCTCTTAAGCTGGGCGGAGGGAGCTGTTTAAAATGCCATGTATTTTTTTTTCCTGTGTAGTTTGCTACTTGCCATTTTTAAAAGAAAGATGCATTCAGACTGTCTATAAATTTAACACTATCACTACTTCAACTGTTCATGTCAGTAATCCGAGTCAGCAATAAGCCTTATATTTACATCTACATTCACACACACACACACACACACACACACACACACACACACACAAGCATGCACGCACACACATTTAAACCATACTTAGAGTGGATCCTAAGTCACTCTGCTCACCCAACCTAGGCCCAAGATTTTCCAAAGGTCAGGTTAAATCATGGAAATTCCAGATTTGGCTAACACTGCACAGATGGCTCCGTCATCGTCACCACAGTCCCAGCACCAGTTATTTCTGAGAGGAAGAAGAGAGCTGTGATGAAGAGCTCAGCTCCCAAAACATTTTTTAAATAACCAAAAAATTTTACTACAATATGGATATACATCTAACTAACAAAGAAAGAAAGGGATTTTAAAAAGCTCAATTGCCAAAGCCAGCTTGCCTGGGTTCGAATTCCAGATCTGCCACTTACTAGGTGGATGACCTTGAGCAAATTACTTAACCACTCCGCACTTCTATTTATTCATCTGTAAAATGAGGATAATAGTATCTACTTCATATGGTTGCTGTGAAAGTTAATATATTTAAAGCACTCACAACAGTGCCAGGCTCATAAAATGTGCTCAGTAAGCACGATTATTATTATCATCATTCAACTGCAAAGAAGATAATTCTAAGCCTCGCAAATTCAAACAGGAAATCACTGTCACTTTAACATCACTTTAAATCTACATGCAAAGTCTATACTACCCAAAAGCTGTGCCTCACCTCTCTAACATCAGGATAGCAGCCCAAACCAGTACAGCTCCTCCATAGAGAGGTTCAATCATGAAGCATAAATTAGTGCCAAGATCCGACTAACATAATAACAACAAATACGTATTGAAGGTCAGGTACTGTTCTACATACATTAACGTATTAACTTATTTAACCCTCACGACAACTCTATGAGAAAGGTACTCTTACCGAACCCATTTGATTGATGGGAAATCTGAGACACAGAGAGTTACACAATTTTTAAAGGTCACAGAGCTACAAATGGCAAAGCCAGGATATGAACTAGGCAGTCTGGCGCCTGAGTCAGTGCTCTTAACCTCTGTGTGCACGTACCACACTGTCCTTGCTGATCACAATTTCCAAGGGGGCATCCACAAATTGTCCTCAGAAAGAAAAGTTTCCTAACCTTCTAGGAATGGCGTCACAACGAAATAGCATCAGTTCCTTAGGTATCTGAAGGTATTGAATCTGGCCTACTAGCAGTGAGTTAGGTTGGTCTACCTGAAGTCAGGCTTATTTTGGGGCGGGAGTGGGAGCAGGAAGCAGGAGATGGCTAGTGAGGTGTCCTAGATCAAACCAAACCTCCCAGTCCAATCATGGAGCAGATGCCAGCCCTGTAACAGGATTCACTAAGAAGCCTGCTCCCAGCTCTGGCTTGGGCATAACCACAGGACATCAAAGGAAGAGAGAATCATATTCACTGCGTCCTGTGGCTCCAGACCCCTTCCTTCTTCTCCAACCCCAAGTCCACTATCTCTCAAATTACGCTTAGTTTGGCTAGTGAAACTAACTTTTTGTTTTAAAATGTGGTTTGATGGGGAGAACACAAAAGGAAGAGAAGCAAGTGACCAGAAGAGAAAAGGGTAAGTTCTATAATCCTTTCCTCCCATCACCACACTGGTCCAGACTGTAAAGCAGCTCTCAAATATCAGGGGTCTCACGAACAGTGATGTATTATAATAAACACTCCCAGAGCTTTACAGCAGTCAGCTTGACCTCTTACCATAAACAGATCAGAATTTCTTCTTCCTAATTTCAACCTGTCTTTCCTCCTCCTCTGACCCTACCTACCCGCCAAATCCACACCCCCAAAGGAACACTAATGAGCCCTTCTTACCCAAAGAAAAGATCAAAAGAAGTAGACACGCTGCAAGAGCGAACGCAGGAGTTGGTGACAGCAGATGCCTAAATGGTCAGTGAACACCATCAGCAATTTGTTTTCTCATGACTCCCCACCATCTGTCACCCACAAATCTCCACTTCAGGCAGGATATCAAACTGAAGGTGTGATGGGGAGTTGAAGATACAGTGAGCATGTAGGAAACTGCTTGTGACAGGGCTGTGTTAAAATATTTTCAGCCTGATCTCTAGGCCCTTGCCCACGTTCCCTTGCACAGGTGAAGGCACAGAGGCGAATTCTACACCCGACTCTTAAAAATCAGCAAGCAATGTAAGCAGAATACTAACTTAGGACCACAGACAAAGGGTGACCTGTATAGAAGAGCGCCCTCCTCAGATTAACTGATTCTCAGCATCATTCAGAGCTCATGCATCCTGCTTCCAGGGAGCATGCCAGCCTGTCACCGGAGGCCACCTTACCCGCTCTGGGGTTGGGCTTGGGTAAGTCGCTACCTCTTCTTCTTTCCAAGCAGGCACTGTGATTCTTCCAGTCCCTGGGGCCCCTGAGTCTTCAGCTGAAATTGGGGCAGATGCTGCTATAGGAATTGTGGAAAGGCTAATCTAAGTCTGGAAGAGGGTCATTTGGCTGGTTTTAGTTCCTTCTTTATCAAACCTGCCAAGCATCCTCCAGGTTTCTCTTTCCCCCTTCCCCACTATACTCCTTCAAGGAAAAGACCCTATTCCTCTCCCACCGGCCTGGCACAGTTGGGCCTCGGTCACAAACTCCAGGCTTCTTTGGATTAAGAGATTCCCTTCCAATCTGTGATTCGGCTTCTCCAGGGCCTGCACGCCTACTTCTGGTTCCCCCGCCCTGGACCCCTCCCCCAAGGCTGCCACTGGATCCTAGGGCCCCTCCCTTCCTACCCAATCTCCCTTTTTTTCTCTCAAACCTCCCATCATTCCGTTTCCTCCTCTCAACCCAGGAGCTAGTCCCTCCTCCGCTCCTACTCCTATCTAGTGTTCCCACGATGCCTCCTAACTCTAGCCTCCCGGCCCGACTACTACAATCCCACAACAAACTTTCTGCCGCTGCCCGCTACCTTCAGGCCGCCATCTTGCCGCGGGGCAGGCCGGGTAGTGGCCACGGCCTCGGGAATCCCCACGCACTAGGCGCCTTGCGTCACCGGGGGGCGTGGCAATGGGGCGTGGCCTCGGGCTGAGCTCCCGGTGATAGTAAAAAGTAGGGATCTCCTAAGAGTGGGGTTCGGTGGCCTGGCCCCTGGAGAAGGAAGGGAGTGTAGGAGTAGGGCAATAGTGGGAAGGATTGAGAGATTCTGGTACTCCCCCCAAAAAAAAAATAAGAGGGGGAGGCGCGTTGGGGAAACAGCACAAAAATATGGTGTGAGAGTCTTAGCACTGTTTCTCCATCACCCAACGAATAAAGGCAGCTTCTCAGGTTGTCACGCAAAGATCCGAATGACCCAGCCTCTACCACACATTCAGCGGCCTCATTTTCCACCTCTCCTGGGGACTTCAGGTTCCCAGCTGTCCTGTGTTTTCAGGCCTTAACATGTCCAAGCCTTCTCCTCCCCTGGCCTTATCAATGCCTACTCCTCCTTCAGCCCTCAGCTCAAATTGTTACCTCCTCCAGAAATCCTTCCCCATCCCTCCCAGACTCCTTTTGCTGTTCATCTCTAGTCACTTTCACATAACTTCATTGTAGCTATCCTGTGCTGTGGTTATTTGTTTATATGCTGTATCCCTCACTAAGCTGATGCTCCTTCAAGGCAAAAACTGTCGGATTGCATCTTTGTATTCCCTAGCAGGTGCCTGGCACACAATAAATGCTTAATAAATAGCATGGCATCCATCCTCTAATGCATTAAGCATACTTCTGCTTCAGGGCTTTTAGGTTTGCTGTTCCCTGTGCCTGGAACGTTCTTCCTTTAGATATTCACTCCCATGCATGTTTCTACTCAAATGTCACCACCTCAGAGAAGACTTCCCTGGCCAACTCTATCTAAAACAGCATTCCCAGCCACTGTCCCTTACCCTACCTTAATGTTTTCTTTCATAGTACTTATCATTATCTGACATATTAAATATTTCTTCATTTGTTTATTGACCATCTCCCATTATAATGCAAACACCACAGGTCTGGGACTTTTTCTCATCACAGTAGCCCCAGTATCTAAAACAATTCTTAGCATAGTAGGTGCTCAATAAATGTTTATTGAGTGAATAAGTGGCATGGAGATGACTGATAGAGGGGTTTTGGAATATGGAGGTGGGGAGGAAAGGTAAAAAATACTACAAAATAGGAAAATGCATTACAGGCCCCAAAAGTCAGACTTGGCCCTATCAGGAATGGTAGCAAATACAGAACTCAGACTCAGCAAAGTAAGGAGTAGAATGAGAGCCAGGTGGAACTCGGGAGGCGGGTCCACAGGGACCAGAGTCCTCCTGGGAAAGCCATAGTTCAGGTAGAAGAAATGGGGTGGGCTGGAGGCCGAGGAGTTTACTCAGATCTAAAGACACCATCCACCCTGAGCCCAGGCCTCTCTTGGCCAGATGGTTCCGGAGGAGCCTCAGCATCTGTTCCTCTGTAAATTATCCAGGGCTCCCTCCTGCCTGTCCTCTCTGGTGACAGCCGGAACAATTGTCCAGGAATTCCATCTGCTCCCCTGTCTTTCTCCCTCCCACAGCTCATCAACATTTCAGAGCAGAGAGGTGTCCCATTTCCCTGGGTCTAGGGATGGGAGCTGGGTCTGTCCCTTGGTGGAGCTGGTCTCAAACACTCACTCATCCACCAACACACACAAATAAAACCTCAGCAGAGACTCACAGGTCCCCCGAGGGAGGGGTCAGCCATCTTTATTTCCCACCCTGTCCATGCTTTCAATCCCATACAACTTTTTATTATGATTAATTTGATAAAATTTCACTAAATGAAGCAATCATATTGGTTCTTGCAGAGCTTAAATCAAGGGCTCCCAATCATTATACATTTCCCCATGTTTCCCCTTAAATTGTCCATAACAGTACTTTTAAAATGTGACATTCTTTGTGATATAAGACCACAATCTCAGATTTTTTTAAAATATGATGTTTACTGTTTACTAAAAGCAGTGTGCCTGAAAGAAGAAATGAGCAAGCTGGTTTTCTTTTCTAAATAGGAATAACCCCCAGATCCCCTCTCTACCTTCCCTGAAATTGTTTTGCGATCCACGAGAGAGTGAAGCTCATGAACTGTCAGGTAAACAGATTTATGGTATATAAATTTGAAAAGTGATCCAAGTTCCTATTTTGTAAACAGGGAAAGTATAGGTAAACATAAATATGCCTTTGAAAAGAAAAGAAGTCACAGTGCAGGGTATTTAACTTTTAGGATATGTGAGACTGGTTACTAGGAAGGGACTGGTTTGCCTCATCACTCCCGCTGTGGATGTACAGATTCATGCATACATACCTATATATTCCTCAGACCGCAATTACGCAATTGTTCGTCATCACTGTAAGAGAACTGTGAAGAAGGTGGTGAAGATTGAAGATCTCCTTTAGGATTTCAGGGTTTTACGAAGTAGCTGCAATTTGCAGAAAAGTCAGGCTCACTGCATTTCAATGGCAGTTTTCATATGGTTGTGTCTTAGTGTCCGCAGGGCTACAGTGGCTGCAGGGCCCACCTGCACAAGCATGGTCTGGTTGTGGAGTCCAGGTTTGGCCTGACAGACTATGTAGGTGGAAAGGGGCCTTGGAATAGAAGTGGGCCTTGGACAAAGATAGCAATTTGAGTTCCCAGTGTTGGAGGAAACTACTAAAGAGTTGAAACCATCCTAGGTTCAGCCCCATAGTCCTTTGAACTGTTCATCATGACCGCAATAGGGCCTTAAAGCTATATGCAACTTTTTGGTTGCAATTGACAACATTTACTAACAGTTTGAAGCCAGGAGGCTGCCTATATTCTTATTTGCGACCCTGATTGGACATGCTGAACCCTAGTTACATGATTGTTTTGACAATGATTTCAAAACTTCAAGAGGTATTAACTTAGTCTGCTTCCTTACATTTAAGTTATAACATCTGATTCTTCTATTAATAGAAGAACACAGCTGCCACATTGGGGGTTAAGCTTTTATTATGTGTAAATGTCTTTTTCCTAACTCAGAATGTTGAATTTTATGCGCGCCTAAGAAGTGTAATTTTAAAGACCTTGAAAGTTGGTGGGATCTCGCACTCTTTAACATTCTTAAATCCACTTAACTCTTAAAAGGTAATGAAGGCAGCAACTCAGACAAGTATTTATACACTCATCTATGCAGTAATCCTATTCATCCTATTCATAGCAGCATTATTACAATAGCCAAAAAGTGGAAGCAACCCCACTTTGACAGATGAATGGGTAAACAAAATGTGGTATATACACACACAATGGAATATTTTTTAGCAATAAAAAGGAGGGAAATTCTGACACATGCTACAACATGGATAAACCTTGAGGACATTATGCTAAGTGCAATAAGCCAGTCACAAAAGGACAAATACTGTATGACTCCATTTATATGAGGTACCTAGAGTAGTCAAATTCATAGAGACAGAGAATAGAGTGGTGGTTGCCAGGGGTTGGGGGAAGTGGGGATAGGGAGCTGTGTTCAATGGGTACAGTTTCAGTTCAGGAAGATGAAAAGCTTCTGGAGCTGGATCATGGTGGTGGTTACCCAACAATGTGAATGTTGGCAATCAGTGTGAATGCCACTTAAAAATGGTTGAAATGGAAGCTTGCCGGGTGCAGTTGGTTAAGAGTGCGAGCTCTGAGCAACAGGTTTGCCGGTTGGATTCCCACATGGGCCAGTGAGCTGCGCCGGAGCTGAGCTGCTGCTGAGCTGCCAACAGGTGGCAGGATGGCTCAG
>NW_017731422.1:2911636-2972311 GCF_001890085.2 Hipposideros armiger
TCCCCCAATTCCCCAATTTAAAAAATATATATTTCCAGTAAAAAACACTTAAAATGTACACTCCATACATCTTTATATAATACCGAGCCGTGTTTTCTGGTTTCTGGTGGGGCCTTGCCTTTCCCAACTCTAAGGCAGGGACTCCCTGAGGGCAGGGCTTTTCCTCCCCTCCTCGTTGTTTGTGCACTCTGAGGTGAAAACCTGTGCCTCCCCTCCCAGACTTTAATTTTGAGTCCTGGGGAAGCTCAGAAAGTACTGAAGAAACAGCTCACCTCCCTCCTGGACCACACCAGGACTCGTGTGTCAGATCCTGCTTCACTCTGACTCAGCACAGGCTGCATAGTTCTGTGGTCTTCCGTCTCGTTGCTAAATCAGAAGAGCTTCCCTCCATCCCACGTCATTACGTGAAATTTGGCCTTGAATGTATGTGCTGTCCCATAGAGTAAACAATTGTTTATACGTGTAAGGTTAACAGAGAAGGTTCAGCTTCCAGAAGCTTCAAGTAAACCTCCAGGGATGGCTCCTTTAGCAGCTGCCAGAGGGGCTGGAGCATGACCCGCCTGGGCTGTTGACGCCCCCTCATGTGTGCTGGGTGGTTCCGGGTGTCAGGGGCTTCATGAGTGTGGGAAATATCGGTACTGCTATGTTTACGAGGACACTCGTAGTTTTGGATAGGGGTGAACCTCTTAATGCTTCCAGGCCTGTGCACTCTCATGGTTCCAAATGGACATGTTCCCTCTCTTGACATTTTGGACAGTAGCTACATGACTGCACACTGGGCCCATCAGTCGGCAAAGTGTCCCCCTCTGCTACTTCTCATCTAACCCCAAAGCTCACAATCAGTATTTCCCCTCACCCAGCTTCCTCTCTTTCCCTGAACAAATATCTCCAGGTACCCCAAGCATGGCATCCAGGGACTGAGACTTGGCACTCCAACCCCTGAGGCACATAATAGGCCCTGCACACACACACACACACACACACACACACACACACACACACACACACACAGAGTCAGACACAGCCAAAAGGTGGAGCACAATGACTGGTTTGGATTTCAGCCCTGGAGCAGCTGGCTCCAACTCCTGCTATGCAGTAAGGATGGGGGTGGAAAACAGGAAACAACCAGAGAGAGAAAACATTTGTTTCAGGACCCAAAGGCCTCTGCACTGGCAGGAAGCCCAGTGAACTACTTGGATGGACTACTTGGATCTGCCTGACTCCCTACCTGCTCCACCTCAGCTCCCACCTGGGGCCCCCACTTGTTGGGCTGGCCAGAACGGGCTTGGAGAGATAGTGGCAGGAAAACAAGTACTCAGGTGACTGCCCCTTCCCTGGTGAGGACAAGGGCCAGGCCTGCATGCCCCTGGGTCTCCATGAGGTCCAGAGCCCACAGGTCCCCTGTTTACTTGGTGTGTATGGACAATGAGTGGGCATTCCTGGTCTACTAGAGTGTAAGCTGCTAGAGGTCAAGGCCCAGTACTGTGTTTTTTTTTAAATTGTATAGGGGAACAGTGTTTTTTTCCAGGACCCATCAGCTCCAAGTCAAGTAGTTGTCTTCAATCTAGTTGTGGAGGGCGCAGCTCCTTGGCCCATGTGGGAATCAATCCGGCAGCCTTGGTGTGATGAGCCTGCGCTCAAACCACCTGAGCTAACCGGCTGTCCCGGCCCAATGCTTTTTGTATTCATATTAATTATTCACTCTTTCAGCTAATGCTTATTGAATGTCTGGAGTCCATTCCCTGCTCCTGAGCACAGTGCTGACTATCGTGCTAGGCTCTGACAGGGAAGGGGGTGGGCCAATGAATGTGTGAACGGGTGAGTGCCTCCGCTTGCTCTCCAGTTCTCTTGTCTCTGCACCCTCATTAGGTGTTGGTAAATCACACAACATTTTTTTAAGTCAATTTGCTTCACACTTTATTGGAAAAGCTATGCCTTTTTCAATGGTATGAAAAGTTGTTCTTACCATATATTACTAAACGGGTTACACAAAACTTTTAATTTGAAAAGGAGGCTAGGGAGAGAGGAGGAGAACTTGAGAATCCACCCCCCAGGTGAGGAATGGGAAGGCCGTGAAGGATGCATCATGTGGCTGGAGTCCCCGGAGGAAGGATTTATTGGCAGGTACTCTGAAAAGAAACGCTCACAAAGTGGGAAATCCTGAGGGTTGGGAGACTAGGGTGTTCTAGAGCAGTAGTTACTATTCAGTTGTGGGTTCAAAGCTAGAAATGAGCCTCATATGTCTAGTGGTGCCCCCCAAAATATTGCCCCTGGCCACTATTAAGGCAGACTTAGGAGGACTCAAAGACATCAAGCTTCCAACCCAATCTGTTCCCAGTGTTTTCCAAATGAAAGCTGAGTTGATTAGCATCAGCCAGAGGGCTCTCACCACACGGCACATACCAGTCTCTTTTCCCAAAGATAGGATAGTGATTAAAAGCAGAGTTTCTAAAGCAGACTGCCTGGTTTCGTATCCTGGTTGTCACTTAACTAGCTGCATGAACATGGGCAAGCGACTAAATTCTCTTGACTCAGTTTCTCCATCTATAAAATGGGTTAAGTACAGTGCCTACCTCACAGAGTTGCCATGAGTCTCGAATGAGTTCATGCATGTAAAGTGCCTAGAACAGTGCCTGGTACATAAGATATCCATCTATTTACCAGCAAAGACCTTGAGGCTCAGAGAAGTTAGATGTCTCCTGAGGGTTATCCAGCTCTGGATGATAGAGCTAGAATTTGAAGCAGCTCCTGGCACTCTTGCCTTGACATCATCACACAGCCTGAAGAGTAATAAGAATGGTCCCGGGCTGCTGAGCCAGGAAGTGAGATGACCACGATGGTAGGGCAGAACAGTTTAACCTCAAGGCATCCTGTAGATGAGTCCATGGAAGAAAGTGATGGGCCTGAAGCTGAGTGATCAGGTAGAAAATGCTTGTCATGAGTCTGGTGTGGTGCGGGAGGAGTTGACAAGGGCTGAGGCAGGGGGCTAGATCTCCCATGGTCCTAGGGAGAAAGAAGATCAGACGAAGTTTGGTGAGCAGCCAGAACAAGGAAATGGAGGCAAGAGAGGAGGGCAGGATGGCTTTAAGATTTTAAGCGTCAGTTACACAAGGAATAACGAGGCTTCTGCCAAAGACAGGTAATTGGGGTGGGGTGTTCTTGGCAATCTAAGCAATGAAACAAGCCTTCTTTTCTGGGTGATTGTTAAATGGGGGAGGGTATGTGTTAGAAACAGATTTGCAGAGACAGAAGCCTGGACTAAATGATACCT
Organism: Hipposideros armiger; assembly: GCF_001890085.2. Lineage (NCBI taxonomy): Eukaryota > Metazoa > Chordata > Mammalia > Chiroptera > Hipposideridae > Hipposideros > Hipposideros armiger. Next base: position 2,914,908 of record NW_017731422.1, read on the forward strand.
TTTATATCAAGGGGCTCCCACCCCCAGTAGTGGATGGATGCTCAAAGATGCTTAAACAGAAACAGTTGCTAAGAGACAAGCCCCAGCACATCCCAGAACACCCAGTTCAACTTCCCATCATTGCTCTTGTCACCAATTCCCCTCCTACTCCAGAACAGGAAACTAACTTTAACCAGGGATCCTCCCCACAAAGATTCAGCAACCACTCATCCCAGCCCCCACTGTCGCCCTTCCTGTACACATAGCTGCACTTTTACACACACTATCTCATTCCACCCTCACAGCAACCCTGTAGAGAGTAAGGCTGGCACTATTCTCCATTTTACAAATGAAGAGGCCCCAAAAGTTTACGAGACTTTCTCAGGTGTCTACCTCCTTTCTTCACCAGATCCACAGACATCCCTTGATGCCTGGGGCATTAGTCTTTTTCTCTGGGAGTAATAAAATGGTGGGATAATGACTAGGTATTAAGGAGACAGTGAAAATGGACAGTGGGGGATGTGGCAACATCATGGAGAAGCACCAAACACCAGGGCAGGAAACAGCCTTAGAGATCACTGAGTTCATGTCTACTGTTTACAAGGTAAACTTAAGCCCAAGAAGACAGGACTTGCCCACTGAATACCTCTGATATTGTTATTCCCTTTGTTCTAGTTATAGATCACTACAAATCACCTCAAAATTTGTGGCTTAAGACAACAATCATTTGATTACCTCTCAAATTCCTGGGGCTCAGGGATGTAGGAAGGACTCAGCTGGGTGGTTCTGACCTTGTCTCTCTCATGCAGCTAGTTAGTCAGTGGCTGGAGCTGAAACAGCAGGAGCTCGAGCAGCTGGGGGCTGTCTGGGCCTCTCTCTCCATGTAGTCTCAGGTCCTCTCCATGTGGCCTCTCCACTGGGGCTAGTTTGGACTTCCTCATAGAATGGTGACCTCAGTGCAATTAGACTGATTACATGGGCAACTCAGATCTCCAAAGACAACTGCCCAAGAGAATCAGGTGAAACTTGGATCATCTCTTGTGATCTAATCTCTGAAGCCACAAAGCATCACTTCCACCATAGCTACAAGACTGCCTCAAGCCAAGGGAAGGGATTACAGACTGTGCACCTCAATGGGAGGCGTGTCAAAGTCACATTATAAAAAGAGCCTGTGGGATGGGACATCTTGTGGCAGCAATCTTAGGAAAATACAATCAAGCACACCTTTGTTCAATTGCCTAGATCAATAGCATGGAACCGGGGAAAGGCAGGCCTGAGTCAGAACCCTGATTTCATCACTCACTAGCTGTGACCTTGGCAAAGTCACATAGCCCCTTGTATTCTCTCTTTCCTCATACAAAAAACCAAAATAATAGTAATGCCTGTCTTGCAGGGCTGTGAGGAGGATTAAGTGGAAGGGCCTGGACCCTAGAAAAAAAAATTTTTTTTCTTTTTCCAAGTTATAAGATGGGTGGCCGGTTGGCTCAGGTGGTTAGAGCACAGGGCACATCGTAACATCAAGGTTGCCGGTTCAATTCCCACATGGGCCACTGAGGTGCGCCCTCCATAACTAGATTGAAACAACTACTTGACTTGGAGCTGGTGGGTCCTGGAAAAACACACTTTCCCCAATTAAAAAAAAAAGTTATAAGAAAGCAGTGAACACACTATCAACCTAAATTCCTCATCCTGCCCGTGAAGCAGCTGTGTTACAGCAGTAAACAAAACTAAGTCCTTGCCCTCACAGAGTTTATAATCTAGTGGAGAGGGTCAGTCAATATACAAATATTCTAAGAGATAGTATGTCAGGTGGAGAAAAGTGTTGTGGAGAAAATAAAATAGGATAATGGAAAAATGCCACAGGTGGGGGTAGGGTTATTATATTCGATGATCAGGGAAGGCCTCTTTACTAAAATGAAATTTGACCAGAGAACTGAATGAAATCAGGGAGTGAGTTATGAAAATGTCTGGGTAAGAGCATTCCAGGCAGAGGGAATAGCTAGTGCAAAGGCCCTGAGGCAGGAAACATGCTCGATATGTTCATGGATCAACATAGAAGCAGGTTTAGCTAGAGCAGAATAAGGCAGGGAGAATGTAAGGGATAGGTCAAATGGGATCCACTGGAAGGTTTTGAGCAGAGATGTGACATAATCTTTTAAATTAACTTTTTATTTTTGAATAATTTTAGATTTCCATGAAAGTTGCAAAGATTGTAAGGAGAATTCCCATGTACTATTCACCCAGTTTCCCCTGGTGTTAACAATTTATACGACCATGGTATATGTATCAAAACTAAGAAGCCAACATTGGTACCCTCGTGTAAACTAAACTCCAGATTTCATTCAGATTTCACCAGTTTTTCCACTAATGATCTTTCTCTGTTTCAGGATTCGGTTTAGAATGTTACATCACATTTAGCTCGCTTCCATTTTATCAGAATCACTCTGGCTGCTACATAAGAGAAGACCCGTTAAGGAGCTATTGTAGTAGTCCAGGCAAGAGACAATGGGGCATGGACCAGGGTGTCAGAAGTCAGACTGTGAAAAGTGGTCAAATTCTGGATGAACTTGAAGGCAGAGCCAACAGGATTTGCAAGACATGGGATGTGAGAGAACGAGGAGAGTGACGCTAAGGATTTGGGCCTAAAACGCTTAGGCATTTACCAAGAGGGTTAAGACTCACATAGGAAGACTATTTGGGGATGGAAATCAGGAATTTGCATTTGAACATGTTAATTGAGTTGCCAATTGGACAATCCAAGTGGAGGTGACAAGTAGGCAGTCGGATACACGAGTCTGAATTTCAAGGATAAATCTTGGTTGGAAATATAAACTTGGGTGTCCTTAGCTTATAGCTACTATTTCGAGCAATTAGGTTGAATGAAATCATGAAGGGAGTGAGTGAAGGTAGAAAAGAGAAGAGGTCTGAGTATTGAGCCCTGGGACTGTGGACAAAATTGGGAAGATGAGGAGGAAGCAAAGGAGACTGAGGAGGGGTAGCCATTAGGGCAGGTGGAAAGCTAGTGAGAGTGAGTGATCCTAGAAGCCCAGTGAAAAACTGTGTGAAATGCAGCTTACAGAGCCAGTGACATATGAACTGAGAAGTAATCGTTGGGGTTGATAATAGTGAGAACATTGGTGACCTTGACAGGAGTCATTTTGGTGGAGTGGTGGGGTGAGAGTGGGCTCAAGAGAAAATCAGAGGAGAGAAGGTGAAGACAACAAATATAGACACATATTTTTGAAGAGTTTTCAATGAAGGGGAGCAGAAAAATGGCGATGGAAGAGAATATGGGACTGAGGGAGCTTATTTATTTATTTTAAGATGGGAGAGAGGATGATGAAAATGATCCCATAGAAATAGGCAAACTGGGGCCGGCCGAGTGGCGCGATGGTTAAGAACTGGCTTGGGATGCCAGAGGCCCCGGTTCGGATCCCACATATGAGGGCCAGTGACACTGCCCTCTACAGCTAAGATGCTGAACAACAGCTCAACCTGGAGCTGGGCTGTCCTGAGTCGCCAGCGACGGCGTAGGCTGCAGCCCCTGTCGCAGTGGGTTGCCATGGGCTACAGTGTGTAGCCAGCAGCCAGCGTGAGCGGCCAACAGCCGCAGTGAGCGGCCGTCCAGAAGCCGGCGACTGATCTGCCTCGCCTGGGAAGAGCGCAATGATGGTGCCAACTTGGGCCAGTGAAGCAACATCCTCTGCAACTAGACTGAGGAACAAGATGACAGCAACTTGTCTGTTCCCCTTCCCCCAATTCCCCAGCACTGTTCCCATCCCCCCAATTCCCCAATAAAAAAAATCTTTAAAAAAAAAATAGGCAAACTGATGACACAGAAGAGATGGGGAAAACTGGTGAAGCCCTGTAGTTACATAGGTAAGAAGAGATGGGAACTAGTACCCAGGTGGAGGGATTCACCTAGGTAAGAACGCAGGCAGTGCTTCTATGGTAACATGAGGGATGAGAGCATATGGAGACAGATGCAGGTAGGTGGCGGAAGCATGGGGGAAATTCTCTTCAGATTGCTTCTATTTTCTCCATAAAGTTGGAAGCAAAACCACAAGCAGAGGGAAGGGAAAGGAGGAGGGGTTGGAGTTTGGAGGAGAGCGGAGAAGGTAAAAATAACTGTCGAGGAGGGTGGGAGAGTGCACACAACTGAGGAAGTGCAGGCATGTTGGTGGTCAACACAAATGCTGTTTGAAGGGATGCATTTAAGTGAGATCAGTCAGCCTGGAGATGTGTTTTTTCCAACCATTCAGCTGCTCAGGTGCAGGCTGGAGAGGGCACAGCGGCAGGGTTTTACCAGCTGAACATGGTGGGAGAGAAGAGCCAGGGAGTTGGTATATGCAAGGGACTGATTACAGTGATAGATCATAGAGTCAAAGCTGGGTAAGGAGGGAAGGGTGGGTGTGATGGAGGTAGGGGACACTGCAAAGGAAGTAGGATCGAAGGATGAGAGACAGGGCCAACTTATCCACAGGAGGCACCGTGCCAAAGGCCCACAGTTCTTTTAGGGACCCACAGAATGTTTTAATGTATTTTAAAATCAGAAGAAAAAAATGAAAATGATAAAAATGAGTATGCAGCAGGTCCTTGAGTAACATTATTTCATTCAACATCATTTTGTTATATCGTTGATGAGTCAAGAAAAAAAAACAAAACTCCAGGGCCAGCCAGGCCACTGCCTGTGTGGAGTTCGCACGTTCTCCTCACCTCTGTGTGGGTTTTCTCCAGGGATTCCGGTTTCCTACCACATCCCAAAGCTGTGCACGTGAGTGTGTCTACATTAACCCAGTCTGAGTGAGTGTGGGTGTGCGTGTGACTGCGCACTGTGATGGAAGGGCGTCCTGTCCAGGGTGGGTCCCCACCTTGGCCCTGAGCTGCCGGGACAGGCTCCGGCCATCTGCGACCCTGAACTGGAATAAGCAGGTTGGAAAATAATTATCTTACTTGTTTTTATTAATTTTCCTTAAATGTATGTATAGCTCACATTTATTTCAATGCTTAGTATTAGAAGTGTTTTTGGGTCTTTATTTAGAAGTTTGGTGATGTTTTTGTGACCAGAATATGCAGTAGGAACTTAACTCTTGTTTATATCAATTAGCCTATGGTAAAATTGATTTTGATATGCATCGTTTCACTTAAAGTCATGGTTTCCAGGAACCTATTGATGATGTTAAGTGAGGACTTATTGTATAATAATGAATCTAATGGGTTATATTTGTCTTTATACCAATGCAGTCATAAAATATAATTTTTAACATTCTTTTGTGGAGGAAAGGGGCATAAAGGCAAACTGCCCAAGGCCCACAAAAGTTGTTATGTGTCCCAGCGATCCCAGTAGATCTCAACTCAATATTTGTTAAACGCATTTATAATGGCAAAAAGTAAACACAACCTAAGTCTCCAAAATTATTTGAGTCCAGGTACTAAAGGACATGGGCTGAAAACATACGTGTGGGCAACAGGAAAGTGTGACACTTAAAATTGAAATAATGGAGTGTGACGTATTGGTAGTAACAAGGTTTGGCTGGGACCATCCTTCTCGTTAGTGGACAAGAAGAAATCAGGGAACTGGGAAGCTGGTTTTATCAGTCATCTATTACCATATCAATAAACCACCCCAAAACTTAGTGGCTTAAACAACCACCATTTATCTGCTCACCGTTTGGTAATATTAGGCTGGGCTCTACTGAGCAGTTCTATTGATCATGCCAAAGCATACTCATATGCCTGCAGTCATCTGGGAGCTTGACGGGCTGGGTAATATGACTTCACATGTCTGGTGGTTGGCGGCCAGGGCATTCCAGTTCTCCTCCACGGGGCTTCTCATCTTCCAGTAGGCTAGACTGGGCTGCTTTACGTGATGGGAGTGTTCTAAGAAGGCGAAGGGCAAGCTGCAAGGTCTCTTGAGGCCCAGACTCTAGGAACTCACACAATATCATCTCTGTCACATGCTTTTAGTCAAAGCAAGTCATAAGGCCAGCCCAGATTCAAGGGATTGAAAAACAAACTCCACCTCTTGTTGGGAGGAGCAGCAAAATCATAGCAAAGGGTCACATGGGACAGGAGGAAGTATAGTGGTCATCTTTGCAAACGAACTATCACATTTATTAGAAGATTGTCTATGTGGTACTGAATCATCAAGAATCTCCAAGAATTTGACAGAAGTGGGAGTGAAGAGAGTAACAAGCCAGGTGCTAAAATCTTCAAAGCATGAGGGAGTAGTAAGTGATACAGTCTGATGCCATCAACCTCCAAAGCTTCAAATGTCTTTACTGTTGAATGTCAATGAATTTCATTAATAAGGAGGAACTGTTCATTTTTTCAAAGCTTCTTTGACTCAGTCATTCATCAATTTAGACTTTATCTTAAGGAAGGTACCCAAACCATGGAAAAAACTATATGCATGAAAACTTGTGGCACTACTATTTATCTGGGAGCTGTGTCCCCAATGCCTAGAATGTCTGGCACATAGTAGTAGCACATAGGTGCTCAGTTAGTATTTATTGAATGAATATATAATGGCAAAAAAGCAAACACAATTTTGTAAGGATCCATGAGTAAGTATACAATAAGAAGGGCTAGGTTAAACAGATTATGATTTAGCTACTTAATGGGCTATCATGTAGGCATTAAAAATTATGTTTTTGAGAACTATCAATATGTTATGTGAAGTTAAAAAGGCACCACACCACATTACAGGTACTCTATAAAAACATCTGGATAGGAAAAGTGGCCAAAACAATAGTGGTTTTATCATGCTAGTTGGATCATGGGTGATACTTTTATTTATCTATTTATTTCCTTCTTTATTTTGGTGAGCCAGATAGACATTTGATTTTAATTATAAGGTAGGAATAAATAAATTGGCAAAAACGTTTACAGAAGATAGGTTTTTTTACAGCTATGTATAGAAATTATGATTGATTTGTCTGGTATCTTAAGGAGAAAGGAAAAAAGAAGGTAAATTTTTTAGCTTCCATGAACATTTACTGTAAGATGCTGACTGCATCTCTTGGTGTAGGTTCCAGATGACATAGCCAACTAGTCCTGGATCATCTGGGCACCTGATTTCCAGAAGCCAATTGGACTCATCCGCAAGTAGCTCTGGATTTTTTCTTTATACTTTAGTCTAAAAGTTCTTTAATGTTATTCAATTTCTTTCATATTAATAAAAAAAGCTGTACATCTTCATTGTGGAAAAGGGGGAAATGCAGAAAAGCATCAATAAGAAAAAAAACCCCTACATTTTGTTCGGTCATTCAGAACAAAAATCACTGCCAATATGGACATACGTTCTGCCTTTTTTCTTGCTCCTCCCTCACTTAACATATTCATGGCTTTTTTCTGACATCTTTAGACTTCAAAATGTGACTTTTAATAGTCACATAGTGTTGATATACCATAATCTATAACCTACTGTAATTTGGACATTATAGGTTCTTTGCAATTTTTTACTGAAAAACAAACAAAATAAATGGTTAGAGCCATGACATTACTCAAATTCAGAGAGCTCTTCCGGTGATTAGAGTTTTGGGGAAGACGGCTAGAGAGATGTGCTGCGTGTGGCTGCTATGTCCAATGGAGACGGAAAGAAAAATTAGTCCAGAGGCTCTGTCCCTGTGGGGGTGTCTATAGGAAGCTGCTCTGCACGGGCTGGAGACGCCTCCTTCCAATATTTTGAACTTAAAGGTGGTGAAACCTTGATCTGAAGGCTTAAGTGGCATTCCTAACCTCTGCCCTCACTCCCTGTGCAGACGAGAAACTGTTTCCTGTCCTTGCCTTACACAGATGTCTCTTGAGTCATTAGCCTGAAGGGTAGTTCTCCCCCAATCCCCCCCCCCAGAACTCTCTCAATCCCCCCACAGAACTCTCTCAGTCCCCCCACAGAACTCTCTCAGATCTCTAGGTTTGGGCAGTTAAATGACTAGCTTGAGGTCAAGAACGAATGTGACCTGGGGTACAGAAGTGGGAACTGGTGTAGGGGGGCACATTTACGGAGTCAGGGGCGTTCCCAATACAGGGGGCTTCCCAGTAGCGGGTCACGGAAAGGAATGGAGTGGGAAACACGGATTTGACAGAGGGATGGATGGGGGTGGGGCAGACTGATACGTATATAGGCATGGGTTGATCCTGGAAGGCTGTGGATGGCAATGAGGCGAGAAAGAAGCGGAGGGCGCGGAGGAGAGGAGCAGGCAGATAAAGCAGGTGATGGAGGATTTACAAAGGGAGGAGGCGTGGGCTGGTGACAGAAGGAGGGCGGGGAGTGGCACTGCGCGCTGGGCGTGCATGGGATACATATGCGAAGCGTGATGGGAAGCGGACTGGTGAGAGCAGAGGTGGGGCAGGGGGTGAAGGGTGCGAGTCAGCAAAGCCGTCATGCGAGAATAATAGGGCTGCGCGCCTCTAGCCGGCACTGGATAGTCCGCTCCCACTTAGACTCCCATAATTTCCTCCTTTCAATGAAGAAAGCGAGGTTCGGAGAGGTTAGGTGGCAGCGGAGGGTGGGGAGCCAAGGGAGAGCAAGGCCGTGCGGGAAGGGGCGAGCGCCGCGGCGGGGTGTGAGCCGTGTGTGGCAGTGGGGTTGGCGGCAGACGCCGGCGGGTGGGGGGCGGGCCAGCGGCAGCCCAGGGAGGGAAGCGGAGAGGCGGGCTCCGCCGGCACACGCCGCCCCTGGCAGGCGGCCTGAGTGCGCGTGAGGAGCCGCCGCCGCTGCTGCCGCTGCCGCCGCCGCCGCCGCCGCCGCCGCCGCTCGGGGTCGCCTTGAGCCCCAGATTCCCGAGCGCTCGGCTCGCATGGCAGCCGCCTCGGCGCCCAGCCCCGCGGCCCGCTAGGGGCGGCCCCGCGCCCTGGCTTGGCCCCACGGCGGAGCCCGTCGATCCGGCCTCGCTCTGCGCCCTGGGCGCGCCGCCTCTGAGCTCGAGGTGAGGACCGCGAGGGCAGAGGCGCTCGGGGACTCCAGGCCCGAAGCCGCGGCCGAGCCCAAGGCGATGGAGCTGGGAAGGGGACGTGGGAGCAAGTCCTTGTTAGAGTCGGGGGTGGGATCGGAGACTGCTCACTGCCGGGAACCAGCCCCCCGGGTCCCCTCTGTGCTGGAGACCGCCCTTCAGCGCTGTTCCCATCCCCGCGGACTCCTCCGTTCTGCTGCGTTCCCAGCGCCGGCCCTTCCTGCGCCCTGACTGCGCTCCGCGCTGTCCATCCTTGGTTTTCTTCACACGGAGCTCGCTCCCGGGTCCTGGTCCCCAGTGCCTTTGCCGGCTCAACCCTTCCCAGCCCCCGCCCTCCCGTTGCCCCTACCCCCTTCTTCTGTCTGGACGCCCCCTCTACCCCTCGGCTCCTGTCACTCGGAACAGGAACCGGCGCCGTGCCGCTATCTCCGCGTCGATCGCCTGTGCTGTCCCACAGGTGTCCGCACGTCCGGCCGTCCGTCTGTCCGTTCCTCTCGGGGCCGGCGCTGACCATGCTCAGCGGCTGCCGCTGTCTACATCTCATGTGCCTGCTGTGCATCGTTGGGGCACCCGTTCAGCCTGCCCGAGGTGAGCGCGCTCCGGGCTCAGGTCGCGGCGTTCTCCCGCTGTCCCTCGCTTGCACGTTGACCTCTGCCGGTCAGAGACTGCACTGCAGCCACTCGGACCCGCGGGGTTGGTGAGACCCAAATGATCCCTTTGGAACGGGACGAATCTCTGTCATCCCCTGCCCTAGAGCTGAACCCACCCAATTCCTGGGACCCTGCATCCTCTCCCGAGACCCGTATCTCAGAGAGCCCAACCCGGACCCCGGGCTCACCCCTCCCACATCAATCTCTTGCAGCTGATGACTGCAGCTCCCACTGTGACCTGGCCCACGGCTGCTGTGCGCCTGATGGCTCCTGCAGGTACCTCTCCTGAGCACGTGCTCCTAAACCCTTTGCTCCCCACTTCCCAGCCCTTCACACCCACAACCAGGTTAAGCCCCAGGACAGAGAGACTAGGGGTTTAATACCCTACTGTTTACTCCCTATGCCCTCATGGCACACAGGGCAGACTGGCCAGCCTCCCCAGACCGCCAGTCCCCTTTGCCTTGCCTCTTTTTCCTTCTTCCAGTTTATATCGTCCCCACTTTACTCTTCCAAGTCTGATCCAGGAATTCTGAAACATTCCTTCTCAGGATACCAGGAGAAAGACCTGAAGCTTGAGAGAATTTGGAGATTGGGAGTCTTGAGGAAAGGGAGAAATAAAGGAAAGATATACAGAGAATTGGTTCAGCCTGGAAGAGAAAGGCTGCCAGGAGGTTTGCCCAGGAGAAGCACTTATGAAAGAGGATTTTTTCCTGATGAATTTGAGTGATTGACTCACTGGGGTGGGGGTTGGGCAAATTCGGTAGCAGGAGGAAGCTGTGTCTGGGTGGACATAAGGAAATGACCTGACAGGGCAAGCTGCTGGGGGTGGGGGCTGGGCATGTTTCAGACTCTCCATCCTTGGAGGGCTTTAAAAAAAATAGGCCAGGCCTTTGCCCTGGAATCAGGGTAGTAGGAAGATAGTCCTAATGACCTTTTAAGGTTACTTTTTAAAAAGTAAACTTCTGAGCTCCTCAGACACGCCAGGAGTAGTACTGGGGGTATTCACAGATGTCATCTTAGTTTCTTCCTCAACACATCCCTGCCAAGTGTATCCCAATTTACAGATGATAAAATGAAGGCTCATAAAGATTAGATGAAGTGCAGAACCAGGACTTGAGTGCTGGTGTCTGATGGTCTGATTCCACAGAGGTGGCCTATTATCCTGCATCTATCTGGAATAGGCCTGCTTCCCTGTAGGGACTATTTATGTCCTGTTTCCTAAAAGCTCTGGTCTTGCTGCCTTCATTTCCTCACATCCACCTACCCAGAGCCCTGACCCTGCGCTTCTCCCCATCAGGTGTGATCCAGGCTGGGAAGGGCTGCACTGTGAGCGCTGTGTGAAGATGCCTGGCTGCCAGCATGGTTCCTGCCATCAGCCCTGGCAGTGCATCTGTCACAGTGGCTGGGCGGGCAAGTTCTGTGACAAAGGTAGGAGAGTAAACGGTAGCTGTTGGTCTGGGGGAGGGGACCCATGTGTCTTGGGAGAATATCCATCTATATTTATTGAGCACCTATTGTGTCCAGCTCAAATCCTCTACATGACATCATTTGAGACTTTATACCTATCTGCTGTCTGAATTGGCCCTCAGCATAACCCTATGAGGTAGGCAAGGCCACTGCCGAAAACGGTACTCATCTTACAAATGAGGAAACTGAGACCCACAGATGAGATACAACTTGCCCAAAGTTACTGTGAGACAGACTGACACCGCCAGGGCTAGGAGCCTCCTGACTCCAAATGCAGTGTGGTTTTCCCCCACCTCGCCATACCAGCCTGGGTGGGTTTGCAGTAAGCGCCATACCCGAAGCCATGGGTGGGTCTGGGTGCCAGATGGAAGGGGCTATCCCAGAGCCTTCCCTTTCTCCTCTCCAGATGAGCACATCTGTACCACGCAGTCCCCCTGCCGGAATGGAGGCCAGTGCATATATGACGGGGGCGGCGAGTACCACTGTGTGTGCCCACCAGGCTTTCATGGGCGGGACTGTGAGCGCAAGACAGGACCCTGTGAGCAGGCTGGGTGAGTGCTGGCCCCATGGGGTGAGTGTGAGGTTAGATGAGACAGGAGGAGGCAGGACTGTTGAGAGGGTGATGGTGAAGTATTAGGGTTGAGGGTCAGAAGTCCCACATGGGGGCAATGCAGGATAAAACCCCAGCCTGCCAAAGTGTCCCTTTCAGTTCAGAGTTTCTTAGTTTTTTCTATACCACCTGAACCATTTCTTCAATAACAAAAATCTACAGGAGCTGGAGGGTAACAAATCAGTGTGTGCGGACGGGGGTATGGGGAGGTTTAGGACCTAGGACTCCGTTCATCCTCTGAGGAAAGCTGCCATGTAGCCCCTAAGGATGTTCCACAGAGCAGCCTTATGCCTCATTGTGTGCATAAGGACACGGGCGGCAGGGCTGGACTTGTCCTCATGTCCGCCTCTGGCCTGAGAGCCCTTCAGGATAATAATATACTTGCCTTGAGCTTTGCCTTTGGATCAGGCCCCATGCTAACTGCTTGACATTGAATTATCTCATTTACCCCTATTTGGGAAGCTGAGTACTACCTGTATTCCCATTTTTAAAATGAGGCATTCCAGGCTCAGAGAGAGTAGCTCAACGTGACACAGCTGGAAGTGGGGTTGGGGTGGCAGCGGTCAGGGTGCTGACCTGGGCTACCCTGCAGATGTGAGTTCGTATCAATGCCCTCTCCCACCTCCGCCCAGCTCCCCATGTCGGAACGGCGGGCTGTGCCAGGACGACCAGGGCTTTGCCCTCAACTTCACTTGCCGCTGCTTAGCAGGCTATGTGGGTGCCCACTGTGAGGTGAATGTAGATGACTGTCTGATGCGGCCTTGTGCTAATGGCGCCACCTGCCTGGACGGCATAAACCGCTTCTCCTGCCTCTGCCCTGAGGGCTTTGCTGGACGCTTCTGCACCATCAACCTGGATGACTGTGCCAGCCGCCCATGCCAGAGAGGGGCCCGCTGTCGGGACCGTGTCCATGACTTCGACTGTCTCTGCCCCAGTGGCTATGGCGGCAAGACTTGTGAGCTAGTCTTACCTGTCCCAGACCCCGCCACCACAGCAGACATCCCCCCGGGGCCCACCTCAGCTGCGGCGGTACCAGCCACGGGACCTGTCCCTCACAGTGCGGGGGCTGGTCTGCTGCGAATCTCCGTGAAGGAGGTGGTGCGGAGGCAAGAGGCCGGGCTTGGTGAGTCTAGCCTGGTGGCCATGGTGGTGTTTGGGGCCCTCACTGCTGCCCTGGTCCTGTCAACGGCGTTGTTGACCCTGAGGGCCTGGCGCCGAGGTGTCTGTCCCCCTGGACCCTGTTGCTACCCTGCACCACACTACGCCCCAGCACGCCAGGACCAGGAATGTCAGGTTAGCATGCTGCCTGACATGCCCCCTGAGCCTGGAAAGACCACAGCACTGTGATGGAAGTGGGGGCTTTCCTGCCCCCTCCTTCACCTCCTCTGTCCCTCAGACTGGAGTGGTTCTTTCTTGCCACCCCTCAGCAGCCTCACACCAGAAATATTATTTTTTTAATACACAGAATGTAAAATGGGAATTTTATCCAATAAAACTGTGGGAGTGTAAGTGGGCTCCTTTGCCAGAAAAACCTGCCTGGAGTCACAGAGGTAAGAGGGCCAGGGCAGAGGTCTGGCTCTGCACAAACCTTGGGCCTCTGCCTGAACAGTGATTCCCAAAGAGGAACCCAGGGCACCTTTTCCCCCCTGGGGAAGTGCCAACTGAGGTAGAGCCGTGGAAGAGAATGTAAACAAGCAGCCAGCTCTAAGCCGCCCAGCAGGGGTAAGACAGAGGGGAGACCTTGGAGGGCCCTCAGGGGGAGGAGTGGGCTCCCTGCTGGCTGCTCTGCAGCAGCTGCTGGAACAGCGAGTGGGGCTGGTTGCGCAGGGCGACAGGGGAGTCCAGCTCCACGACCCTCCCGGCTTGCAGCACCAGCACCCGATCCGAGTTCAGTATGGTGTTGAGCCTGTGTGGAAGCATGTGGTCAGTGGCGGCATGGGGGACAATGCCCTAAAGCAGAAAGCTGGCCCGTGTTCCCTCCTCTCCTCCCATGGACAGCCAGGTCTACCCACAGGCTTTACCCCTGGCTCAGTGCTATGGGATGGAAGCTGCAGATCCCCCAGACAATGTGCTAGGAGAATGAGGAGCTGAGGTTCATGGGGGGTTAGACTCTCTAGGGCCCTGACCCCTGGGGGTCCTGATACCATAGACCCTAATTAGAGTCTCATGCTGGACGCCTGCACACCTGTGGGCAATGGTCAGCACTGTTTTGTTGGCAAAGCGTTTGCAGATGGTCTTCTGGAGCAGTTGGTCTGTCTTCTGGTCCACGCTTGCTGTGGCCTCGTCAATACACAGGATCTGTAACACGTGGAGGAGGTGGCAAGAGGTGGGGGAAGAGGGTTAGCCCTGGTTCCTCTCCAAGCACCAGTCCCCACCTCCTAACTGGCCCAGCCCAACCTACAGCTCCTCACCTCCAGCTCTAAAAGGAAAACTAACTTGGTCCCTGAGACCTCTCCCCAACCCACTTCTGTACTCCTAACATGCCCCTACCATGTTCTCGGCCTTCTCGAATGTCTCTTCCTCTCACCTTACCTTGGCATCTGTGAGGAGAGCCCTGGCCAGACACAGCAGCTGCCTCTGCCCCAGCGATAAGCTCCGGCCCCCCTCACCCAGCTCACTGTCCAGACCACCTGCAAGGCACAGCATCTTCACCCCCAGCTCCCAGCCCCCTCCCTGCTCCCTCCTCTCCCACCCTGCAGGGCAGGACCTGGTACTCACCCATGGATATGATCACCTCACTCAGGTGGCACTGCTCCAGGGCCTGCCACAGGGCCCTGTCCTCATACAGGCCCCGGGGATCCAGGTTTTCCCGAACAGTCCCACTGAACAAAAAGGGCTCCTGGGGGATGATAGCCAGCTGGGATCTGGGGGACAAGAAGGGGACAGGACATGGGGTCTAGGCTGGAGATGTGGCCATTTCTGCGCCCAGCACAGGTTTCAGCTATAGGTCTAGCACCCCCAGGAAAGCTTGGCAAGACCTGCCCATAACCCTCACTCTGCTCCCCAGCTGGTTGGCCATGTTCCTAGAACTGTGCCGGTGCTATGAGGAAACACCAAAGACCTAGGCTTTGTCCTTAAGGAGCTGATATCTCACTGAGGCACGAAACACAGAGAACGAGAGTGGGCTAACTCTGTAGCACTGACTCCAGCAGTCACTGAGACAGCAGTGATGGCAAGGACTGAACAGGGAGTTTGAGCGTGTAGGGGGTGCTTCAAGGTTAGAGGGCCTGGAATGGGGTCCTGTGGAGCCTGTGGCGGAGCTATAACATAAGGCCACCACAGGTTAGAAGAGAAGGTAGACAGGGTAGGCTCAGGGCCTGGAATCACCAATGGGCTTTAGAACAGAGCTTCCCTATCTTTTCCATGTCATGAAACTTAGTGAAAATGATACTAAGCTAACCTGGGGATGGTGGGGGGAGATGTTTAGCCCAAGACGTGGCCAGGAGCAACTGGCCCAGGTCACAAGCTGTCCCAAGCACCATGTGCCAAGCCCGAGGGCTGAGAGGATGGGTATCTCAGGCATAGCACCAGGGACGCTGTGATTCAAGATGCAGTGACTGGTGCTCTAGAGTACAGGGCGTATGCTGGGAAGTGCAAGAAAGATGAAGCTGGAAAGGTGGGCCTGGATCAGACTGAAGACCTTGAGACCCCAGCTAGGACCCTAGACTAGTGCACTGGGAGCTCGCTATCCTCGCCTACTGGCCCTGTCCTCCGTCTCACCCCTGATCGGCCCTGGCTGCCCTGAGTTGATGGAAAGCTTTCCTGGCTGGGCCTTCCTCTAAGTGCCAGTAGTCTGGCTCCCCTCTCCTCCCTCCCCCAGACCTGAGCTCGGCCAGCTCCAGCTGGCTGGTGTCCAGTCCATCCAACAGCACTCGCCCGGAACTGGGCTCCAGCAGCCGGAAGAGCACCAACAAAAGGGAAGACTTGCCGGAGCCTGTGCGGCCCACGATGCCCAACTTCTCTCCAGGCTGCACGCGGAAGGTCACCCCATCCAGGGCATTCGGCAGCCCTGGCCGGTACACCAACACCACATCCTGGAACTCCACGCTTCCCTGGGTCAGCCAGCCAGTGCCTAGCTGGTGGGGTTGGTTGGTGGGAGACACAGGGAGATGGGGAGACATGGGGAGGAAAAGGGGGCATTGGAGAGTGGAAGGAGGGGAAAAATAATAAGAAATGGATGGCATGAGAGGAAACGTGGGGGAAAGGAGGGCACGTGAAGGAGAGATGGAGAAAATGCACACAAAGATGAGGGGCATGGTGAAGAAAGGGGCGATCACGCGGGGACATTAGAGGAGCTGAGAAAATTGGTGAGGAGTGAAAGGAAAGGAACGTGGGAAGAGACTGGGGCCACTGGAAGGTCCTTCAGGGTTCCAGCGCCTAGGCCTGAAGCCGGGGTGCAGGCCTACCTGTGACAGCTGGCCCTGGGGCTCCTGGGGCAGATCACAGGAGTATTCCTCCAGCCGCTCCACGCTCACCAGCATGGCTTCCGTCTGCGTGAAGCTGCTCACCAGGCCAGAGAGCAGGCCCGTCAGGGATAGGGCGTAAGACAGTGACAGGCCTACCAGTCCTGCGGGGAGAGAAGCGCCAGCCACTAGGGGAGGCTCGGACAATGGGATGCGTGTGGTGAGGGCCGAGGCAGATCGGAGAATCCCAAGCTGTGGACTGTGAGCACTTAAAGGAGGCCAGCAGAGAAGCAGGAAGATGCCAGCACCAGAGCAGGACCACCGGAGGCTAGATGCAAGGCAATGCAGTGGGCCTGGAGAAGCTAGGAAGGATAACAGGTGGGCCTGGCAGAGTGCTGGAGATGGGGGTGGAGCAGGAAGGAGCAGAGGTCAGAAGACTTGCTCTAGTCCCAGATCCATCAAATCTGGGCACATCACTCTTTCGGACTCAGTTTCCTCAACTCTAAAATGGTGGGGCAGGAGAATTACAACACATCCTCACAGAGAACCCTGGGTGGGAGGTGAAAATGCTGGGTGGATGGTGCAGGGAGAGGTCTGGGGCAGGGGGTGGGAATCACATGCTTATGAGGTGAGAGGGAAGGGTCCCAGGGTGGTACCTGGGTCAGCGAGGCCCTGCTGGTGCTGCACCAGGGCGATGCCTGCGATGGCACTGACCACCGCGGCCCCCATGAGCTGCAGCCGAATATCCAGCCATTGCATGGTGGCACTGGAAGCAAACTGGCACCTCTGGTTTAGCTCCAGGAGTCTCTGGTTCTCCTCCTCAAACCTGGGGGATGCCAGGAGGGAAGTGAGGCCCCTCCTGTTGCGCTGAGCAGCTCAGTCTCCTTCTTGGAGCTGATCCACGCACCCACGAGCTTCACGTCAGGATACGGAGAGGCCAAGGTGCTCTTCCAAAGAGGATCTGCTCTGCCTCACTGTCCCTTTTTCCTGTTTCTTTCTTCTTTCCCATATGTGCCTTCCTTCTCAAGGGTCCCTCTGCTCCCCTCCCCACAGCATCTCATCCTTTTGGCTCTGGTTGGGAGAGGCAGACTCCACACACCTGTCGGTGGCCCCCGCAGCCCGGAGCACGGGGAGGCCAGCCAAGGTGTCGGCCAGGTGGGTGTAGAGTGGAGACAAGGTGAGGCTCCCCAGGCGCCGCAGCTCCCTGGAGGAGGCCCTATAGTGGCGCTGCACGCGGTAGTAGGTGATGCTCAAAGGTGGCAGCAGCAGCAGCAACCAGGGCAGGCCGGAGCCCAGCACAGCCAGGAGGCCCAGCAGGCCGGCTGTGTTGGCCAGCAGGATGTTGAGGATGAAGGGCAGGCTGTCATCCGCACAGGCCACGTCAGAGGAGAAGCGGTTTAGGACTCGGCCCGAGGGCGTGGAGTCGAAGAAAGTCACCGGTGCCTGGGAGAAGGGGTGTGGTTGGGCAAGGGCAGGGCCTGGCAGAACAGGGCTTGGGGACAGTCCTGCGGGGGAGGTGGGGTGGGAGAGAAAGGCCCAAGGTAGAGAACAGCAAGGGACTAAAGTGTTCCCAGAGTTTGGGGGCAGAGAGGAGGGGCAGGCGGGGCCTGGAGGAAGAATAGCCCAGAGTGAAAAGGATAGAGTCTCTTTGTCCCTCTGGCCAATGGTGGCCCTGAGAGGCCATGCTGGCCATTCCTTTACCTCTGTGCTACACACGCCTACTCCCCTTTCAAGGGCAGGGAGCTAATCTCTCTCTGGAAGATAAGGATGTCAGGCCCTTGAGTGAGATTTAGTTCTATGTCAGGAGGAACATCCTGATTGCCCAGGGCTGGAAAGAGCGGTGAGGGCAGCAGTCAATGTCAGTAGTATTATCACATGGTTAAGCACTCAGGCTCTCGAGTCAGACTGCTACTGGGATTCCAGCTCTGGCACTTAGTAGGTGTGAAACCCCAGGCAAGAGGCTTGATCTCTTAAAGACCCCTGTTCCTCACTTCAAAAACAGGGATTTAAGAAAAAAAAAAAAAAAGTGATAACAATGGAGCTGTACCTCACTGGGCTGTTAGTAGGATTAAAGACCACATACAGCAGCACAGTCTGCTTGGCATGGAGTAAGTGCTCTGTGACTGCTGGCTATCTGGACCACTATTGGGAGTAGTCTCAAAGACAGCCCCCTTTCCATTTCCCCGCCTTCCCCATCCCCCAACTTTCTGTCTTTACTTGGAGAACAGTCCTATCTTAAGGCAGGAAATTAAAAAGGGCTTTCTGAAGTACCTCCTAATGCCAGTTTATGAGAAATTCCTTCACAGACTGAAGCTGTCCCCTCTTTGACTCCTAGAGGACAGTGGACGGCTGCTCCCTGATAGGTAATGGAAAGACCCACAGAGTACTGGGTTCGCAGCCTGGCTCTCCATGGAACTAGCCTTGCCCAGGTCACTTACACTCTCAGAGCCTCAGTTTCCTCATCTGTAACGTGGGATAGCAGTACCTCCCTCACTGAGTTATTAGGAGGCCCAAAAAAGATAATGGACAAGCAAGGGCTTTTTAACAATAACAACATGAATAATAATTGCTAATTGAGCACTTACTATGTACCAGGCACTACCCCAAGCACTTTCCATGTACTAATTAATTTAATCCTCATAATAAGGCTATGGGATAAGCAACAGACTAGAATGGATATACACATAGCAACAAGGATGGAACTTAGAAACAGCCCTAAAATAAAAAATGGTAAGAAATGGAAAGTTGTTTATAAAAATATGTGTACACAAAACATAAGGCATTTCTCAAAAAGACAAAAAGATGCATATTAAACACACTTAGAATGGTTGCTTATCAAGGAAAGGAGGGAAAATAGAGATAGGGTACGCAGATAAAAGGGAATGGATAAATAAGTAAAACAATAAAGGAGCCTTGCATGAACTCAGGGGTGGCCAATTCCGCCCTCTGTACTTCGAGTCCAAAACAGAAGTGACTCTGAGGAAGATTCTCTTCTGCACATGTTCCAGATGAGAAAACTATAGGCTTGAGTAACTGGGTTTGAATCCAGGCAGCCTCTCTGCTCTTGGCCTTTCCAGGTCACAAGTTGTCACGTGCTGCACTCATCTGTGACGGGCTATTTTCTTCTGAGGACTAGGGGGTAGGTTGGGCCCCCACAATGGAACCCAAGTATTGGGAGGGCCACCCCCACGCCACCCCCATCCTCCCATCCCCTCACCATGAGGACTCGACACAGCAGGCGGCGATGCAGGGTGGTGGCCGCTTGCAGGGTGCCCACTGCAAAGAGCACTGCCCGGAGAAGGGTGCAGAGGGAGTTGACACCAGCAATGGTCGCATACACGGTGAGGTAGAAACGGATGTCTGAGGAGCCATTGGGGGCAGCGTTGGGCAGTGGGGACACTGAGGTGCTGGGTGGTGGGGAGGGGGCTGTAGGTAACCAAAAGTAGGACCACTCTGGGGGGTCCCTTCCCCTCCCCCACACCACCGCTCCTCATCCTCCAGAGATGTCCCTGGAACACCACCACCAACTCTCACTCCCTGCCTGGCAACCATGCTGAGAGCCCCAGCCCCGCTCCCAGCCCCAGCCACTCACTAGAGGCTTCCAGGAGCGAAGAGGAGCAGCTGGGCAGAAAGGAGCCCTGTGGAATCTGGGGTGGTGGGGACTGGTGCCTCCTGGGAGCTATTCTTGGCTTCTTTCAGCTGAGAGATCCAGTGTGAGAGCCACCAGTCAGCAGCGTTCCTTGTGGCTGGGTGGGGATGGGAAGGAGAAAGGAGCAAGAAAGACTCACTGCCTTCTTTCTATTCCTCGGCCCTTGACTCTAGTTTCTACCCTTCGCCCTGCTGTGCTGCCTGGGGTGCACCTCTTTCCTGGGCCTATCACCCTTCTGCTCTGGGGAGAGCCTGATATTGAATTTGCAGAATGGGGCAGGATATGGCTATACAGTGCATCCCTCTGGCCTCTGGCACTCTCTCAGAATTGGGGACACGCCTCTTGTCCCAACTGTCGCCTACGCCTGGCGAGTCTCTGGGCTTTGTAAGGATTAGTACACGGTGATGGATGTGATGGGGACCTAGAAGACAAGGCTGTGGGTGGGATAAGGGGCTCCAGGCTTTACTCCTACCTTGCATGAGGAGCAGAGAGAAGAGGATGGCCAGGCCCAGGCCGCAGCCCACGGCCCTCCAGTACGCTTGATACACGTGGAAAGCCACGGCGCCCTCCTTCTTGCTTTCCTCCTGCAACAGGCGGCCAGATGGGCTCTTCTCCACCACCAGACCCTCCTTTGTTTTCTCTGGGTTCCGTACTGACTGGGCTGTGGCTGGAAGGATCAGGGGGGATCAGGGGGAACTGATTTGCAGGATGACAGTTGAAAACTTCAGTGTCTCAGAGGGGCAGACAAGCTCTACAGACAGATATCTCTCCAGTGTGGGGGTGAGGAGCAAGCCTCTCCCTCTCACCCCTGAGCCATACCTGTTTCAGACTCTTGTCCATCCTCAGCCCAGACTTTGGGGACAGCTTGTACCAATGGCAGGATCTCAGAGGGAGGCCCTGGAAGGTAGCAGGGAAGGTTAGAAGGGGGCTGTTCTGGGAATACACTAGGCTTTTCTAAATATGTGTGCCAATCCACATCCCATTCTCTTTGGACCTCCTCCTAACCCATCCTAGCAAGGCCCTGCCCTGGACCCCCAGACTCTGAGCAGGACCATCAAGTCCATCCCTCTGTGTTTGGAGTCCAATCAGCACAGACAGACAATGTTCCCCCCTAGAAGGAGAGTCACAGCCACCCCATAAGCGCTCTGTGCAGGGTCACCTCTCGGTACTGCAAGCTTTTTCCTCATGCCTCACAAAATGCCTAACACTCTGGTGGAGCCTCATTTCCTCCTGTTTCTCTCCCCGTGAACCTGCAGATGGCCATGTCCCTCTGGGTAATACTCCTTCTGTTGTTTGTTTTGTTTTGTTTTTAATAAAAAGACTTCTAAAACTGACTGCTTTCTCTTCTCCAAAGACATCATCAGACTGTTCTCAGAGATCCTGGGCCTCGAAGCTCCCAAAGCGCCCAGTCACAAAGCCCAAGTCCCACATCCAGTGGCACTTTACCCAGGCGCTCCTTTCCCTCCTGTCCTCCATTTCCTCACACCAAGTTTGTGAAAGTGAGACAGGGGTTCCCATTAGACCCAAGGATGCCCGGGCCCAGGCCACACATGGAGAGGGCGGCAGAGGCTGCACTTAACAATCCATCTTCCCTCTTCCCCTTCACACCTGGGTAGATAGCTCCCTCACTTGGCTGGCCAGGCTCCCGCCCTGGAGGCCCACATTACCAGCCCTGACGAGGCGCCCAGCCCCCATCAGCAGCACCACGTCAGCCCTCTCCAGGTACTCGGTGCGATGGGTACACAGCAGCCGTGTGGTGTGGCTCAGCACTCCCAGGATGCACCTGTGCATCAGGTGGTTGGCCACATCTGCATCTACAGCAGCCAGAGGGTCATCAAGGAGATAGAGTTCCTTTTCCTAGAGAGAGGTGGGGGGCACCATGGGCACCAAGTCCCAGGTCCTCTAGTGAGAACCCAGACCTCTCCTAGGTTGTGATCTCAACGCAGTCAGAGAAGACGGTTCGGAGCAACTCCGGGTGCTACCCCTACAGCAGTAGAGGAGGAGGTGAGACCTGAGGGTGGACTTCTCTCCAGTCAAGCAAGACCAGTGTCCCAGAGCCAGTGCTCAGGCTTGCTGAGTCCCAGTGCTTCGAGCCACATAATGCTTTTTAAAGGGCCTCTAATTCTACCTTGAATCTACAAAAGAGGAATGGGATGGCCAAGGGACCAACACCTCAGGAGCATGAAGGGGTGAGGGAAGGAACCGGATGCTGATGAAAATATCCCCATCCCATTCCTCCCAGCCAAGATCTCAAGGCTCCAACTGCCCCACTTTTAACTTACTTGGTAGACCGCACGAGCAAGGGCAATCCGGGCCCGCTGGCCCCCACTGAGGGTCACACCCTTCTCCCCCACCTCTGTCTGGTCTCCAGCAGGAAGGATCTGATGGGACAGGTGCCCCAGTGTTGGTCAGCGAGCTTCCCAATACAGTCTACCCCATTTCCTATCCCTTTGCAGGGAAGAGAGTCAAGGAGCTTGAAAAGACGGGACTTGAAATTGGGGTGAGCAAGCCATAGGGGATAATCCTCAATTCCAATAACAGCCGGCATTTATTAAACACTTACTATGTGCTTAGCACTTTACAGGCATCATCACATCTGATCCCCATGACAACCTTATGAAGAAGGTGTTGTTATTTCCTTTTCACCGATGAGACCAAAACTCAGACAGTCACTACCTTGCCCAAGGTTGTTTGACAGCTAATAAGGGGCAGGAACACAAACACAGATTCTTAACCACTCCGTCACACTTAACTATTCTGCCTTTTTAACAGGCAAGGATGATGAGGAGGAAATTCGATGTGCAAACTTCCATAGGTTTTTCAAGAACGAATTTACCCTGAGCCTTCCTATGGCCTCAGGAGTAATCTCCTTAGCTAAGGGGTCCCCATACTAGAAGCACCTGTGGCCCACCAGATGGTGAGTCCCCTAAGGGAAAAGCTTTGCTATTCATCTCTTTTCTTAGTGCCTAGAACAGTTCCCAGTACCCAGCAGACATTTTGGTAATGCTTGATGTAGAAACAAATGATAAATGGACATAGGATGCCCAAATGGTCAAAGTCAAAGGTCCTCCTTTCCAGGGAAGTGCCACATTTACCTGGAAAAGGTGGTGGCAATAACAGTCCTGCAGTGGCCATGGGGGTTGGGTGGGGAAATCATGGGAGAAATCTGTAATCTCATCCATCCCCTAAATTTACTCTGAATGTGAGGGATCTAATGGGTTCGCCAGGCTTTCCTAGAGTAACCTTGACTCTCCCAAATTTTCCCAGTGGGAGGTAGGGGAGGGCCTCATAGGGAACCCTTCCCTAGCCTCAGAGGCCTCAGGGTTCCCCCAGCTGCTGTGTGAAATACCCAGTCACCACCACCCCTCTGGGTCCTACGCAGAACAGAGAACGAAGCAGCTGGACGCTCTGGGAGGACCAAAGCCTGACAGCTAGTCCTAGGTAAATCATGCCTGAGTGGAAGCAACCCCTTCTCAGAGTAGCGAGTCGCCGACGGCAGCCAAGAAGTTTCAGGGCCAGGTACTCACACTGAGGTCGTCATTGAGGGCGCAGGCCGCTAGCACTTCCTTGTACAGCCGGGCATCAAATGTCTTCCCAAAGAGGATGTTGTCTCGTATGGTGGCAAACTGGATCCAGGGTTCCTGGGTGGCTAGGCCAAAGCCTTTGGATAACTCCCACACTGCCACCCGTCCACGCAGCCTGCAGAGAGCCAGGCGAGCAGCATGGGGAGCTGGCTCCAGACTGAGTCCCTCCATGCTCAGCCCCCGGCTCCCAGAAGCCTTTCCGGATGGCTGTCCCCTTCATGTCACATAGCTCTCTGGGTTGGCAGCCACTGAGGTCCTAAATGAGGCTGTAGGCTCATTCTGGACTGGGAAGGGAAGAAATTGCTCTTTGGCTGCAGCTAAGCCTCTGGCATGTATATCTAGATGTGCTCAGAAGCTCAGAAGAGAGTGTGGCCACCACCCTGTATTCACACATTCTCATCGTAAAGTAAGAAGGCCCTCCTTCACGCCTCATCTCCCCTCTGGACCCCTTCCCTGCACAACCACATTTTCTCAAAGAGTAGCTGATACTGGATGTTTCCACATATTTCTTCACTCACTACTACAGCACTAATAACACCCAGGTAGGAAGGTTATAATAATTCGCTTCCTTGATTGTCTCCCCCTTCTTCGTCTTGGCATCTTTGGCCCCTAAAAGAGGTGTCCACCACATAGCAGGGGCTATGTGTTTCCTAAGGGCAGAGCCAAAGATGGGGTCACTGGAGGTTGCTTACCTGTGGAGCTCCCCAGCAATGGCAGCCAGCAGCGAGCTCTTCCCACAGCCCACCTTCCCCACGATGCCCACCAGGACACCCTGCAAAAAAGCCACACAAGTACGTGTCAGGCCTCTTCCTGAGGCTCTGGGCTACCAATCATCCTATGGAGGCTTCTCTCTAGGCCCCAGTTAGTCTGTAGGGAAATAACTCGCCACTGTGTAGGCTGAGCTGTGCTGGACCTAGAAAGGTAGGGTGTTTTATTCTTCACCCAGAGGAGCTATCAATTTCATTGTCTACGTGAAGAGCCTCTGGAGAGCAGCACCATGCCAAAGAATAGGAGGAAAACTGCCCAAGTGCTTCCAAGGAAAGCTCTGGGGAGAGAGGAAAAAGGGGCTCTAGTCTTTGGGGCCTGGATACGGGGCTGGGTAAGTCCACCTGAAGCCAGACTTCTGATATCTCAGGGGGAAAAAAGCAATGCTTTCAGAAGTGCCCATTTCTGTGACTTGCAGTTTAAAATGTTTTGTGTTCCATTCATTGCTTAGTTGTGACATACATTCATAGAGCTATCTCCCCGTAAAAGAAGGAGGGGAAAAAAAATTCCTTCTCTAAAAATCAGCGGGGCTCCCAGGAGCTCTGTCTGTGATGCCCACACCCTGCCAGCCAGGGTTGACTCATCCACAAGTGAGCAGCAGACAAACCTGAGACCCTTCCCTGGGAATGCTCCCTCTTTCTGGCTGCCACCTATAAGTGGGAGGGCTCTCTGCAGTCACATCTGCTGCTCAGTGGAGAGTGGGTTCACAGAGAAAAACCAGGCAAATAGAGAGAGAGGACAGGAGAGAACTCTGCAAGTTGAGGCCTGGTTCTGGGCTGCTGCTGAGATTGGGCTGCAGGCTTGCCTTTGGATTCTGCAATTCATCTCTGTATCTTTATTATACATTCTTGTTTGCTTAAGCTAGCTCCAGTGAATTTCTATGACTTATACCCCCCCCCAAAAAAGCCCCAGCTGACACATTAGTAAAATTCCTTTGAAAAATTCCAGCCTTGTCTTGCCTGAACTAAGAGGAAAAACAAACCATACAAGCCCAAGCCAGAAATGTGATCCAAATGTGGTGGAGGCAGTTCAGGTACCACTGGAGAACAGTGAGTTGAGCTGTGGGGCAAAGGGTCGGACAGGGGTCAGAGGAGCGTGAAAACTCAGGACTGGAGTGAACGGGAGTTGCTATCTTGCCAGGAATGTTCTTTCAAGTGCTTCTTTGAGGATGTATGCTGCGGTGTGAGTCACACAGTATGATTTCTTTTAACAGGCTAGAGGATTATCTTCCCATGTGCAAAATCCTTGTCAGAAGGGGCTGCTGGGCCTCCCCCCCCCTCCCCGCACCACTCCCCACCGCCCCACCTCAGCCTGGGTGAGATGTTGTTATGATACGCTCTGAGGTCTGTTCTGAACTCAACAGCCTCGAGGGGACATGGAGGACCCAGGAGACAAACACACTTCTTGGTCTAGAGACTGGTGGGTGTGAGCTGTCTAAAGACCAGGGAAAGGTGTGACTGCTTTGTAAAAATTATGTAGAGGAACGACATTTAGAGATAAAGTGTCATCTCTTCCCTGATTACATCCTGCTCATCAAAACCCTCCAGTCCTTCCCTCAGTAATGAGAGCTACTGGGCCATCTAGCTAGATTGGCTCCATCCTTGTTTATCTGTCCCCGAGTCCCCATCTTCCTTATTAGTCTGGGGACTTTCATAGGTTGTCTGACCAACGAACCTTCTTTACTTCAAGGTGACTGATGAAGGTCTCCTGACTGGTTCCAACTGGGTCCCATGAGAACAGGGCTTCATGCAGTTCCAATGCCGTTGATGGCTCTGTGGGGGGATCTGAATAGGGAGGAAGCCACACAGCTTGGCCTTCTAACCCACCACCTACCTGCTTGGGGCGGGAAAACCAGGGGGCTGTTGTTGGCTTGCTTGTCCCATATCTACCTGCCCAGGGCTAATTCAGCCTCAGTCTTAGTCTGAGGATTCTTCCCCAGGAAATGGCCACCTGTTTTACCTGGATTCCGCTGTCTCTGGTTCCTCTTGGTAGCAGATATGTATAGTACCCAGGGGGCTACAGTTCCCTCCTCACCCTGTGCCAGGTTCTACCCTCTAGCTTCCCATTACCTTGGCTATAGTAGGTCTTGGGGTTGTGGTTGGGAAGGTCGAGAAAACGCTGGATCCGGTCTAAGGACACTTTGGCCTCAAGGAGGCCATTGATCACCCAAGGGAAGTTGTTGAGAGGAAGAATTAGCATGCGCACCAGTGCCAGGGCTGTGAACACCTAAGTAGAGTAGAAAGCGGGCATAAAACACCTGAAGGCCTGCTGTATGGGTGGCCCTGTGGACAGGTCTGTAGAGGGAAGAACAGGGCAGTAGCAGAACGCAGGGGTTGGTTGGGTAACCCCTGGATCAGAGTTGGCAAAGGTGGCCACTCCAAGAATCCTAGAAATTCCGGATGTTCCTCCAGGGATCCAGATTGCACCTTGGTAAGCACACAGGCCTAGCTCAGTCTCAGAGATTCTCAGAATTTCTAAGTAGCAACATCATCTGGCCCTGGCCAGAGCCAGCAATGGATCATGGATATTTCCCCCCCTCAAGGCTATCAGAATGAGAATAAGGGGACTTAACACAGAGCTTGGGCCTGACCGGAAGTTAGAAAAAAAGGAAGAGGAAAGGAAAAAAAAAAAGGAATTCCTTTAAAGAGGGAAGGGTTACATATCCAAGGACCCAGAAAAAAGGGTCCTTTCGGAGAATTTCCCCTTGGTTGGGATAGTCAGGGATCCGCCTCCCGCCTTCCCAGCCAGCGCGGGTCCCACCTCCTCACTCCACTGCAGTCGTCTTGCTGCTGCCTCTCTCCCAGGCTTCCCTACAGCCTCCCCCCACCCCGTCCTCACCTTGGTGGCAGTGAGCTGGTGCCCCATGAGGACATAGGTGATGAAGATGACGATGGAGATGACAACTGGCAGGGCAGCCCATAGGTACACACAGGCCGCATCCAGGTATTTGATGACCCGGAGTCGCCCCAGCTCTTGAGCCCGGCAGGCCTCCACTCGGGTCCCCATTGCCTGTTCCCACCCGAAGAACTTGATGACCCGAATGCCACTCAGCAGCTCTGTCATGAGCTAAGAACGGGGACAAGAGAGCAGTGTGAAGTGAAGACACTGTTCATGTGTCTTCTCCTCTGCCCGGTGTTCCCCAGGCTTCTGGCAGAGGATGCCAAATACTCTGAGCCCCTAGAGACTCTGTACTTCCCTAGCCCTGGTTTTCTTCCTTACCTCAGCTCTATTTGGAAACCCTGCCCTCGAACACTTTTTAAGCCCTCGGTTGCTTCCCCTCCCAGTCTTTTACTTCTCCTGCATATGCTCCAGCTGGGGGCAGGTCAGAGCGGGATCCCCCCACTTTCCTAGGAGATGAAGTGGTGGAAAGTGCTGGAGGTTACCACACTGGGGTAAAAGCACTCCTTCCATTAGCTGAGAAACTAAGGACAATTTCCCAAAGCCAGAAGCTAAGGGCTTTGGGGGCTGGTCACCAGTTCAGCCCATGGCTTGGGTGGTATGGGAACTATTCCCATAGGAACACACAGGTATAAGCAGCCACACCACAGCCCAGGGTCAGATAGGCTGATGGGCCCAGGCAAGATTAGCAAGGGCCAGAGAAACTCCCTGGATCCTAACATTTGTACATCCCCAGCTGGCAAACCAGGGAGGCACTGGGAGCCTTCCCAGATGGCTCTGGAGACCTAGTCTGTAGCTATCATGGGCAGGGGGAAAGGCCTCATGCCATAACCAGCTATCAGGGATACCCTCCACCCCATTAGCACTCTGAGCTATTACAGTAAGATGTTGATGGCTATGCTATGTGGACTCCACGCCTGTCATCACCTCTGTAAAGGTACCCACGATCACTGCAGAACGCAGAACTGACTCAGCCAGGTACTCGACAACTAGGGCTGTCCCAGGCAGGAGAGTGACCTACTCTCTTCCCCAAAGCCTCCCACCCAGAAGCAGCTGGGGTTCCCCTAGGGCTCTCCACATGCAGCTATGGGATGATCTGTGCCCTAGATGACAAGGTGGGAGACTTGGATTCTGGCGCAATCACTAAAAACTCATTTGGTTCCCAGACAGGTTACTCCTACCTCTTAGGGTTGCTGCTTAGGATTGCATGAGCTAATATTATAATATGGGCCACAGTTTTTTAGGGTTTACTTTGTGACTGGCACTGTACCAAGCATTATCTCATACAATCCTCACAATGACCATATAAGGCAAGTTCGTTATCCTCATTTTACAGGTTAGGAAATGGAGGCCCAGAGGTTAAGTGACTTGTCTGAGGCGATTAAACTGCCAACTGGTAGAGTAGGGATGTGAACCCATATCTTTCTCCAGTCTGAGCGCCTAACTTCTAGATCACATTTACTCCCTCAGGCACTGTGCATGGGAGGACCAGGGGACCAGGATCCTGGGTGGGGTCTCCGGATTGCTGGGGGACCCCAAGCAGCCCCTCACCTTAACCCGTGCATCCTTGTGCTGCAGCATCTCCTGGTTGCTGGCCATGATGCGGGTGGCAATCACTTTGTTGACAGGTACTAACAGCAGTGCCAGGATCAGACCACCTACAAAGGCCACACCCACCTGGTGGTGCAGCAGGTAGAGGGTGATGGCCAGCTGCAGGGGCAGGCCCCAGGCCTCATGGAAGCTCCCAGCAAAGTTAAGCAACCGCTCAGAGTCAGTGCCTAGTAGGTTCAGGGCCTCCCCAGCAGGAGGACGTCTGGGTCCCAGCTGTAAAACTTTTTGGTACAGGATATTCAGCACGGCTCCCCGTGCCTGAAGTGTAACCTTCCGTATCTCATATCCATACTGATTCTGCAGCACAGCACCCAGCACAGCCCCGCCAGCTAGCCCCAAGGCATAGAGCAGGCCATTGCTTAGTGGCTCCTGCCCCTCCTCCAGGAAGCCCACCAGCAGGGACAGCAGCAGGGGACCTGAAAATCCCAGCATGGTCCCCACCAGCTTCAGTAGTCCAAGTGCCAGATAGAACCTCCCAAAAGCCCCATACAGGGCTCTCCACAGCTGGGCTCCCTCCTGCCAGTGTGCCTGGAAGACACAGGCCAGGTAGGTTGGGTGCAGCCTGTGGGGGAGGCGGCAAGTGTCCTGGGGCTGCCGGAGCTCTCCACGGGCCCCACGGGCCAACAAGGGTGACAGCCAGGCATAGGAAAAGCGTGACAGCCAACTCTCCCCATCCTCAGCTACCTCAGGTTCCTGTCCCTCTGAAAGGAGGGGCTCCTGGGCCCAGGATTCCCGAGGACCCCCAGGGACTGCCCAGCCCAGTCCATAGGCCAAGATTACAGCCAGCTGCAGGATGAGAATGCACAGGCGGGACAGGGGCCCTGGGAGAAGTGGGGGCAGAAGTGTGCCTCGCTGGAAGTGCCATAGCAGGGTCAGCACTAGGGCTGGGGCTGGCAGGAAGGCAGACAGAGCCAAGGCCAAGGGCCCCCGGGAGCGGCCATAAGGGGAATGGGCCAATGCCCACAGGGCCAAGCTGTGGCTGATCCAGGCCACAGCTGCCACACCCCCTGCCAGCACCTCTAGCCCTATGGGCCCTGGGCCTGCCCCTGGTGGCAAAGCAACTGGAAGGAGGTCTAGCAGTGGAAAGACGGAGAGCAGGAAAGCGGCTGTGAGTCGGAGGCGCCAACCAGGACTGCAGGGTAGATTGTAACCTGGACTCCTGGGGACAAGAAGGAAAAGAGAAAAAGAGGCACATCATGGTTGACTCAAGGCCCCAGACATACCTCCAATAACTTGCTTCCCTAGAGGGAATCAACTCCCTTTCCTGCCCTGTACACCTTATTTCTACCCCACTTTACCCTGGACCCTAGGGCCTTTTCTCCCAGAAAGTTTTTCTGGATTAACAGAATCCATTTTCTAATCTGTCCACACCATTTCTGATCATTCTTTTGCCATAGAAATTAACAGTTTTGAGTTACAGTTGTACCAAACATAAAGACTCTAATTAGGGGGGAAAAATCCTATATTTTCATATTGATAACTACTACAGGATGAGTATTCATTTTCACAAAGTATCTACCTAAAATAACCTTTAAGTTAACCTGAAGCACTATTAGGTAAATAAAAATTTGACTTAAGTGCACCTTCTATACTCTAGTACTATAGCCTAAGTTTCAAGTCAAGTAGTTATTTCAATCTAGTTGTGGAGAGCGCATCTCAGGCCCATGTGGGGATCAAACCGGCAACCTTGGTGTTATGACCACTGCACTCTAACCAACTGAGCTAACCAGCCACCCCTAGCCTAAGTTTTATGAAGCCTTAGAATATTCTACTCTCTGCCTCTCCAATGGTTGTAGAAATTGGTGTGGATCATTCTGTGACTCCTTCAGCTGAAGAAAAACCTCTTTCCAGTTTTGTCTATATATTCTAGGCATGCAAAACATGTTTTTAATAAACAAATAGGTGATATGTCTGCTTTGAAAATCAAGTATGGGAAAATATGCCTGCAGCAGTAAATGTCAGAATGTCTTGCAAGTTCATATAAAAAGTGGGCTGAATTTTTAACTCCCTTTGTTGGCAGGGGTGGGTTACTGAAAAAGTTTAACTGTCGATTAAAAATGCCTCAGGTTTCCTTGAAAAAGTCCAGCTGATCAGTTATACGAATGGGTTTTATTGGAATAAAAGTCAACCTTTAATAATCCTATTTCCTAAGATGTGGAGACTGAAGAAAGGCCATCGGGCACTTGGAGGCTGGTACACTGGCCCCAAGTTGGCTAGCAACCATGAACTTGGGCAAGTCTCTTTTTCTCTATGCATCTCATTTTCCTCATCAGTACAGTGACTAGTGAAGACTCTGAACCCAAAGCTCTCTGAGGTCATTTCGTGTCTGAGATTTTGGATCTCTCTAACCCTTTTCAACAATGCACAAATGTCTGATAAGTGAGATAACCACAATTTCTATTGATTACATGATGGTCTTTCTTGCCTTCTCGTTAGACTGTGAATTCCCAAAAAAAAGACTAGATACTCCTCCGAGCAAGCTGTGTATGTCAGCGTTAACTGACTAACCCTCCCTTTTCTTTCATCTCATTCTGCATAAGATACAAAACAGGATTCCTTTAGCCAAAGCAGATACGAAGCTTCTCCTACCCAAGGAAGGGATTCATCAGTCCCCTAATTCATCTTGGATAGGGACACAGTCCATCCATTAGACTAGGGACTCCCAAAGGCAGAGGCTACAGTTTCCTTCTGCCTTGTCAGTAACCAGAGTGAGACTAACTTTAGCCATATCTATCCATACCAGAACCAAGTACAAAACTAAAGTGAGTTTAGCACCTGCACCTTACAGCCTCAAACCCAGGCAGGATTAAGGTTTTGGTTTTGCTCTTTTCTTCTACCTACTGCCTCTCCAGCTTTGTACAAATGCTTTCCTTAGCCTAGGAACATCGAGGTTTCATAGATGGAAGTGGTGAGAAACTGGTCCTATAACTTCAACACAAGTTATCCTTTTTGGCTAAAAACACTGTTCACCCACTTTGCCTCCAATCCATGACAGTTGTGTTTGGGCAGCTGAAAATCTACAAAAGTGATGATTTCTACCATACATCGGGCCTTTAAAAATGTGCGAGGCACTGCGGTATAAGCTTAAATACATTATCTGATGTAAACCTCCCAACATGCTAGGAGGCTCAGAGAAGATAGGTAACTTGCCCCGAAACAGACACACTGCCAAAGTGGTAATGTCCAGATGTCATCCTGCTTTTGCCCTATTCCAGCGACCTCACTATTCTAGTCACACTGCCGCGCAGATGTGGGTTTCGGTGAGGTCTGCAGGCACACGTGGAATAGATGGCTTATAATCCGTCTCTACCCACCTCGGGGTGCCCCAGTGGCAGGCACTGAGCACGGCGAGGAGCGCGTGGGGTAGCGCGCTGAGCACCAGTTGGGTGAAGCAGTGGCCAGTGGTGCCCTCCTCCCACACCGGGAGCGGCTGCAATGCGCTGGTGCCGCACAGCTGGGCCAGGAGCCGCTCCATGGAGAAGGCTTCACCTTTGGGGAAAGCCGAGAGTAAATGGAGGGAACGTTCCTCCCAGAAAGTGGGGAACCCGCGTCCCCAAGGGCGAGGTCCAGGCAGGGAGCCGGCGCCCGGGGGCTGAGGTAGTGGGAGCGCTGGAACGCTGACCAGGCAGCAAAGGTGGTGTCAGAACGCCCTGACATGACAGCTGGCCCTGACAGCGCGTCCTAGCCGGGTTTCTCAAGCCTCCAACCCAGCCCTCCACCCGGGACCTCCCCTTGCATCCGCCCCGAAGTAAGACCCCGCCCATTCTCGCATTACCTTAAGGGGGTAAAAAGGGAGGTGGTTTGGCTGCTTGGAGCTGAGGGATTAATGAACTGGTCACTTACGTGGCCTTTGCGTTCCCTCCTCTCTTGTGTCCCCGCCGCCAGAGATCCGGAACCTTTAAACTGAAGAACTGCTTTCCACTGGATCCCGAGATCCCGAGCACTGGTGGAGGCAAAAGAGCGTGCCGCCTGCCGGGTTGGGGTGCCTGCCACACTCACGTGGCACCCCCTAGAGGCGGGATGACCTTTCAGGAGCGACTCACCCACCCATTCGCAGAGCTTTTGCGCGCATGCGCACCGCTCTCCGCTTGCGATGGCTTCTGAGAGGCATCTTTGTGTTTCCACACGTTTATGCTGCCTTACTTGCATGTGTACTACGCTACAGTGCAACGAGTTCAATAGTTGAAGTGCTTAGAGCAAGTGCTTTGCTTAGGCTAGTTCCACAATAAATCAATCGTTGAGGGAAGCAATAGGAAGGACTTAAGCTTTATTGTTAGATGGACCTGAAATTGAATCCTGAGCCCAATTTTCAGCAGTGTGATCTTGGGCAAGTTGCTTCTGCATCTTAGTTGTATTATCTGTTTATTGGGTATGGTATTGGTATACACTTCACACAAGTATACACAGCATGTAAAGAAAAGTAGCTCAACAAATAGTGATTATTATTGCATTTCATCTCAATAAGAACCCCGGTATCTCTAACATCAGGAATTAATGTTCTTACTTTTACAAATTAAGAAATGTAAGTTTGGGGGCCGGCCGAATGGCTCAGTTGGTACGAGTGCGAGCTCTGAACAACAGGGCTGCCGGATCGATTCCCACATGCGCCAGTAAGCTGCGCCCTCCACAACTAAGAATGAAGGACAACAACCTGTCTGTTCCCTTTCCCCAATTGCCCAATAAAATCTTTAAAAACAAACAAAGAAAGAAAGAAATGTAGGTTTGCATTTCACAACCCCTACTAATTAATGGATCATTTAGGCAATGATCATCAATGGCTGATAACTCACAAAAAGAGAAACCACCAGAGGTTGTATACCTCCTTATAAAAAAAATAAAATATTCTTGCCAAAAAAATCTAACATGAATGTGATCCAGTCACTATATCTAATCATCTACTTGCAAGAAATATAGTAGACATTTCAGCAATACTACAGAGCTATTTGTAAATGAGCAACTATTTGGAAGTTTACATTAGCCACTGTAGACAAATACGTCATCCTATACAGAGGCCTAAGCTAAAGTGTGTTTCATTGCATGTGTACAAGCAGGATAAGGTTAAGTTAGATGTTGGAATCTAAGAGCCAGAGGACAAGAGGGCTCTTTAGAGAGGCCACTTCTGAAAAGAGGGTAAAAGGGGCAGTTAATACTTCTGTTAAAGATTCCTCCTCCTCCTTTGCTACCATCTACCCCAACCCATGTCCAACTTGGTGCTCAGGCACACCAGGAGAACTGAGTTGCCACTGAACATATGAGGAAGGTGGTGCAGGATATGGTCCCCTCATTTTCATAACACTCCAGTGTCCCAGTTTTCAATAAGAAGTTTGATAAAAGAGTCACACCACTGATAAGATCCTTTCTGGCTGTCACAAACAACCAACTAACTTACATTTCCCCAGAGCATAGAGGAGGAAAGATCACTTGAAACAACTGATTCCTCCATTCAGTGTTTGGCCCCTAACTTCACCCAGTTCCCCAGAGAAATTTTACATATGGTTTCTTAAAAAGGAAAGCCAAAGGTACAAGTTGGTCTCCTTCCTTCCACTTGGGGAATTGTAGGTAAGTGGAGTAACAGCTAGGTGGTCAGGGGAGGTGAAGAGGGAGAGGAGGAAATCATTGGTCACTAGATAATTCACAATCCATAGAATGGAAGGCTGGCCAAATTCTCCAAAACCTGGATGGCCAAAAGAAGATTCTACCACTTTAAAAACTGACTTCAGACTCCTCACACCCAGATCTGATGTGAAGTGAGCCTGGGTGATCAGATGAGTGCCTAGGAGGGAGTGGGGTGGAAG
Source organism: Hipposideros armiger (assembly GCF_001890085.2). Classification (NCBI taxonomy): domain Eukaryota; kingdom Metazoa; phylum Chordata; class Mammalia; order Chiroptera; family Hipposideridae; genus Hipposideros; species Hipposideros armiger. The sequence continues at coordinate 2,949,273 of NW_017731422.1, forward strand.
GGAAGGCAGTAGAGGTACCTCTGATGAATTGAGGAAGAGTTCTCTCAGGCGGTGACTTTCCAAGGTAGTAGGTTCTGTCTCTTAGGTCTCCTCTTGATTTACTTTCTCCTTTCTGCTTGCACCTTGCTCTGTAGTTATCAGCAAAATGATTTGCTGGAGGTCAAGGGGCAATTTTGACTAGGGCTGAATCTGGGCAAGGCACTTGCCACACGCAGGTGTTTATACTGTTCACATGATCTTCCACCAGGTAGTCATTTGAGATGTCACTTGGAGTGGTGCTAGTCTTTTTTTTTTTTTTTAATTGGAGAACAGTGTGTTTTTCCAGGACGCATCAGCTCCAAGTCAAGTTGTTGTTTCAGTCTAGTTGTGGAGGGCGCAACTCAGTGGCCCATGTGGGGATCGAACCAGCAATCTTGGTGTTATGAGCACTGCGCTCTAATCAACTGAGCTAACCTGCCTCCCCATGAGTGGTGCTAGTCTTAAGGCTGGGAAGGGAACAGAAACTAGGTCTTCCCAGACCACTTGTCATCTGCTTCTCTTTCCCAAAAATGACCTTTAATATAAACGGTATCATACAGTATGTGGTCTTTTGTGTATAACTTCTCTCTCTCATTTAGCAAATGTTTCTGAGGTTTACCAATGTTGTAGCATATATCAGTAGTCCGTTTCTCTTTTAAAAACAGCTTTACTGAGAAATAATTCACATAAATAATTCATTCACTTAAAGTGTACAATTCAATGGTTTTCAGTATATTCAGAGATGTGTTCAACCATCACCACAGTTAACTTTATAATATCTTCTTCACCTGAAAAAGAAATCCTGTACCCTTTAGTTATCAGTCTTCTATTCCCCATCGCCCCCTACCCACATCCCTAATCTATCTGTCTTTAGAGATTTCCCTAGTTTAGGCTTTCATGTGAATGGAATCATATAATATGTGGGCTTTTGTGACTGATTTCTTTCACTTAACATAATATTTTCAAGGTTCACCCAAGTTGTAACATGTATCAGTGCTTCATTCCTTCTTTCTTTTGTTGTGGTAAAATATACATCACATAACATGATTTAGAGCAAGGGAAATATTGGCTTGGTGTGTGAGGGTTAGATAAAGAGGTAATTGGGGGTATAAACTCAGGATTGGTTGGTTTACTTATGAAAAGCACGTTTGTAGGCAAGTTGTTATTATTTTTAGGGATTAGGGATTAGCTACGCTGGGTGGGGCAGCCTCTCCTTACTCACAAAGGTGTTTTCTTTTTCTTTTTTTTTTTTTGTAAAGAGACATTTATTTTATTTTAAATTTTTCATTCTTCATTCTTTTTTTTGTAAATTTTATTGGGGAGCAGTGTGCTTTTTTCAGGACCAAGTCAAGTAGTTGTTTCAATCTAGTTGTGGAGGGAGCATCTCAGTGGCCCATGTGGGGATCAAACCGGCAAGCTTGGTGTTATGAGCACTGCGCTCTAACCAACTGAGCTAACCAGCCGCCCCCACAAAAGTCTTTTTTAAGATGTCATAATATACAGAAACTTTTAAAAATACTTACAGTACAATGTATTTATCTTATGGTATATTTTTGTCAAAATCTTGAAGCTGTATATATTTTTAACTTATTCAATGCAGGGAAAGTGTCTGCCATATAACTGTGTTGGCAAAGCCAGTCCTTTTTGTCAAATATTTCATCTATCAATTCAAATAAATAGGTTAATAATGGTCCTGTGATGGATGACATCTCACTCCGAAGTTTAATGCTAAATAAATTGAGAAGAAATGGTATCTTGCCAAGAATTCATCCTTGAATAAAATAAGGTGAATTTATCTGCTGTTGTTTCTACTTACATTCTCTTTGCTTTGCTCTCACAGGACCTCCTTCAGGTGGGTCTTGGATAGTAAGTAGTCATAAGGAGCAGAGAAAGGGAGGTTACTAGGTAAAAACTACCACCACTCTAGCCACACTCTACAACATATCTGAATTCAGAACACAACATGGGTCAAAATACCCCATTCCTAATCACACTTGCCTGTGGCAAAAACAGAAAAGACAGAGACAGGAAGTCCTACCACAGTGCCCGAGTAAAGAGGATCCTTTGGTTCTTTTTCCAGAAATTTTTATACTCTAGGGAATTACACTGTGGTTTGTGTTGCATTTCTTTTTTATTTTCATATTTTTATTTTGAAATAATTATAGATTCACAGGACATTGCAAAGATAGTATGGAGAGGTTCCATGCATCTTCATGGAGTTTCCCCCAGTGGTGACGTTTTATATTAAGTATAGTACAATATTAAAACCAGGAAACTGAGATTGGTACTGTGTGTGTAAAGTTCTAAGTCGTTTTATTATGTGTAGATTTGTATAACCAGCTCTGCAAGCAAAACTCAAAACTAATCAATCACCACAAAGATCTCTCTCCAGCTACCCTTTATAGTCACAACCCCACCCCCCAACCACTGTCCCCAACCCCTAGCAACCTCTAATCTGTTTTCTTTCTCTGTAATTTTGTCATTTTAAGAATATTATATAGGGCCGGCCGAGTGGCGCGATGGTTAAGAACTCGCTTGGGATGCCAGAGGGCCCCGGTTCGGATCCCACATGTGAGGGCCAGTGACGCTGCCCTCCACAGCTAAGATGCTGAACGGCAGCTCAACCTGGAGCTGGGCTGCCATGAGTCGCTGGCGACGGCGTGGGCTGCAGTCCCTGTGGCAGTGGATTGCAATGGGCTACCGTGTGTGGCCAGCAGCCAGCGTGAGCGGCCAGCAGCCGCAGTGAGCGGCCAGCAGCCGCAGTGAGCGGCCGTCCAGAAGCCGGTGACTGATCTGCCTCGCCTGGGAAGAGCGCAATGATGGTGCCAACTTGGGCCAGTGAAGCAACGTCCTCCACAACTAGATTGAAGAACAAAACGACAGCAACTTGTCTGTTCCCCTTTCCCCAATTCCCCAGCACTGTTCCCATCACCCCAATTCCCCAATAAAAATCTTTAAAAAAAAAAAAAAGAATGTTATATAAATGGAATCATGTGACATTTTGAGATTGGTTTTTCACTCAACCTTATTCCCGTAAGGTCCATCCAAGCTGTTGCATGTGTCAAGCAAAAAAAGAAGTTTGTTCTTTTTTTTTTTTTAAGATTTTTATTGGGGAATTAGGGGATGGGAACAGCGCTGGGGAATTGGGGGAAGGGGAACAGACAAGTTCCTGTCCTTTTGTTCTTCAGTCTAGTTGTGGAGGATGTTGCTTCACTGGCCCAAGTTGGCAACATCATTGCGCTCTTCCTGGGCGAGGCAGATCAGTCGCTGGCTTCTGGACTGCTGCACCCTGTGGCTGCTGGCCGCTCACGCTGGCTGCTGGCTGCTAACGGTAGTCCATGGCAACCCACTGCAGCAGGGGCGGCAGCCTATGCCATCGCTGGTGACTCACAGCAGCCCAGCTCCAGGTTGAGCTGTTGTTCAGCATCTTAGCTATAGAGGGCAGTGTCACTGGTCCTCATATGTGGGATCCGAACCGGGGCCCTCTAGTGTCCCAAGCCAGCTCTTAACCAACGCGCCACTCGGCCAGCCTGAAGTTTGTTCTTTTTTATGGCTGAATAGTACTCCCTGGGATGGATGTATCACAGTTTGTTTTACCACTTACCTATGGGGGCACATTTTAATTGTTTCCAGTTTTTGGATACTGCACATAAAGCTGCTATGAAAATTCATGTATCAGTTTTTGTGGGGGTGCAAATTTTATTTTGGGGGATAAATGTACAGGAGTGCGATTGCTGTGTTGTATGGGTAATGTATGCTTTGTTTTTTAACTAACAGCCAAACTATTTTCCAGAGTGGCTGTGCCATTTTACTTTCCTATCAGCAATGTATGAGAGATCCAGTTTCTCTGCATCCTCACCAACAGCATTTGGTATTGACACAGTTTTAAAATTTTTTAGCCATTCTAATAGTTGTAGAGTGATATTTCACGGTAGTCTTAATTTGAATTTCCTTAATGGCTAGTGATGTTGAACATTTTTTCATGTACTTATTTACCATTTGTATATGCTCTTTAGTAAAATGTCTCTTCATGCATTTTGCCCATTTTTAATGGGTTATTTGCTTTTTCCTGTTGAGTTTTGAGAGTTAGTTATATATTCTAGATAGTAGTCTTTTGTCAGATACGTGGTTTGCAAATATTTTCTCCTAGTCATTCTCTCAGAGCTTTTCACAGAGCAGAAGTTTTTAAATAGATGAAGTCCATTTTATGGATTTTCTTTTCTTTTATGACTCGATCATGTTTTTGGTATCAAGTTTAAGAACTGTTCACTAGGCCCTAGGTCCCAAAGATTTTCTCTTATGTTTTCTTCTAAAGGTTTTATAGTTTCACATTTTACATTTAAATCTATGATCCATTTTGAGTTAATTTTTGTATAAGGTGTGAGGTGTAAGTTGAGATTCTTTTTTTTTTTCACCTATGGATATCCAATTACTCTAGCATCGTTTGCTGAAAAGACTGTCCTTCTACTGAAACTGCACAGTCTTGATTACTATAACTATATAATAAGTCTTGAAATCAAGGAGAGTGATTCCTTCCATTTCATTCTCCTTTTTCAAAATTGTTTTAGCTATTATAGTTTCTTTACCTTTGATATAAATTTTAGAATATTCTTGTATACATCTTTTTAAAATCTTGCTGGGTGAGGCTGGTTAGCTCAGTTGGTTAAAGCTCCGTGCTCATAATACCAAGGTTGCCGATTTGATCCCCACATGGGCCACTGAGCTGCGCCCTCCACAACTAGATTGACAACAACGACTTGACTTGGAGCTGATAGGTCCTGGAAAAACACTGTTCCCCAATAAAAGGTTTTTAAAAAATATTGCTAGTTTTTTAATAGAAGTTGTATTAAACTTCTATATCAATTTGGGGAGAATTGATACCTTTACTATGTTAACTCTGCCAACTCGTGAACACAGTATATCTCTACATTTATTTAAATCTTTAGTTTTTTTATCAGTGTTTTATAGTTTTTAGCATACAAGTCCTGCACATGTTATGTTAGATTTACATCTATTATTTTAAGTGTCTGTAAATGGTATTATGTTTTTAATTTTTATGTCCATGTATTCATTGCTAGATTATAGAAGTGCAACAGATTTTTGTATGTTTACCTTATATCTTGAAACTGCCAAATTCACTTATTAGCTCTAGAAGTTTTTTGTAGATTCCTTGAGATTTTCTATGTAGACTATCATGTCATCTACAAACAGGGACAGTTTTATTTCTTCCTTCCCTGTACGTGTACCTTTTATTCCCTTTTCTTGTCTCATTTCACTGGCTAGAACTTGCAGTACCTTGTTGAACAGACCACACTTATTTTTACTTAACAGAGCCACAGTTTTTACTTTTCTGTTCTAAGCACTTTACAAATATTAACCCATTTAGCCTTCATAACAATCCTGAGTTAGGTGCTATTATGTTATCATTCCTATTTTACACATGGGGAGACTGAAGCTCAAAGAGTTTGAGTAATCTGCCATACAAATACCTACAGTTGGGTAAAAATTACCCCAATATTTAGTGGTTTAAAACAACAATAAACATTTGTTATCTTTCACAGTTTCTGTGAATCAGGAATTCAAGAATGGCTTGGCTGGGAGATTCTGGCTTGGAGTCTTTCATGAGATTTCAGTCAGATGTTATCTGGGGCTGCAGTCATCTAAACACCTGATTGGAACTGGAGGATCTGTTTCCAAGTTGGTTCATTTATGTGGTGAGCAAGTGTGTGCTGGCTGTTAGGGTGTCTCAGTTCCTCTCCAGTGGACCTCTCTACAGGGCTGCTTGGGTGTCCTTATGAAGGGGTTGGCTTTCCCAAGAGCAAGCAATCCGAAAGAGCAAGGTGGAAGCTGCAATGCCCTTTATGACCTAGCCTCGGTTGTCATACATTCATCACATAAACTAGACCTGATTCAGTAAAGTACAGAACAATGCAAGGGTTTGACTATCAGGGTTCAAGGATAATTGGAAGCCATCTTGGAAACTGGCTACTACAGCTGGTAAATAGCAGGTAATCTTGCTCCAGAGTTGGGAGTTATACTCACCATGTTATATTGCCTAACTATGGTAAGATTTGGGCTGAGTAGGTGGTATGACTTCTGTAAAGTGGGAGAAAGGCAATTGAGAAACTGTAGGTGGCATTCTATTTTAGGCAAAAAGATCAATTTTAGAAAAAGAACATTTGGAAATTGAGTATCTAGAAACTGATTCTCTCAAATTATCCCTATTGTTTAATCTTTTGGAGAGTTGTCTTGTGCCCCAGACTGCCGGCCCTGGATAACTGCTCTGTACCTTCTCCAACCTCCTACACCTTTTCATTCTCTACTGATCACATTGCTTCCTTATCCACAGAGAAAATTAAGTCACCCACCACCACATCTACCCACTGACAGTATCTGTACCCATATGTTTTGCCTGCCCTCCTCCTGCTATAGGTGGACTATCTCTGCTCCCAAGGCCAGCTTCTTGACTTGGGTACTAAATCTCTTCTTCTCTCAACTACTCAAGGACATTGAGCTTGCCAGCCATTCACCCCTCCTTCTTAAGTATCTTCTATTTCCATCATTCCCAACAGCAAGTATGTAAGACTATGTTCACCTTCCACTTTTAATTGTTCTCATGGTTCATGGTATTGTTGGAGAAATATAATTTACAAGCATAGCAGGGCCTATAAATAAACATATGAAAATGAAAAATTAAAGTATAATGATAACGTGCTAAATTGCATGGGGATTCTTTGATAATGCTATAGACGTTTAGAAAATATAGAGCTAAGTGTGTATTTAGGTGGTATGAGAAAGAGAGAACTGAGCACAGCTTTCTAAAATGCTATATTTGTCAGAGTTCTCAGTTGTAAGCAACGGAAACAGATTCTAATTTTAAGTAAAGCTATAAATAGTTTGCAAAATCACTGGGAAAGCTGGAGAACCAGGCTCGGAGCCTAGACAGCCAGAACCACAGCCAGAACCATTCCATAAACAGTGTCTGGTGAGGACACCACTGTCCACTAGATGGCATGCTTCACACCGCTGACACCATGAAGCCAGGGACCTGAGCTCCGCACTGCTGCCACAGCTGCCATGGAAACAGCAAGTTGCTGCAGCCAGAAACACTCTTTGATTGACTATTTATTTATTTTCACCAATAACTCCAGAGTCAAAGTCTAAGAATGCTGCATCTGATTGGCCCAGCCTAAGTCAGTGTCAGCACCTAGGTGCAAAAGGGGGCCGAGAAAGCAAGTATCTGGTATTTTCAGCTTCTGTAGTGGGATCTACTTCATAAAAGATTCATAAGCTGGGGAATTCTCAGATACTGAGCAGCTTCCATTTCCAGCCCCCACCCGCGACCTCCAAAGAAATGTTTACCTACAATTGGCCAAAGCTAGAAGGCAGGAAAAAAAAGAATGGTCAGTCAAGAGATCAAGAATTGGTCCAGGGCAGTGGGAATGAGCCTTTGAAGAAGCCTGAGAGGAGCATTGGAGGAAAGAAGGTTAGGGGCCAGTGTCTTGGAGAGTTCTAGAGAGAGTAGGAGTGGTCTTCATATTTGGATAGAGAGGGGTATCCTGTGACCTCACCAAGGGCAGTTTCAGTCAAGTGTGGAGGTAAAAGCCAATTATAGGGAATTATGGAGAAAATTAGTATAAAGACAGGGAGGAATCTGGTATTGAGAATATTGAAAATGTTTGCCAATGTCAATCATCACAAAAACACAATCCAATGTGTTTTGATTACTAATGAAGATGATTATCTGTTAGTGTTTTGTATCTTAGTCCCCTCTTCTTATAAGGACACCAGTCATATTGGATTAGCGCTCACCCTAACAATACCATTTTAACTTAATTGTTTCCTTCAAGGTCCTATTTCCAGATACAGGGAGCAGGGATACAATTCAGCCCATAATGAATACTCCATCTGGAATTGATTTTTGAATGTGGTATTAGGCTGAGGATCAAGGTTCTTTGTTTTTATTCCTATATGGACATCCAATTATTGTTGACTCAGCACCAATTATTTGAGTTTATCCTTTTCTCACTGTATGGCAGTGGCAATTTTGTTGTAAATTAGTTGACCATATGTATGAGGCGTGATCAAAAACTATGGTGAATGCCGCTGCTGTGTGCCATCCAACGGATGTGATCTTCAATACGGGACTAAGTGGATTAAACCTTTGTAACTGTGTGAAAAGTTTCAGCTTGTTCGGTGCAGTCAGTCAGGTGTGAGCTACGGTTGAGAGAAGGTGTGTTTTAAAGTGTGCCGTAAATCATCTTCCATCATGACAACACTCCATGTCACACATCACTCTGGTACAGCAATTTCTGTCAAATAAAAACATCACTTTGTGTCCTCATCCACCTTATTCACCGGTTCTGGCACTGTGTGACTTCTGGCTCTTCTCCAAAGTCAAAATGACCATGAAAGGTAAACATTTTGAATTGCTTCAGGACATTGAGGCAGCCACAACAGCGCAACTAAAGACACTTCCAAAATAGGACTTCCAGAACTGCTTCAGAAAGTGGAAAGAATGATGGAATAAATGTGTTAGAAGTGAAGGGGAGTATTTTGAGGGGGATTAATGGCAATGTGTCTTTACTATAATATTTTTTTTTATTTGAACGTTAACTGTATTGTTTGATCACACCTCATACTCTGTGTTCTGTTCCATTAGTCTATTTATCTCTCTTCATACTTTACCATTCTGCTTTAAGTACTCTAGCTTTATAAATTGTCTCATATTTAAGAGTATAAGCATCCCAACTTCATTATTCTTCAAGGTTGTCTGAGGTATTCTTGAGCCTTTATTTCCATATAAATCTTAGAATCAGCTTGACAATGTCCACAAAATAAATTTGCAGGAATGGTGATTGGAATTGCCTTGAATTTGTAGATCAATTTGGGGAGAATTAACATCTTTATAATACTGAGTCTTTCAAATCTTAAATTTTATTTAGATCTTTTAAATTTTCTTTCAACAATGTCTTGTAATTTTCAATTTAGTGGTCTTGCCCCTCTTTTGTTGGTTTTGTTCATCATTACCCAAATACAGAGAATTTTCATCCCTCTAAAGAGAAACCTTATACCTGTTACTCATTCCCCATTTCTCCTTCTCTTCAGCCTCTGGCAATCATTTTCTGTTTCTGTTGATTAGCCTACTATGGACATTTAATATAAATGGAATAATAAAATCCTTTTGTGTCTGGGTTACTTCACTTAACATGTTACAGTTATATCCTTTTGTGTCTGGGTTACCTCACTTAACATAATGTTTCCAAGGTTCATCCATGTTGTAGCATGTATCAGAACTTCATTCCTTTTTATTGCTGAATAATGTTCCATTGTATGGGTATACCTTTTTGTTTATCCATTCATGAGTTGATAGAGATTTGGATTCTTCCCAGTTTTTGGCTATTATGAATCATACTCCCATGAACATCATGTACAGGTTTTTGTGTGGGCATATGTTTTCTGTTCTCCATGGTATATAGCTAGGAGTGGAATTGCTGGGTCATGTGGAAGCTGTATTTAACATTTAATTGCAACTGCAATTAATTTAATTGCAAATGGTTTTCCAAAGTGGCTGCACAATTTACAACCCCAACACCAATGTATGCGGGTTCCAATTTTGCTATGTCCTTGGTAACATGTTACTGTCTTTTTTTTTATAGCCATCCTGATAGGGTGGAGTAGTTCATGATTTTGATTTGTATTTCCTTAATGACTAATGATGCTAAACACCTTTTCATGTGCTTATTGGTCATTTGTAGGTCTTCTTGGAGAAATGTCTCTTCAAATCCTTAGGGTAGGTTTATTTCTAATTAACTCTTAAACTGTGGGTATAGCCTTTTGGGTTTCTAGCTTTATTGATGGTGTCTTCTTTTAGAAGAACTTTGGGAAGACCCTGGCTTTGATCTAGGAGTCTCAAAATCCAGTGTTCAAGTTACCTTGGCTTGACAATATGCTAGTGGTAAAAACTCCTTCAATGGTCTTTCTGTCTGGTTTTCTGTCTTTATTCAATTTCTGGTCTGGACATTTCTCACTTTCTTAACTCATGAATGCATTCAAGGGGATTTTTTTCTTCTATTTTCTCTGGCAGTTTAGTTGTTTTCATTCTATTTTACTCCTACTTTACCATGTTGTCAGAAACAAACGTTGAATTTCTTACAATTTTTTTACTCTCTTCTATTTCTTTTCTGTTAGTTTTTTTTATTAAACTATTTTTTCTTTTCTGTTAGTTTTTAATAGTTAAATTTATTGAGGCATAACTCAAATGCAAAATTTCACCACTGGGCTGGCCAAGTGGTGTGTTGGTTAAGAGTTGGCTTGGGACTCCAGCTCTGAGCAGCAGGGCCCCGGTTTGGATCCCACATTAGGCCCAGTGACGCTGCACCCTCTATAGCTAAGATGGTGAACAACTTGACCCAGAGCTGGGCTGCCGTGAGTCACCGGCGATGGCATAGGCTGCAGTGGGGCTGGCCGGCTGCTGGTGTGAGCTTCCTTGAGCTGCTGTGAGCCACCGTGAGCAGCCGTCCAATGGCAGGCAAGCAACTGCGTCACCCGGTAAGAGCGCAATGATCACAATACCAATATGGGCCAGTGAAGCAACGTCCTCCACAACTAGACTGAAGATCAAAAGGATAGCAACTTGTCTGTTCCCCTTTCCCGATTCCCCAACTCTGTTCCCCTCTCCCAATTCCCCAATAAAATCTTAAAAAAAAAAAAACATTACCACTAAATGTATATACTATACAACTAAATATATAGTTTAATGAATTTTGTATACACTCATGTAACTACCACCACAATCAACATATAGAACATTTCCATCACCTCAAAAGTTCCCTCAAGACCCTTTCTAGTCGATTCCTCTCTCCACCTCCAGTTCCAAGGAACTATTGACCTGCTGTCATTATATATGACTTCTTTTTCTGGGACTTCACATAGATGGAATTATATGGTATGGATCCTTGGGCCTGATTTCCTCCACTCAGCATAATGTTTTGGAGATTCATCCATATTGTTGCATGTCTCAGTGGTTCATTCCTTTTTGTTGCTGATTAGTAATCTAATGTCTAGAGATATCGCATTCAAGTAATTTTCGAGATAGTATTTCTGCATATTTCAGGGCAGAGAAATATACTAATGTGGATGGTTATAATGGGAAGATTCCTGCTGTATGTTCCTTATTAAATAAAACCCTTCCATCTCTTTCTTCGGCCAGTTAAATCATGATCTAAAAGGTTGAATTTAGCTGTTAATGATAACTAATGAAATTCCAGAGCCTGGCCTTTAAAAGCAAGTCTCAAAAATTAACAAGAAGATGTTTATGAGAGCAATGAAGATGTCTCCTGTTCCTTGCAGCAACAGAGGAAGAAATATCATTCTGCTTTATAAAACTATTTCAAGGAATATGATTTGATAAGGTGTTAGATTGAGAACATTTACAAAAATGTCAATCTTGCTTTCCATTTCCACTTGTGCAAAATGGACACTTTGTGACTATTTATAAGTATTATCTACTTGCTATGTTCTCTCTTAATATACGATATGTTCTTGGGGGCTGGCCGAGTGGCTCAGTTGGTTGAGAACTTGCTCAAGGGTGCAAGCTCTGAACAACAGTGTCACCGGTTCAATTCCCACATGGGCCAGTTACACTGTGCCCAAACTGAGCTGTCGCTGAGCTGCCAACAGGTGGCAGGATGGCTCACCTGATGAGAGCATGTGCTCCTAACAACAAAACTGTTCGATGGTGGGCTATGCCTGCCCGCAACTAAGACTGAACTCAGCACCTTGAGCTGAGCTGCCACCCGGATGGCTCAGTGGATAGAGCGTACACTCTTAACAACAAGGCTGCTGGTTTGACTCCCACATGGGATGGTGGCTACACCCACCCCCAACTAATTGAACACAGCACCTTGAACTGAGTGGCGCGGCTGGACTTGGAACTGAGCTTGCTGTGCCCTCCACAACTAAGATTGAAGGACAACAACTTGGCTGTTGCCATTCTCCAATTCCACAACACTGTTCTCCTTCCCCAATTCCCCAATACAATCTTTAAATCATATATATATATATATATATATATATATATATATATATATTCTTAGAAGTTTAATTTGAATTTAATTTATAATTTAATTTGAATAAAGGGGTCATGTAAGACTTTTGTCCTGGGAAATTTATTTTTAAAATAAACCTCTTTTTAGTTTTCTTACTTGATCATGTATTTGATGTATCACCCTAAAAAAACTGTGCTAATTGACATTTCTATGTTCCTATACAGTACTAATACTGCAAGTATAAATACTGTCTTCTCAAATCAGAAGAGGATTGGCGTAATGCAAAACATTAAAATCCCTAACTCTGCTAGGTTTTTTATTTTCACAAAGAAATTGAGCCTGGCCTCACTTAAATTAATATAAAGAATGGGAATAATTGTGATAGAAGCTCCCTCCAGAAGCAGGAAAGCATAAACTCATTTACACTTATAATACTAGTGTGGTTAAAAAATTACAATCACACGTGCCAAGAAAATACAATTCATTTTCTATAACGGAGTAAACCTTCACAACCTCAATATCACTAGTTTGTTGTTAAATTAAAACTTTCCAATTAATAGAATCTCCATCTCTTTCCGTTTAAACAGACTCTTCTTGGCAAAATAATTCTTGCAAGTAAATTCTCAGGCTTTTAGAGAATATCTTCCTCCTCTTGCTCCTTTGTAATATGTTTTCAGGGAGTATGAAAGGATTATGTGACCCCCTGGTGAGTAGAAAGAGAGTCTTAATCTGCTCTCACAGGGTCTCTGGCACCCCTGGTTTCTGAAACAATTTTCTGTCTTTCTGATCACTGGGAACCCTGTTCACAACTGCCCTTGAAGTCTGCAGGCAATGAAGCAGTTGGTCTAATCTCTTGGCTCAATCATGACTAAGCAGTGCCTCCATTGATAACTCAGTCTCCTGTTGGCTCTTGCTGGCTCTGAGGATGTCTCTGAGTCTTATTCATACACTGCATGAGTTGCTGGTTCAAGCTGAAACACTATTTCTCTGAAACATTGTGGAGTCTCAGGGAATGAAGGAGGCTGTCTTATGCCTTTTTTGCCTAGTTATAGCACATTACCACATGGACATTTCTATGCATGGCAAGGGAGGGAGGGGAATTGAGGTGCAAATCACCCACTCTTGAATCCCTCAAAGTCCAAGTTCTGTGCTTTACTTCTCCAACTTCCCCTTTCTTCCCTGACTCAAAGAATTTTCGATTTCTCTAGGACTATAGAGAAAGAGACGTGTGTCAGAAAATTTTCTTTCAAGAGTATTGTTTTTAAATTTTATGAATTGAGGTTTTGGGCCTCCTGAGTTTTTACACTGAAAACTTTTGTATCAAATGATTTTCTCTGCCATGAGTTTAAAATAGCAATTTTCAAGTGCAGGAGTTGATAAGACATCAAAAGGTATCATTAAGGGCCTGCGGCATGGCGCATTGGTTAAGAGTTGGCTTGGGATTCCAGCTCTGAGCAGCAGGGCCCCGGTTTGGATCCCACATGAGGGCCAGTGACTCTGTGCCCTCTACAGCTAAGATGGTGAACAACAGCTCAACCTGGAGCTGGGCTGCCATGAGTCACTGGCAACGGCATAGGCTGCAGCCCCTGCTGCAGTGGGCTTCCGTAATCTACTGTGAATGGCCGGCAGCCAGTGTGAGCTGCCAAGAGCCGCTGTGAGTGGCCGTCCAACGGCCGGCGACCCATCTGCCTCGCCCGGGAAGAGCACAATGATAATACCAACATGGGCCAGTGAAGCAACGTCCTCCACAACTAGACTGAAGAACAGAAGAACAGCAACTTGTCTGTTCCCCTTCCCCAATTCCCCAACGCTGTTCCCCTCCCCCAATTCCCCAGTAAAATCTTTAAAAAAAAAAAAGAAAGTAAGAAGAAAAACCACTCTATGAAAGAAAAAAATTGTAATGCATGTAACTGACAAAGAACTCACAGCAGACTATATAAAGAATGCTTAAAAATCGATAAGAAAAACAGAGACAATCCAATACAAAATTAAGCAGGAGAATCAAACAAGCAATCCATATTTGAATGACCAATAAACCAATATTAAAAGGTGTTCAATCTCATTTGTTATTAGGGGATATGGAAAATAAAAGCAACAATGATATAGTACTTGAATCGATTGTGTCTACAGGATTCACAGAGGTGACTGAGTGAGGACATGGAGAGGCTAATGCCATTGAAAGAAGTTTTTATTACTTAGAGTTTCCAGGAGAAGAGGGCACACATGCCATACAGGGACACATGGGGAAGCACCAGGCTTGGTCAGGAGGCAGAAGAGGAGTTAGAAGAGCATTGGCCACAGCCTTTATTGAGGTTTTTGCAAGAAAGGCAAGGTAAACGGTTTAAGATTGGCTGGTTTGAATAATGTCAGCAGGCTCTGGGCTATAGGAGTGGGCTGTACTTGTCTGGCACTGAGCCCTAGGTGATTGAGGGCAGGGGAAATATTGTCTTGGTGTGTGAGTTAGATAAGGGAGGGGGATAGAGTGTTTGTAACATGGTTTTTGCATGCTTGCAAAAGCTGGATTGCAGGGGAAATGTGAACTTTGGCTGTTAGTTTGACCCTCTGATCAATGAATGCCAAATAGACAAATACAGAATCTAAGAAAACACAGTTAAAACAGCACCAAATTTACTAGCAAGGCTAACATTAAAAAGAAAAACTGAGGATACCAAAATCTGCCAAGGATGTGGAGCGACTGTAATTCTCCTATACTGCTGGTGTATGAAGTTCAAGAATAGGAAAAACTAATCAAGGATATTAGAAGTCACAATAGTGGTTTCATCTTTTGTGGGGGAGTGTTACTAAAAAAGGAGGTGCACAAAGAGGATATTGACTTGGTGAAGACTTTTTCTTTGGCTTGATGAACAGGAAATAACAGATAGTATACACAACAATATATATTTACATATTGTCTCATGGTTACATGAACTCTCTGACTCTGTGCCACAGTTTAATAGATAGGCATCTTAACTATCTCAGCCATCTCACAAGACATCTTGCTGGTTGGGACATAATAAGAAATATACAGAGAGTGCCAAAAAAATGTATACACATTTTAAGAAAGGAAAATTGTATTAAAATTGTAATAATATATACCAATAACAAAAGATAAATACAAGTCACATTTGACTTCTGCAATTATAAGAGATGCTCAAAGTGGTTACCATCA
This sequence comes from Hipposideros armiger, assembly GCF_001890085.2. Lineage (NCBI taxonomy): Eukaryota > Metazoa > Chordata > Mammalia > Chiroptera > Hipposideridae > Hipposideros > Hipposideros armiger. Next base: position 2,964,510 of record NW_017731422.1, read on the forward strand.
GGGCCGGCCGAGTGGCACGATGGTTAAGAGCTCGGTTGGAATACCAGAGGGCCCCGGTTCAGATCCCACATATGAGGGCCAGTGACACTGCCCTCCACAGCTAAGATGCTGAACAACAGCTCAACCTGGACTTGGGCCAGTGAAGCAGCGTCCTCCACAACTAGATTGAAGAACAAAACGACAGCAACTTGTCTGTTCCCCTTCCCCCAATTCCCCATCACTGTCCCATCCCCCCAATTACCCAATAAAAATCTTAAAAAAAAAAAAAAAAGTGGTTACCATCAGCGTCCAGACACTTCTGATTACGGCGAACCACTGCTTGAGCAACGTTGATCAAAGTGTCCACTTGTGTACATTTTTTTGGCACCCCCAGTATATTTGGTCTCTGTCCCCAGTTCCTGACACAGAGTTCCTAAATCCCTTGGGATTTCTGGGGTGACTGCAGTGTCTTTTGTTCTAATGAGGCTACTCTTGGTGGCTCCTGAATAGCTTCAGGATCAGGGTTGTCACCAGAAGGATCAAGCCATAATTAAAAGCTTGGAACTTCAGTCCTACCCTCTGTCTTCTCAAGAAGGGAATGGGGCTAAGATTGAGCTAATAATCAATGATACCTATGTGATGAAGCCTCCATCAAAATTCCTGAACTATCGGGTTTGGAGAGCTTCTGAGTTGGTGAGACTATCCGTGTGCCAGAAGCTTGGCACACAGGGCTCAGGATCCTTCTTGACCTCACCCGATGTGTCTCTTCATCTGGCTGTTCATTTGTATTGTTTGTGATAAATGAGCAAGAGTAAGTAAAGTGTTTCCCTGGGTTCCATGAGCCGTTATAGCAAATGATCAAACCTGAAAAGGGGTTTGTGAGAACCCCTGATTTGTAGCTAAATCAGACAGAACCGGTCCACTGAACTGATGACATCAGACTGACAGGACCTATAGAGTATTAAACAGCAGGTACCTTACATGCTTTAGGAAACACATGTATACCAAACAAAGGGCAAGGAGGCTGCAGTATACAAAGGCCTTTCACTTCATTGGCATTTCTTGGTCTTTTGTGGTTTTGCATACAAGTGTACCCTCCAAAATGAAGTTGCTTTATTTGTGCTACCTAAACTAAATGAAAAAATGAAGAGACATCACTCGGTTGAGTTTAGAGACCGTATTTTCCATATTTGGGTGTACTGCTCCGACCTCCTTACCTGGTCACCAGAATTGAAGCCACAGTTGAGTGAGACTCAGGGGAAGTGAAGGTTCGCCAGCTGGTCCAGTCTTCAGTGTCACTTGGTCTTATTATCCTTTTGATGTTCACAGTGTTTGTGGCAGATTGAGGTGCTGCATTGAACCTGTGGCAAATTCTGACAGAAGAATCACAGCAGAGGCCCTTTGACCATGACCTTTGGCAAGTAAATATTCTCTGTGAGAATCAGCTCCCAGCTTGCTGCTGGGCCTTGGACACAGAATGACCACGGAACTCAAGCTCTTTATCATAAGCTGGTTACTATGTGGTCCTCCTCAGTATGAAGCTGGATATGAATCTATTGTGAAGTAGAAATGATATCTACAAGATGAGGCTCGAGCAGATCCTGAAGACACAAGTGGCTCACGGTACCCAAACCCCTTCCTCTGCTGCATTACCACTTCTTGCACCACTATGATCTGATGAGATATGCCCTATTACTAATTGGCTGCGGTGGGAAAAGGTCAAAATTAGTTTATAGCTGTCTTTACCAAATATGCTGACATTAGAAAGAAATGGATGCTGCAAAATCACGGCCCCAGTACAAGGGTGGCCTGGCCCTGGAGGATATTGGGGATAAGCAGGACTTCAAGAAATACATCTATCTATCTAGTTTTCCCAGAAGGTGAGAGGGCCTGAGGTTAAGAATCTACACTGAGGGCCGGCCGAGTGGCTTGGTTGGTTAAGAGCTGGCTTGGGATGCCAGAGGGCCCCGGTTCGGATCCCACATAAGAGGGCCAGTGACACTGCCCTCTACAGCTAAGATGCTGAACAACAGCTCAATTTGGAGCTGGGCTGCCATGAGTCGCAGGCGACAGTGTAGGCTGCAGCCCCTGCTACAGTGGGTTGCCACGGGCTACCGTGTGTAGCCAGCAGCCAGCAGCCAGCGTGAGCGGCCAGCAGCCGCAGTGAGCAGCCAGCAGCCGCAGTGAGCAGCCGTCCAGAAGCCGGCGACTGATCTGCCTCTCCCGGGAAGAGCGCAATGATGGTGCCAACTTGGGCCAGTGAAGCAACGTCCTCCACAACTAGACTGAAGAACAAAACGATAGCAACTTGTCTGTTCCCCTTCCCCCAATTCCCCAGTGCTGTTCCCATTCCCCAATTCCCCAATAAAAATCTTTAAAAAAATAAAAAAGAATCTACACTGATTCTTGGGTAGAGGTTAATGTTTTTGCTAGATGGGGAATTAGGGGTAATATTGAAAGGAAGTTTGGAGAAAAGTAATGTGGGTGAAACTCTCAGGATGGGTTCTAAGTGTGAGGATATCTGTCAGGTTTCAGCTGCAGACCACAGATACCACTCTATCTAGTCCAAGAAAAAGGATTTATGACCAAGGATTAGGAGACTTATACAATATTTGGAAATGCTAAAGGAATAAGCTTTATTTGGAGCTTGCAGGAGCAACCTCCTGCCCCCAGAATCTCACTAATTCTGCTCTGCTTGGGTTAAGCTATGACTGCCACTGCAGGAAACCATCAAATCAGCTAACTGGTAACCACAGAATCACATTTCCTCTGCCATGATCCACAGCTGGCAAGTAGATATGTCACACTCTGCCTCCTCCCTATTTAACTCAGTTAATTCCGTTTTAAATTCAGGTCTCATGCAAGTGCATCTGATTGGCAGAATCTCAATCACATCTAGAACCCTAACTGCAACAGGATCTAAGACTTACAGCTTTTAGCTTTCCAGACTGTGAATACAGGAAGGCACACTAGAAGGAGGTTAGAATATAAGTTGAGCAAACCAATCTACCACAGTGAGAACATTTGTGTCTTAGAAGAGGCTCTCAACAATCAGGCAGACAATGTGACCTGTTTTGAATGATATCAGGCTTCTACCCTAGTTACCCCGGATGTTACTCTATGAGCTCATGCACAAAGTGGTCGTGAGGCCATTGGTGGGGGTTATGCAAGGGCTCAACAATAAGGACTTTCTCACACTAAGGCTGACCTGGCTACTGCCAACTTGCACCCCTTCCATCATGGAGGGGGCAGCAGTATGTTCTCATTATAAAATAAACTTATTTCAGAATGCTATATATTTTACCTGCCCATCATACTTTTGCCAGGACCACCCAGGAACTTACTGAATGCCTTCTACATTAAGATGACATGTCACGCAACACTGCTTTCTTTTTTTTTCCCCAATTGGAAGCTCTAGTTGACTTTATTATGTGACACACAATACTGCTTTTGACCAAGGAAATTTATAATGAAAGAAGTAAGGCAGTTGGGATGCACAATTCAACTCTCATGGGATTCCCTAGTCTTATTGTGTATTCCAGCTGGCATTATAGAGCAGACCTATCGAAGTCTTAGTTATTTTGCCAACTGGAAGACAAGATCTTATAATATTAGAGTGCTATCCTACAGAATGTGCCATGTGCTCTGAACCAGTGACCAACTAGAATGGAGCTATTATTCCTCTCACACCTGAATTCACAAGTCTGGGGATGAGGGTATAAGTGAGGTGGTACTTCTTAAAATTACACTTGCCCCTGTAACAAATCACCACAAACTTAGTGTCCAAAAAATAACAACTTTATTATCTTACAGTTCTGGAAGTCAGAAGTCTGAAATTGTTCTCACTGGGCTAAAATCAAATGTCATTATGACCAGCTTACTTTTGGAGGTTCAAGGGCAAATCTGTTTTCTTGGCTTTTCCAACTTCTACAGGCTGCTCACATTCATTGGCTAACGTCTCCCTTCTTTTTTCAAAGCCAGCAATGGCTTGTCAAGTCTTTCTCATGCTTCATCACTGACATTGACTCTCCTGCCCGCCTCTTCCATTCATACAGAAACCACTTGTGATTACACTGGGTCCACCTGGATAATACAAGATAGTTTCCCCATCTCAAAGTCAGCTGATTTGCAACCTTAATGCCATCTGCAACTTTAATTCTCTCTTCCTATGTAACCTAACATATTCACAAGTTTTAAGGGACATGAATTATTCTGCCGATCACACCATCTATCAACTCTGAGATCTACTAGTAATAAAGATTCTATCCGTAGGCACAACAGTTGATGGTCAGATTGCCAGTTGGCCATTTTGGGCTCCTCATTGTAGTGGATCAACAGGGAAAAATAGAAATTACAGCGTTGACTAGAATCATTAATCATAATTTTCAAAAATAAGATTGTGACTGTACAGTTGGGCAAGAGGCATATGGATGGGACCTGAGGAGGTCCCTGGGGTACATCCTCATATGGCTGTGTCTAGTAGTACTAAAGTTAATGAAAGACTCCTTCAACCTCTTATATAGACAGGACCACCAAAGGCTTGGATCCCTCAAAAGTGAGATTTGGAACACACATTGGGTAAAAAGCACTAGTCAGCTAAAGTTCTCCCTAAAAGCAAAGAGAACATGGAATGAGTAGAGAGGGCAGTAGTCATACATACCCACAGCCTTATAATCAACTGTGGAAATGAGAATTATATTCTCTACCCATATTCCCTTCCATTTTTTCTTAAATATATTCATACACCTAGATGAATTTCCCCTTTTCTCTCTCTCGTTTCCACTTTAAAAAAAGGTGTATTGGTGATTGATAACTTTCCAAGTTAATCTACAGAAATATCAAGACAAGACTGGGCAGAACTAGCAGTGGGCATCATGGAGACACTGGACTTGGAGCTGGATGCAGGAATTTAGCGTGAGTTTGCTTCTTTTCGAGAAGGCATTGATTGACTTCCATTTGTATAACGAATGTCTAAAGTGTGTTGGATAGAATTATTTTTTCGAAGGGTAAAAAAGAATATACAAGTAAAAATAAAAGAGTAAAAAAGAATATGGAAAGAAAAATATACGAGGTGTGACCACAAAATACAGTGAATATTTAAATTAAAAATTATTACAATAGGGCCAGTCGAGTGGCCCAGTTGGTTAAGAGCTCGCTCAAGAGTTTGAGCTCTGAGCAACAGGGTCCCCGGTTTGATTCACAGCCCGAGCTGAGCTGCCACTGAGCTGCCAACCGGTGGCAGGATGGCTCAGCTAAAAAAAATTATTACAGCAAAAGACACATTGCCATTAATCCCCCTCAAAATACTTCCCCTCACTTCAAACACACATTTTTTTTATCATGCATTAAATTTTAATTATATACCAAGGGTTCTACATACATTGGATCACTTAATTCTTACACTAAGCCTACAAAGCAGATGACACCATCCCTCACCTGAGGCTGGGAAAGTGAATGACTTTGCCCAGGGCCCTCTGGTCACAGGTTTTGAACACACTTATCCTCATTCTTGCCACTTTCTGAAGCAGTTCTTTCGTAAGTGTCTTTAGTTGTGCTATTGTGGCTGCCTCGATGTCCTGAATCGATTCAAAACATTTACCTTTCATGGTCATTTTTATTTGGGGGAAGAGCCAGAAGTAATATGGTGCCAGATCCGGTAAATAAGGTGGATGAAGACACACTGTAATGTTTTTATTTGACAGAAATTGCTGTACCAGAAGTGATGTGTGATACGGAGCATTGTCATGATGGAGGATGAAATCATTTGCCCATTTCATGTTCATGCATTGTTTGTGATCCATGATGTACAGCACACTTTAAAACACATCTTCTCTCAACCATAGCTCACTGAACAAGTTGAAACTTTTCACACACTGTTACTAAGGTTCAATGTACCGCTTTCCGTATTAAAGATCTCTGCCTTTCCGTTGGATGGCACTCAGCAGCAGCATTCACTGTAATTTTTTATCACACCTCGTATGTGGATAACAGGCCACAGGAGGGATTTTCTGAGCCTTGTTCTTTAGATGTCCCATCAATACTGAGAACTGCACAATTTACGTTCAGGCAATTTATTTTCAGCTTAAGTTAGCCAGAGTAGATTTTTCCTGCTTACAACTAAAAATCCTGAGTGACACAACCTCTCAGCCTGCCTTACCCCTTCCTCTCTCTTCACACCTATAAATTTCTTCCTAAAACACATGAAGGGTACATGTTTTTTTTGTTGTTGCCATCCTATGTAAAAACCTCCGAAGTCTTCCCCAGTACAACAAGGTAAAGTTTAGACTCCTTACTCTGAAATCCAAGGTTCTCACCAGGCTGATGCCAAGCTGCCTTTCCAAATGTGTCTTTGCCTGCTCCCCTCTAAAAGAATTCAAGCCAAATCATCTCCTGGCTGGCTTTGGAATCACCAAGAACATAGCAATGTAACCTTTTCTCAGGACAGAGGGGTGTAGCCTTCGTTGGCCACCCCAGTCCTCAAAGAGGTCTCCATATGCAGAACTCCTGTCTATAATAACTGGACATAATGATTCACTACCTTATGATATGTTTTTATTGCTATCTTGAACTGCTACAAAAAAAACCACAAATGAATCTGTGAGCTCCTCAGAGCTAGGTACTATATCTTATTCATCTTTATAAACCAGAACCTAACAGTATTCCTGGCAGCTATTAGTAGAGCTTTAAACAATTCAGGGATATTTTTAAAAAGTTTTTATTTTCTTTTTGCAAGTAACTGTACTAATTTGAGATGGCTTAAACTAAAAATGGAACCTGTTAGAAGGTTAATTTTGTGTCAACTTGGCTGGGTCATTGTGCCCAGATATTTGGTCAAACATTTTTCTGGGTATCTTTGTGCAGGTATTTTTATGGATGAGATTAACATTTAAATTAGTAGACTTTGAGTAAAGCAGATTACCTCATCCAATCAGTAGAAGGCCTTAATAAAACAAAGTCACCTCCCACCCTGAGCAAGAAGGAATTCTTCCAATACCTTTCAGATTTGAATTGCAACTCCTCCCTGGGTCTCTAGCCTGCTGGTCTACCCTGCAGATTTTGAACTTGCCAAGCTGCCACGTAAGCAGTTCCTTACAATAAATCCCTCTCTCTCTCTCTCTCTCTCTCTCTCTCTCTCTCTCTCTCTCTATATATATATATATATATATATATATATATATATATATATATATATATTCACATCCTATTGGTTCTGTTTCTCTGGAGAACCCTGACCAATACAGAAGGTTATTAGCCTATCGTGTTATAATAAGAAATATATTTGGTCTTTGTCCCCCATTCCTGCACAAATCTCCTCTGCTAAAACCCTTGGAATTTCCTGAGTGATAGGAGTGTCTTTGGTTATATATGTGCCCCTTATGAGCACACCTGAGTTTCTTATAGTGAAGTAATTTAAAATGGAGACCCTAGATAGCCTTAGGATGGGGCTGGTCACCAGCAAGACCAAATGATTAGAAGGTTGGAACTTTCAGCTCCATCCACCAACCTCTGGAAAAAGGAAGGGGAGGGGCTGCAGATTAAGCTCTATAAACTCTTGAACAATGAGATTTGATGAACTTCAAGGTCTATAAATGAATCCATGTGCTAGGGAGGGTGGCTCACCCCTGTTCCATGAGGACAGAAGCTCTTGTGGTCAGGACACTTCTGGACCTCACTCTATGTAGTTCTTCATCTGGCTATTCATCTATATTCTTTATAGTAACTACCATATTTGCCGGCGTATAAGACGATTTTTTGGCCCTGAAAAATATGCCTCCAAGTGGGGGGTCGTCTTATACGCCAGGTACACTTCAGATAGACTGCCC
>NW_017731422.1:2975431-2980724 GCF_001890085.2 Hipposideros armiger
AAAAAAAAAAGTGAGCTGTGGTTAGTAGTCACATCCTTGGCCTGTAGCTTCCTTAACAAAGGTCAATCTTTACCTTAAGTGAGCCTATCTGTTTTCGCATCTAAAATAACATACCCTTGGAATAGTGTCAGAGTAACCCCTTTCTGGATCCCCCAGGGGGCACAATCCACCACTCCAGAGCAGGAATCTACAAAATCCCTCATTGTTATCTTGTTCCCCAAATACTGTCTCTATGTGCTGTAAAATGCTATTAGCCATCCTGTACCCACTAATGTAAAAGAAATGTGTGTCTCTCCATTTTACTTTTTATCTAATCCCAGAGATTTCCCTGCTTTGTTTTCTCCCACCCCTCCTTTGATTCTAATGTATAAAATAAGTTGCAAAACGGCCACTTTCTGGAGCATTTTCTCAATCCGTTGAGACTTTGCTTCCTGGCAATTGTCATCAGTTTGGCTCAAATAAACTCTTATAAGCTTTCTCTTAGGCTGGATGTTTTTTCATCGACATCGGCTAGGCCAGTTCTCTTTCCTGAGACTGCATCACTAATAAACCCTGATTGCATATTAATCAACTTTCTGACCTTTGATTCTTCACTTCATTGGCAAGAAGAACCAAGACACCCCTAACAGTATCACAGAACACAAACATGGTTAATGACATATCTTTTGGGGGAGGCAGCTCCCAGAGATGGATGAATTTTTTGTGAAGACTACAACAAATTATAGTATACTAAACAAAGGATATTATAATTTAACTTCTCAAGCTACTATTGCTTGGTCCCAACTTGACCATAAACTCTTTGAGGACAAGAAAGCTAAGGTATAATTGTTAATCTCTCAGAACCTAGCTTATCTTATATGACAATATTGATGATGTAAAGGAGATCCAAGCTGTGTCTGCCTCTGGGATTCATTCTTGCCTTAGCAGGTCTGATGAACCAGTCCTGGGTGGTGCTGGTAAACTAGTCTAGGGACTGTTCTTGGGTAAGAACTCATGCTAAGGGAAGAGAGAATCAGACGGATAAACTTTGACTAATGGCAAAGTCTCTATAATGGTTATTTTTACATGTCAACTTGATTGGGCCACGAGGTGCCCAGATATTTGTTCAAATAGTTTTATTGTTGCGGGATACTCGGACAGAGAGACGGGACACCAAGGCTCATGGCAGGAAGCAATGTTTTTTGATGCCGGCACCGGCTCAGCGGATTTACATCCAGAGTCTGAGCGCTGATCCGGACAGGACTCAGAGCTATATACCTTGAGGTTTCTGGATTAGCAGCTAGGATTCCTTATTAGGATATGTGTCATTGTGTTAGTTTCTGATTGGCTCTCGGGTGAGGTAGGAATTAGGAAATGTTAAACGTGGAAGTCTTGGTGGCCATGTGGTCCAGGAAAGCCTTTGTCTTGGGCCCTCTGCCACATTCTCCTCTTTGATGCTTGAACCCATATGTGGGTTAGAGATCATCATCTCCTTTGATGAACTGTTGGTCTGGGGGTTGGTACTTTCATAACATGAGGACCTTAGTGACAGTTTTACGTTCTACAATGGCCTCTATGAGGGAAGAGGTGGAGCGAATGAAAAGGGGGAGAATGCAGGGTAAAAGGAAGCATGATCCAAGAAGCAGGAGGACAATTTCAATTAACGCTATAAATCCCCCGAGGGTGGAGAACCATCCTCCAAAGAGGCTTTTGGGGTCCCATTCCGTCCATTTTTGAACTGGGACATGGGCAAGTTTTCTAATATTTATGGCAATGGCGGAGACGGCTTTGCCAGTGTCGTCAATCTGTAGACAACAGTCTGACTGATTGAATTTACCACAGACGTCACCTTTTTCAGCCAGTAAGTAGTCCAGTGCTAGGCAGTTCTGATAAATAGCGGCCCACATCTGGGTCTATTGGGTAGTGAGGAGCTCTAAAGCTGTTGCAGTTTCATTGGTGATTATTTCCAGAACAGGCTGTAACCTGAGATGTTGTTTCTAGTTGAAAGGACTGGAAGCATGATTTAGGGCATGAGGTGGTGATATCATCCCCGACTGGGAAGAAAAGGGTGAGGGTAAGGGTTAGAGTCCTTGGGATAAGCATCTTGCAAGGAAGAATTCCTCAAGCTTCAGCCGCACATGGATTGGTCAGCTTCTGGTGTGACCAAAGCAGGGCTGATGATCTCCTCCTAAGGACCAGTCACACCGCTGGCCATCTTCCTCTGGAGAATGATCTTGAGGGGCTCGAGGGGTCAGAGGTGCAGTTTCAGCTAGTGGCTGCAGGTTTCAATCTGCTGTGGTGCATCCATGGAGTGACCTCTGCAAACTTAACTGCCATGGGGGTAGACAAAATGACAGTAAAGGGGCCCCTCCACAGGGGTCTTAAGGGCTGGAGGTTCCATTCCTTAACCCAAACTGAATCCCTAGGCTTAAAGGGATGAACTTCAGTTGTTAAGCTAATGGGGAGCCTCTCCTGTACCCATTGGTTGTACCTAACTCCTTAAGCTGTTGTCTTAAGGTTAGGTCTCCTATTTCTTTAAGGTCCCCCAAACGCCTCTAGTGAGTGGAGGTGGCCTTCCGTATGTGACTTCATAAGGGGAAAGGCCCATCTTCTTGGTAGGAGCTGAGCGTATCCTCAGGAGCGCTATCGGAAGGGCTTTGTCCCAATCCAGGTGTGTCTCTTGGCACAGTTTTTTTAGGTGGGACTTGAGGGTCCAATTCATGCGTTCTACTTGTCCTGAGCTCTGTGGGTGATAGACTGTATGTAGCTTCCAAATGATGCAGAGGAGCTTGGCTAAGAGCTGGATTACTTCGGCCACAAAGGCGGAGCCGTTGTCAGAGCCTACTGAGAGTGGAAGCCCAAAGCGAGGGACTATTTCCTGTAGTAATAGCCGGGAGACTTCCTGCCTTGTCTGGGTGGAGAAGGCTTCTACCCACCCCGAGTAGGTGCATACAAATACTAAGAGATATTTAAAGCCTCTGGAGTGTGGCATCTCAGTAGAATCTATTGTGAGGTCTTCAAATGGGGCACCGCCAGTATATTGGACCCCTGACATGGTTTATCGCAAGCATAAACAAGGCATTGTTCACAGACTACTCATGAGATACTGGAGAGTCGGGTAAGTAGAGGTACCTACTGAGGGTCGTTTCTAGGACGATCCGACTGAAGTGGGTCCGTCGATGGAATTGTTTGACGAAAGCCAGGGTTAGGGTTTCTGGTATGACAATACGGCTGTCTCAAAATTCCCACCATCCTTTACGGAGATGGCTTCCCCCTTCAGTCTTGAACCAGGCCTTTTCCTGGTGGGAATATTTGGGATCCCACTCGGCCAAAGGATTGGGAAAGAGGGAAGATGTTAATGTTGGATGTTCAAGGGTTTCTTCAGCTGCAGCTAGCTTGGCTGCTTGGTCCACCTTGCAATTGCCTCGGGCTGCGATGATGTCGCCTTTTTGGTGGCCCCTGCAGTGTATGACTGCTACCTTCTTGGGTGCCCATACTGCTTCTAGGAGATCTAGAATCTCTTGTCCATATTTGTTCTCCTTCCCTGCTGAATTGATTAATCCCTTTTCCTTGTATAAAGCCCCATGAATCTGCAGGGTAGTGAAGGCATACTTAGAGTCGGTGTAAATATTGGCTCTTACCCCAGCTGCTAGCTGAAGAGCCCAAGTGCCACTTTTTGTGCCGATGTCCCCTGTGGGAGGGGTTTTGCTTCAATGGTGGTGTGTAGAGTCACCACAGCTTATCCAGTCAACCGTCTATTTCCCTGGATGTAGCTGCTACCATCAGTACAGTATTCCACATCAGGGTCCATAAGAGGTTTGTCAATTAGGTCCAGCCTAGTGGAGAACACTTCGTCCATAATTTTGATGCAGTCATGGTCTAGGGGCCCAGGCTGGGTTTAAGTAAAGTAGCTGGGTTTAGGGTCCATACTATCTCAAGGCGGACTCGTGGGTTTTCACATAGTAGCCCTTGGTACTTGGCAATCCAGGAGTTAGTAAGCCAATAGTGTCCCTTATGATCTAATAGGGCTCGGACTGAGTGTAGAGCCCGGACAGCTAATTCCTGACCCAGGGTCAGCTTGTCAGCCTCAGACAAGAGGAGGATCGTTACTGCGAGCGCCCTCAGTCAAGATGGCCATCCTAATGCTACTGAGTCAAGTTGTTTTGAGAGGTAGGCTACCAGCTGGTGCCAATCTCCTAGCAGTTGGGTAAGGACTCCCACTGCCATTTCCGTATGTTCATGTACGTAGAAGAGCTAAAAGAACCCTACTCTGATTTTCCAAACAGGACCTCGACCAAGGGGGCCGAGTACGTACAATGGCCTCCCACAAGTCAATATAGGGGAACTGGTCGGGGCTGCCAGTAACGACAAGATAGACTCTCCTAATGAGGTCCCTGTCGAAGCTTCCCTCTGTTGGCCATTCAACATCGAATAACGGCCAATCAATTTCACAGAAGGCGCAGAGCTTTTGGCTTGGTCACATGACTTGCTCTGGCCAATGAGACATTAGCAAGTGTAATGCAAGCAGAGGTTTGATAAGCATATGCATACGAAAGGCTTGCATATCTTCTTGCAACATTCCCTCTTGGATCCCAGATGTTAGGGGCCTAAAAGTTTCCAAAGAGAGGAAATGGAAGCTGCTAGACTTCTTAAAGATCAGGCACAATACTGGCACAGTGTCATTTCTGCCATATTCTATTGGTTAATGTGAATCATATACCAGCCTATATTCAGAGTTGGGAGAGATTACACAAGGGTTGAGAGATATAGTTCATTGGGGGGCCATCTTTGCAGATGGTTTGGCTGGGTATCAGATTTAAATTGAAAATCATCTTTCCCTCATATTTTGCTGCATTGTACCTATTGAGAAGTCCAGTACTACTCTGATCCCTGATCCTCTGTATGTGGGCTCTTTTTTCTCTCCGGAGGATTTTAGGATATTTTCTTTATCTTCAGTGTTCTGAAATTTCTGGTGGGCCTTTAGAGGGTCTTTTTCTTTGATTGTAGTGGGAACTCAGAGGGCCTTTCAACTTGTAGACTTATACTTTAGTTCTTGGAATTTCTATATTTTATTTATTTATTTATTTATTTATTTATTTATTTATTTATTATCATTTCTTCCCCTCCTTTAACTCTGATCTCTCTCGAATTCCTATTAGGCAGATGCTAGATTTCCTGAACTGATCATCTAATCTTTAAAAGTCTTGTTTGTCTCTATTGTTCATCTCTTTGGCATTTGTTCCATGTTCTAGGAGATTTCCTTATCTTTAAATTCCACTCTTCAATTTAAATTGTCATTTTTCCCATTAGATTT
>NW_017731422.1:2981231-2983130 GCF_001890085.2 Hipposideros armiger
GCGACTCATGCAGCCCAGCTCCAGGTTGAGCTGTTGTTCAGCATCTTAGCTGCAGAGGGCAGTGTCACTGGCCCTCATATGTGGGATCCGAACCGGGGCCCTGCCACACAGACCTGGCATCCCAAGACAGCTCTTAACCAACGCACCACTCGGCTGGCCCTGGAGTTCTGCAGCTTCCTCAGCACACAGAACATGGAGGCCTGCAGTTTTCTCAGCTTGCAGCCTCACTGCTCTCAAAATGGCTCTCAACATGCTCTCATCATTTCTCCCATTCCCTTTGTCCTGTGTATTTATGCCTTTTTTAGTCCCTTGTCTTTTTTTGCTTTATATATTCACATAACAAAAACAATAACCATTTAAAAGTGAACAACCCAGTGACATTTAGGGCATTCCTATCTCCAAATAAGGTCATATTCTGAGGTACTGGATATTAGGACTGCAACATATCTTTTTCTGGGGGACACAATTCAACCCCTAAAGGCAGCTTGGATATTAGGTGGGAACTAGCATTATCTGCCACACTTACTTAGAAAAAAAATCATTGGGCTTGTCGTCTACAACAGGGTGAGGAGTTTGTCAAGGCAAAGGTAGCCTGGGAATAGGAGTCAGAGCCCATGGGGGTAAGGAGGGCTTCTGTTCCATGGGGTGACCTGCTGTGGGATGTCGGAGCATGGGTGGGTTCGGGATTGTGTTCCCAGGTGGGAGGCTGGCAGCAGCAGCCTGGCGCAGAGTGTCAGAGTCCAAGTGGAGTGAGAAGAGTATCTACACAGGGGAAGGAGGGTGACAATGGCAGTGGGATATTGGTTACATACTGGGAGGCTGATCAGTAAGTAAAGTTCACCGGCAATTTGGATTTCCTCTTTTGAACATTTAAGTATTTTGTTCATGTTTTGTTTGGAATATCTGTCTTTTCCTTATTTTTTTTGTAGCTGTTGTTTATATATTGTAGCTATGAGTCCTTTTTATATGCATCATACAACTTTTCCCACACCATTTTCTTAATGGTGTCTTTTGATCAACAGAAGTTCTTAACTTTCATGAAATCAAATATGCCTTGTTAGCTGTGTTAGCCTCAGTTCTCCTGAAACCAGAGCCTCGTTTTATTATTAGGGAGTCTAGGGAGCAGGTGTGAGGGACAAGAAGAGTGCAGCAAGAAAGAAAGGTAAAACAGCAGGATGTTTCATGAACCTGGCCGCTACTGAATTAAACTGGTTGCTACATCTAGGGACTGTGCCCTCAATGAACAAACTTCATCTCAAGACCATCCGGGGAGAAGTGAGATAATAGAAAAAATGGAGGGGCAAATTATTCATTGGCTCCTGTCTCCCATTGATCAAAATTCTACCCCTCACACCTCCAGGTTGAAAGTATGAGTTTATACCTTAAAAAAAAAAAAAAAAGATAAACAAAACCCTTTGCTGTCATTTTAATGGGGTTTAAGTAGTTAATAGTGATAAGTGCATGAATTGAATTTACCATTTTTAATACAAAATCATATTTTCTAATTGCTTATTACTGGTTTTTAGGAACAGTGGTGATATCAGGGAATTACCATTCCAGCCACTGAGCAGGGAGTAGTTATGCTCAGTTCTCATCTAAAGACTGTCAACATTTTTGTCCTCCCACCCATTTGGTGCACGGCTCCCCATAAAGCAACAGTTCTCAACTTGTGGGTCGCAACCACTTTGGGGGTCAAACGACCCTTTCACAGGGGTCGCCTAAGACCATCAGAAAACACATATTTTCGATGGTCTCAGGAACCGAGACACCGCTCCTCTATCCGTCTCCAGGCGGGTCCGCCCACATGCAGATACACCCACATACGAGTACCTGGCTTCAAGACAAAATTTCATTTATTTGTAATTAGAAATAAATATTTCACAATATATAATTACATAT
>NW_017731422.1:2987090-2992763 GCF_001890085.2 Hipposideros armiger
CTCAAAGTGGTTACCATCAGCATCCAGACATTTCTGATTATTGTGAACTTCTGCTTGAGCAACGTTGATAAAAGTGTTAACATCTCTTAAAATGTGTATACATTTTTTTTGGCACTTCCAGTATGTTCTAGACTGCTCAGAAACCATGCATATAACTCATATTTTCTGGTTAAGAGCCATCAATTTCTCAGATTGCTTTACTTTCTTTTACTTTCATCAATCCTGGTATTTAGCTTTCTTTTCACAAAGAAATCACATTAAAAAAAAATCTCTTTACTATAAGTAACACAACCAAAAGAAAGCAACAGAATTGGATTGAGATGTGGATAATTAGCATTTGGCAGGATTCATTCATTAGTTGGGTGACTCATTCTCTCCCTATGACTTCCCAGTATAAAGGTAATAGGTAATTTCAATTTATGTTTCAAACAGAATTGGTTATCTATCTGTGAAAAATAATTTTAGATTTTAATTTAACAGATTACGTGAGGATTCATACATAAAAACCCAGGTAAATATAGAAAACAAAATCATTAAAGTGTTAAAACATACCAGGGGTGCCAAAAAACGTATACAAGTGGACACTTTGGTCAACATTGCTCAAGCAGTAGTTTGCTGTAATCAGAAGTGTCTGGACGCTGATGATAACCACTTTGAGCACCTCCTGTAACTGCAGAAGTCAAATGTCACTTGTATTTGTCTTTCGTTATGAGTATATGTTGAGTATTACAATTTTAACAGTATTTTTTCTTAAAATGTGTATACATTTTTTTGGCACCCTCTGTATATAGAAGAGTATATTAATAACCTTGATATGCTTAAGGTCTCCTTAAGCCACAAAACCCAAAAGTCAGGAATCGGAAATTGGAATGCCCACAGCAGTAGGCAGGTAATGTTAAGGAGTGAGGTAAACTGAGTATAAGAAAATCAACCTGTAAAAATTTTACTTTATTTTTACTGCTTTATGATGTAAGCATATTGCCATTATATAAACATATGAAACTGGATACATTTTAAATTTAACATATAAACATGTAAACTAGAAAATGCAAATCTTTTATAACTAAATTTCTTTGTTCTGCTTTTGCTTTGGATTCAGAAACATGATTTTCATACCAATTTCAGGTATTGTGTGTCTAGCTGATGCATGAAAACTGTTAAGCCACTGTTTTATTTTGGACAATTGGACTGGTTTAGGGGCCAATTATTTTGCGTGTGCTGACCATTGTTTTTCTTCTTTTGTGTGTTGTCTTCTTCTTGGCTTTTGTACGTAGTATGCAGTGTCCTGAGACTGGGGACTGCTCCCATAGCCAGACTTCCAGGAAAATTCTGGTCACAGATTGGGGAGTGTGAATCGCTCAAAATCACTCTCCAGGCCTTTGTCACGATGTGGACTCCTGGCGGTAAGTGATCTTCCACATGACCATAACTGTTCTGGTGGAGAGCAAAAATTTACTCTGATGTCTGCTTTGGGTTGAATTCTCAACCCGAAATCAACTTCTCCATTCCGCACTTTCCCATCTTCAATTTCAACCTCTAGAAATCGGGCAAACTGGAAAGAAAACTGATGGGTTGTTCGCTCAGCTTCAGTGTGGGCCAGGACTTCGGTGGTGGCTCTTACCTAGGTGCGCAGCCTCCGACATACGTAACGTTTTGAGGGTTATTTATAGTCCCATCACTTATAACCATTTATGGTCCCCAGGTAAATTCCTAGAGTTGGGGTACGGGGAAAGGGCCCAGGTGCTCGCACAGCCTCGAAGTCCGCCGCGAGCCGAGGCCTCCAGCATCCCGGGAACACCACCTCGATCTGCCCCTCCCTTTTCTTCCGCCGGGCCCACGCTGCGCCGAGGCCCTCGGGCTCACGTGGTCGCCGGGGGAGGGGAAGTGGGCGGCTCAGCGGCCGCCATCTTGCCAGCTTGGAGGCGGAGCGTGCGGAGTGCAGGTCGCGCGCTTTACTTCCCTTCCCCTCCCCTCGCCCTGTCTCGCGCCGGCTTCCGCGCTCCTCCCCACTTCTGGCTCCTGTGGCCGCTCCCTGAGTGGAGAACCGGGGAGCCCCGGAGGGCGGGGGGGGTGTGTCGGGCGCGTGCTCGCGCCCTCCAACTGCTGGCCGCGGCCGCGGGGGCGCGCTCGCCCGGGCCCCCCGTGATAGCGCAGGGCGGAGGGGAGGGGGCTGCTCCGGCTGCGGAGGCTGCAGCTGCGGCGGCGCGTTGGGGCCCCGCGTCCAAGGCGCCTCCAGGTCGGAGGTGTCGCGGCCGCCGTTGCCGGAGCCATGTACCGCAGCGGCGCCCGCTCCTCCGTCTCTTCACACCGGCCTAAAGAGAGCGGCGGGGGCGGCCCGCGCACCGGCCGCAGCTCCGGCTCCTCCTCAGGCCCGGTTCGCCGCACCTCGCCGCCGCCGCCGCCCTCCGGTTCCTCCTCATCGCGGACCCCGGCTCGCCGGCCCCGCTCGCCCTCAGGGCATCGCAGCCGCCGGACCTCGCCGTCCCCGCCACGGGGTCGCCGCGGCTCCCCATCCCCATCCCGCAGCCGCCGGGCCTCGCCGTCCCCGCCGCGGGGTCGTCGCGTCTCCCCGTCCCCGCCGCGGGCCCNCGATTCATAACAGTAGCAAAATTACAGTTATAGAGTAGCAATGAAAATAATTTTATGGTTGGGGGTCACCACAACATGAGGAACTGTATTAAGGGGTCGTGGCATTAGGAAGGTTGAGACCCACTGCCATAAAGCTATAGCCCCAAGTGGAAGTTTGGCAATAGTGTTGTTCGACTTGCATGTAGTGGCAGGGGTGTCCTTGGCTTTAAGCTGAAAACCTGGCCCACGTCCTCCACCTCCTGGGAGGCACTTACATCTCTATCCATAGGAGCCAAATCTGTTACCTTTGTTTCTAGACTTATTTCCAAGCCCAGGGGGTCTGCGGCTTTAGCATATTCACATGGATGTTTATCTTATTCTAAAGCCTAGGTCTCTTTACTTTTCTCTTTTTAAGTTTTATCTATCATTGCTATATATGTGATACAGGGTGTGTGTGTGTGTGTGTGTGTGTGTGTGTGAGAAAGCCTTAACCCATTTCACCATTTTAATCAGAAGTCTAGTAAGAGTTTCTTGAATTGATGACAGACAACAGCTGTGACAGGATGTTAATCAGATTCTCCCTGTTGTCTTTGGAGTTTCGACAAAGGCCTCAAAAGCAGAAAGCAACACAACAGATGCCAGATAGCCACTTTCCTCTTCCATCTCAAAGAGCTGGGAAGAGGTTGTGAACCAGTCAGCCAGCATTATTACTCATCCACACTGAGTTTGTACAAGAGAATGAGGATTGTGTTGGAGGGTTACCTGTGAGATCTATATTTCCTCTCCCATCACTCTGGGGAGAAAAATGGGTCATTCCCTCTGCCTAAAGCCAAGTGAGATAAAGGCCTCCACTAGCACCTCTCAGATGTTCGGCCTGTGGATCATGGGGTTTGGAAGTTTGTAGGGACTGACGTCCTAATTTCCACCTGAGGAAGTCCAAAAGCAAGATGCTGGCTGACTAGCTGTCCTGGGATGGCGAGTCAGGTGGCAGGCATGGAAAACGAGCTGCACTGCCCTTGATAGCAGGGCAAAGGTGCATGAGTTGTCTTGTGGGCCAAGTGTACCTCAAAGGAAATTGACCTGGAATAATTTTAAAAGGATCCTTCCCATGAGGGGTGCCCAGAGAGGAAAGGGTCCCAGGAGACTGAACTTTAAATTCTTTTTTTTTTTTAAATTAGGGAACAGTGTGTTTTTCCAGGACCCATCAGCTCCAGGTCAAGTAATTGTTTCAATCTAGTTATGGAGGGTGTGGGGATCGAACCAGCTACCTTGGTGTTATGAGCACTGTGCACTAACCAACTGAGCTAATCGGCTGCTTAGAGACTGAACTTTACATGGGATGAACCTCTAGAAGGCCAAGGACTGGTGGCAGAGAGCAGTCATAAGCTGTCAGCCAGAGGAGGGACATTGCCTCAGTCCCAGCAAGAAAATAATAACAAAGCCCACAAAGGTGACATAAGAGAGAAAAGGCCATTTGTGAGTCCTCCATGTCCATAGGGGACCAACTTTCGAAGATAACAGCATCCTGCAACAACCAGGAAAGAGTGCACTCTTTTCCCTAATCCCTTCTTCTGCACCAAACCCTTGGTGTATTGGGAGGGAGGAGGCGGGGGGGGGGGGGTGTGTGTGTCAGAAATAGCATCTAGCCAGTGGGAGATGAGGAATAAACTCTGATGAGTAAAGGCAGGGATGTGGAGAAGCCTGGCACACCTCCCTTCATCACAGGAAGCTTCATGTCTGAAGCAGGGAAGAGCTGGAGGAGAGAACCTTTAGCTTGAATGAAACTTTAGAGTTGTAATTGTTACCCTGGGCAAGGTATTTTCACTACTGCAGTAAGACTACTTGTGTGACTGAAAAATACTTGAACTGTGAAGGGATCTGTACGACAGTTCATGCAGGACATGGAAAGAACTATGTGAAGGGCAGGTTGAAGGGAGCACATAAGAGTTTTCCGATTATATACCATGGAAGCCAACTGCCTTGATAAAAACAATTATTATTCAATGATAGAAAAGAATTGAGAAACATTGATTCAGAGTATAACTAACACTGATTTAAAATGTATCGACTCCAAGTATCTATAAATACCTGTCCACATTTCTTTTACATTTGCTTGGAACCCACCAAAAGCATGTGTAACCAAAATTCATATATAGGCTAATATAGACAGGGCATACCTCTGGCATATTTTAAATTATTTTTCATTAAAACAACTTTTGTGGAGTTTTAATATTTTATAAGTTATATAATTATATAAAGGTCAGAAAATATAGATGAGAAAAAACCAAACAAAACCACAAAAACATCTCTATAATAGCCATATTAGGCAAGGTTATACGGTGGTAGCAAATTATCCCTTAAAACTCAGTGCTTAACATGACAAAGTTTTATTTCATGCTCATGGTACATGTTTAACTCAGGGTAGGGTGGATACTGTGCTCCACACAATCACTCAGGGATCCAGGCTGCACCATCTGGAACACATAGCTTTCTCAGTTGCCCACAGCAAGAGAAGAGAGAACATGGAAATCTTATAGTAACCACTCTTTCCTGATTGGGCCTGGAAGTGATACAAGGTGCTTTCATTCACATCCCATAGTGGCTGGAAATAGTCAGATGGCCCCCTTTCTGAAAGGGGGAAGGGCGTATCCTCTTCCTTGTGCCCAGAATGAGAACTAGATATGTGTCCTAGATCTCCTAATCTCACCAACCTAGAGGTGACCAAAATCAACTTCTCAGAACATATTATGAAATAAGAGGGTGCCAAAAAAAAAGTATACACATTTTTTTAAAAAGAAAAACTGTATTAATATATACCAATAACAAAAGATGAATACAAGGGGCCAGTCGAGTGGCTCAGTTGGTTAAGAGCATGAGCTCTGAGCAACAGGGTTTCCGGTTCGATTCCCACATGGGCCAGTGAGCTGCGCCTGAGCTGGTGAGAGCGCGTGCTCTTAGCAGCAAGGTTGCCAGTTCAAGCCCCGTATGATGGTGGGCTGTTCCCCACCACCACCCCCAATTAAGACTGAATGTGGCACCTTGAGCTGAGCAGCCGCGTGCGAGCTGCCGATGGGCAGCGAGATGGCTCAGTGTACAACAAGCTTG
>NW_017731422.1:2995753-3000680 GCF_001890085.2 Hipposideros armiger
CCGTCCCCGCCACGGGGTCGCCGCGGCTCCCCATCCCCATCCCGCAGCCGCCGGGCCTCGCCGTCCCCGCCGCGGGGTCGTCGCGTCTCCCCGTCGCCGCCGCGGGGCCGACGACTCTTCCCGCCGGGCCCGGCCGGTTTCCGAGGTAGCAGCCGGGGGGAGTCCCGCTCCGACTTCGCCCGGGACGGCCGTGGAGACCATCCAGGCGACAGCGGCAGCCGGGTAATCCCACCCCTTGACCGGGACTCCCTCCGTACCCCAGCCCCGTCGCCCGAGGTTCCCGCTTCCAGAAACGCTCTCTGCCCTGGCGCCCCAGGCCTCCAGGCCTGGGTCCCCAAATCGAATGCCCTCCACCTTATGCCCCACCCCCACCCCACCCCCTCCGGCGACGCCTGATCCTGGCGGTGTCTTGTCAGTTCCGAGAGCTTCATTTATACAGTAACGGACTCGGGAACCGCTCGAGCGCCTAGTCGGGAGGCAGTGCCCCACTTCCAGGGAATAGGGTGTTTTTCTCACTCTGGGTGAGGTATGGGGCAGTTTGCCAGTGCGAGGGGAATTTCTTCCAAACCGTGTGCCTGGTACTTTTTCAATAGTTGATGCTTTCTCCGAGTTCCGTGGTTTTTGTATCTCCTTAGACCTGAGCTGCCCCCGATCGCCAAAAAGAGGCTGAAATGTCTTTGTGGAGAGTTAGGGTTGCTTAAACCGTGCTAGGGCAGACACCTAGAATGTAAACGATTAGCCATCTAAATTGGAGCTGTTTCCCCGAAACGAAGTGTGCATACCCACAGCGAGTAGTAATAACTACTAGCACGTATGAGTTATGTGGCAGGCATTGTGCTTAGCCCTTCACTTTACACATTGTCTTTGAACACTCACAACCCTTTGAGGTGAGGCAGTTAAAATTATTCGTTATTAAAGAACAGCTGAGGAACCCAGAGAGGTTTAAGTAACTTAATCAAGATTACACTACTAAGAAGTGATGGAGCTGTGATTCAATTCATACCTCCCTGGTTCCCATCACCCATGATTTTTTTTTTTTTAACGCCATGTTTCCCAGCTAGAGGAACAGAGCATGAGGTTAAAAAGTTTAGACATGATATTGACCTCTGACCATAAGCATTACTCTGTAGAGCCTCTGGGCAGAGTCTGGTGTTTTGGAATTTATTTTCAGTTCACCAGTCCCAGTGACAAAGTTCCTAATTTCTTGAATGGTTCCCTAACAGTATACTCTGGTCATAGGGAATTGACTTGTCGCTTACTATGTTAAGATTTTCATAGATGAGCAGCTATAGCCTGTCAGTTACTACACAGGGAGCAAGGAAAACAGAACACTTGTTTCCATAACCTCCGTTTTCTCCAACGTACAACCTATTTGCTCTAGTCTTTTCTGTCTCAGTAAATTGTATCACCCATTGCTCTGCCAGAAACAGTGATCATCTCCCTTCTCCCAAGCCTAATCAGTCAGATTAACTTCATCTGTTGAACTGTTAGCTGTCTCCAAAAGATATCCCCAAAACTGTCCTCCTGCCATCACTCTAGTCTAAACCCTATTATGTCTTCCCTGAATTATTACATTAGGCTCCTTTATGCTCCTCCCATTACCTTCCAGTTTATCCTGCACCCAACAATCAAAATGATTGTTAAAACCTTTATTTTATATATTTGAGAAGTATTTATTGAACATTTATGTATTAGGTGCCATCCTGGGTATTGGAGATATAACAGTGAATAAACTAGTTAAAAACCCCTGCCCTCGTAGAACTTATATTCTAGCAGAGGGAGTTGGATAATAAATAAGATAAAGAAGTAAAATATTTCGGCATGTTAAATGCCTGAGAAAACAGAGAAGGGAGTTAAAATTTTTGATAGGGTAGCCAGGGAAGGCATCCTTGGGAAGGCGACTTTAATAAAGGCCTGAATGAGATGAGGGTGTGAGCTATGTGAGCATCTGGAAGAAGAATGTAGTCAGATCATATCACTACCCTGCTCAAACTCCTTTATTCTTAAGATAAGAATAAAGTCCAAATGTCCTAACTGGCTTCTGTCTATCTCCTCTTCTGTCACTCTTATGCAGTCCCAGTGGCTGCCTTTCTGTTGTTACTCAAAACACCTTAAGCTCATTGCAGAGCTTGTTTTTCTTTTTGCCTGAAACATCCATCTGTTCTTTGCAAGACTAACATCTCATCATTCAGGCCTCAGGTTAAATAGCATCACCTCAGAAAAGCCTTCTCTAACCATTCTATTAGCAGGTCTTTTTCCCCAATCTCTCATGTTATGTTTAATGACTTTATAGCACTATTGCTATCAGAAGTACTTTTCAACTGTTTTTGCCTTGCCTCCTTCATTAAAAATATATAGATTTGACAGTAGACTTAATTCACTCCTGTAGTCCCATGCGTAGTACCAGTAAATGAAAGAATGAGAGCTCACTGTTTGGGAGAGTTGTAAGTGTGGGCTTTTACCTAAGAAAATGGTAATTTTTTACAAGTGCTTTATTTTTTGTGGTAGTATCTTACCATAGCCATTTCTCACCTTGTTGGACCACAACTTTGTGACTAAGGAAGAGAACACTTTGGGATATAGGGATGTCTTGACCTATTGACTATTATATTTTACTTTTGTAGAGACGCTCTCCTGGTCTGCGTTCTGACTCGTCTTTGGAACAGAGCTTAAGGATCACTGTTGGCAATGACCACTTCTGTGTTGGCATACCAGAACGGCGGCGGCTTAGTGATCAACTGGGGTCACCAGTGGATAATCTGGAGGACGTGGACAGGTAGGCTTCATTTGAGGCAGGACTTTAATAGTGGTTGAAGGTAAAAATGTTGCTGGTTTTTGAATGATGTATTTGAAAGAGTGGTACCAGCAGTGAAGTTACACCCTATGTCCAGTACAAAATATAACATTGGAAAAGGGTTTCTGAGTGGGGAAAGTATATTGATATAGACTGTTGCTGCAAGAATTATGTAGAAGAAAAGACTTTTAAAGGTCATCCTGGTGAAACTGGAAAGGGGAAAGCTGAGGGAACATAAACAGAGCCCCCCCCAAATTAAAAACAGTTGAGATAATATGGATTCTAAAATACTGGTAATAAAGGTCCCTTCTGCAAAGGAAAGTTCTGGACAAAATAAGAAATCTTCGATAGTATTATTTTTCAGCTTGTCCAGGCTGAGCTGTAGATTCAGAATGGGTTTAGGTAAATTCATGTGGAATGTATGTATCCATATTAAGTATATAAGCATTAATAGAAAGTTAGAGATCTTTAAAAATATTTCATTTCAGTTATTACTTTACAACTATTGAGTGCTGAGGAAGGGCAAATACACTCCACAGAGTATTAAATACAGATCTCAGGTACTAGGAACTTAACTATATATGGGAAATAAATAATCACATCAGGTGTTTTTCACCTTGCAAAAGTAAGAGAAAGGATTGGAATGCAGAGAAAGCACCATTTCTAACTGCTGAGAACGTGTCTGTGATGGTCTCTGCCCAGCACCTTGGGAGTTTTCAGATGATTAGCAGTAGCAATAACTCAATGTAATGTTCTTTCAAACTAGGACTGTCTGTCCATGCAGTGGTACACACACAGCATAGGCAGGCAGGTGGGGGACAGCTGGACAGGAAGTCTGCGGACCAGTGCTGCCGTTTGGTAATATTTACTTCAAAGCTCCAGTGGTTGTTTGATTCATTGAGGCAAGGCAGTACAGTCCTGTGTCATAAAACACTGTAACTTCTGAAGATAGGGCTTCAAGGTATGTGACTATATTACTTTATAGAGGCAACAGCCCTTGCCCCTCTGGCTGCTTCTATTTTGGGAGGTGATTGAGGAGGCAGTCTGAGTGGGAGGTGCATGGTATGATTGTCTTCCTTCCTTGCTGACTTTTTGAAGTAACTTGAGCATTTCCTCTTGTTAGGCCTAGGATGTCACCTCCCTTTTCATGAACTCATTATGCATGTGTTCTTCATAGCCAATTGTCTGTTTTTCAGTTATAAAAATGAAAATTTTCCTTTTAGGGAGTTTGGGGCAGTAATTTCCTTTCCCAGGTCATATATTTCAGAAAGACAAGCCTATTTTAGAGAAAGTGAGATTAAGGTTCTAAAAAAGAAGTAGCAGGCCTTTCTTTTGACTTTTTGCCCCCTGCACTCTTGCTCAATATGGTTTGTGTAGATAATTACTGTCCACTAAAACCAGGCCATAGGCATTCTCAGGATGTCGCCTGATAATAAGTCCAGTTTTCAGCTAATGAAACAGGCCATTTCTATCTTTTGCATATAGATATTTATTTTTTCCTGAGCTCTCAAAATTCTTTTTCTTCCCTTATTGAATCTGTTAAATTTTATATGAGGTTTGGGTTACAGCCAGATTGCCAGGGTTATCAGTGTCTTTACCTGGCAGCTCTGTGTGTAGGACTGTAACTTATTCTGAAAAGGAAGTATGAACAGGTGTGCGAAGACACTTAGCTTCTAGAGACTTGTGGGTATAAGGTCGATTTCCCCTGGTTATCAACTCTGCACATTATAAGTTCCATTCATGAAATTCTTATCCCCTAACTCCTCCTTACCCTGACATAAATTGAAGGAGTAGGATCCCCCCACCCCCCACCCCCGATTTGCCTTAAGAAAAAGAAGCAAACAGTTTTCTTCAGGAGTTTTGGGGAATCAGCAGAGGAATGGGAAGTTTGGGCTCTGAATAACCATTTTTCTTTTTTTTTTAATCACATACATTTTTTAATAGCTTTATTGAACTGTAATTCATATACCATACAATTCATCCATTTAAAGTGTATATATATATATATATATATATATATATATATATATATATATACTATATATATATATATAGTTCAGTGACTCTTAGTATGTTCACAGAGTTGTGCAGTTACACCACTATGATTACCTTGGGAACTTTTTTTTTTTTTTT
>NW_017731422.1:3000965-3011926 GCF_001890085.2 Hipposideros armiger
TCTTAGCTGTAGAGGGTAGTGTCACTGGCCCTCATATGTGGGATCTGAACTGGGGCCCTCTGGCATCCCAAGCCAGTTCTTAACCATCGCGCCACTCGGCCGGCCCTGGAACATTTTTATTACCTCTGCATCCTTAGCTGTTACAGCCCTCCACCCCCACCCCTAGTCTATCACTAATCTATTTCTATCTTTATGGATTTGCCTATTCTGGATATTTCATATGAATAGAATCATACAATATATCGTCCTTTCTTCTTTCACTTAGCGTAATGTTTTCAAGATTCATGTTGTAGCATATATCTATTCTTCATTCCTTTTTACTGCCAGTAGTATTTCATTGTGTGCATTTTGTTTATCCATTCATCAGTGATGAATGGATGGATAACATTTGGGTTGTTTCTACTTTTTGGTTATTATGAGTAATGCTGCTGTGAACATTGGTGTACAAACTTATATGTGTACATGTGTTATATATGATTTTTAACTTGTTTAATGGAATTCATAAACACAAAGTAGAATAGTACAATGAGTCTCCATGTACTCATCACCCACATCCAACAATTAATTTTTTAAATAGACCTCATTTTAGGGAAGAGTTGGATTTAACCAAAGCTTTTAGAGAGAGTCTTGTCACCGGACTATTCTGAGCTACAGGGGATCAGGCAGCCCTTTTTAGGGCTCACTTTTACTGCAACCAGTTTTTTCTTTTATCCTTTGGGAGACCTAGGAAAGGAGGACATGAACTTCTAATAAGCAAGCTGATTTATGCCTGTATTTACATGATAGCTCATCCTTTTAACTGTTTCTATGCCTTCTTTTATTTATTTATTTTTTTGCCTCCTTTTGCTGGAGATTGCAAGCCTGGACTGAGACTTTCTGAGAGTCATCTCATTATTTCTAGTTTCTTGATATTAGTGCTGGATTAGATCTTAGATTAGTATGTCATTTGGTGGTGACATGTAATAGTTCTAGTGGAGAGCTGTACATGGGAGCATGGATGTAATTGCCACTACCCATGGAGCTTCTATTTTTTTCCCATTGACTAATATGATCAGAGATTTTTTTGTATGGTAGGTGGTGTTTTAGCAATGGTGTGACTCAACTCATGGACATTCCTCCCTGGAAATAGGTGTGTTCATGGCTGACAAACCTACAGAGTAAAATATTTTACTCTGGTTATATTTGATTTCAGAGTTTGTCCCAGGTTCATTCCCATTCTTTCCTGTTGAATTTTACATTGAGACCTTAAAATTCCCCAGATTCTTGGGGAGGTGAGTAACAGGAACCTGGATTCCCACAGGTGGCATTCTTTTAGAAAAGGTAGTAAAGTTTATCCTTAATAGTCTCATAAAGTTGCTTATAACTGTTACCCAGGTCTAAAACGTTGAACAAAGCCTAGGCTGGTGAAAAAGAAAAGGCGGCTCTTTGCTGTTTTGCTAATATAGTCCCACAGATAGAAAAGCAACTATAAAAACAAAAACAAAAGGAAAAAAAACAAAAGTCGTTTCTAGAAACTCACAGAAAACAAGAGTAGTTACTAGAAACCGTAGGAGACTCTGGAATGTGACATGTAAATTTTTCATTCAGATTAGTTAAAAGTCATATGCTTAAAATGCTAGAGGATCTTTATTTTCATCTGTGATTTAAATCAGAAACTTTCTTTTTGGGCATTAGAAGCTCTGTGACCATAATGCCCAAAAAGGTTAGGGCTGTGGTGTGTGCTATAGAGCTCTGAGCTGAAAGGACAGATGTCCCATCTTGTATTTTTACTTTCCTGTCACAAAGGTCCAAGATCTTTGTATCTCCATGAAATAAAAATACATAGTGAGTCAAACCATCAAAACTTTTCTGGGCCCAAGATTAGCAGAGTGCTTGTGGATATCCATGCAAGGCAGAAAAGAGGGTAACAAAACAGGCTGTAAGGGAATTTTATGGTTTTTAATTTGTAAGTCAGTAAAACAAAGCATTGGAGAACCTAAAACTTACAAGAAAATCATGCCAATTAGATAAAACAGTAGTTTAAAAAAAAATTTCCCCCCACCGAAACCCTTCTTTTCCCAGTGAAATATTATATAGAACTTTACTGTATAAACAAATAAAGTTGAGGCTAGCCCAATTCAGTGAGGTGGAAGGCCCAGAACCATGCAGACCGTGCTTCTCTAGTACCTCCTTCCTTTAGGCAGCTCCTGAGCAGTCTTCAGAATCTCTGTGGAATACAGCTTGAAAATCATTTACCTGGACTAGTGTTTTTC
The DNA here is from genome assembly GCF_001890085.2 of Hipposideros armiger. Lineage (NCBI taxonomy): Eukaryota > Metazoa > Chordata > Mammalia > Chiroptera > Hipposideridae > Hipposideros > Hipposideros armiger. Next base: position 3,003,218 of record NW_017731422.1, read on the forward strand.
AAATTTTAAGGTACATACAAATCACCTGGAGATCTTGTTAAAATGCAGGCTCTGATTTAGTAGGCCTGGATGGAGCTGAGAATCTGCATTTCTGAAAGTTATCATGTGATACTGATGCTGCTGATTCAGACCACACTTTTAGTAGCAAAGAGCTAGAATTTATTATAGCTAGTGTAGAGTCATGTAACCAAGGGCTCTTTGTATTCTGGCAGTGGTGTTTTCACATCTCCCAAACCCTAGCATGATACTCTGCATCCCCAAAGTCTAGTCAAAGAAATCAACCTAAGAGTTCTGTCTATATAGATAGTAATGTCTCCCCTTAGAGGCTGAAACTGCTAGTGACCCTGAAGAGAGGAAGAAGATGTCAGATGTTCCATATATGTAGATTTGAACTTCATGATTATTGTCTTTTGTCCTAAGCATTCTATAGCCTCCTCTTCCGATGTCAGTCTCTTAGCCTTGTCAGGTCTTGCTCTTTCCAAGTCCATTGTATTCAGTGATGCTTGTCTCTTTCCTCAGGGATGACTTGACTGATGATTCTGTCTTCACTCGAAGTTCCCAGTGCCCTCGAGGTCTTGAACGATATATTTCCCGGGAGGAGGGGCCTCTCAGTCCCTTCTTGGGACAACTGGATGAGGACTACCGAACAAGAGAAACTTTCCTGCATCGTTCTGATTATAGTCCCCATATCAGTTGTCATGATGAGATGTTGCATGGAACAGAACAGAATAGAGACAAACTCAAAGGCTCCTACTCAATACGACCTGAGGAAAGGAGTCGGGAGGCCAAACGGCCCCGTTACGATGACACAGAGAAGATGCACAGCATGGGAAGTGATCACCCAAGTTTTACATCAGGGAGCCGCAACTATCGACAGCGTAGACGGAGCCCAAGCCCTAGGTTTCTAGACCCTGAGTTTCGAGAGCTGGACCTTGCCAGGCGAAAACGCGAGGAAGAGGAGGAAAGAAGTAGGAGCTTGAGTCAGGAGCTGGTGGGAGTTGATGGCGGTGGCACTAGTTGTCCCATCCCTGGATTGTCAGGTGTCCTAACAGCATCGGAGCCAGGATATTCTTTACATCGGCCTGAAGAAGTATCTGCGATGCCCAAGAAGTCAATTCTAAAGAAGCGGATTGAAGTGGACATGGAGCCTTCCATGCAGGTCTCTGCTGCATTTATTGTATGGTCTCTTGCTAGTCCCTTTAATATCTTAAAGCTTGGTTAGTTATCTGGGGGCTGTGTCCCTTATGGTATCTTTTTAATGCATTCTGGACCAACATTGTCATGCCTGTGAGCTGCACTTCCCAGGATTCTCCAAAGGAAATTAGGCCTTATAATGCATCAGTAGCAGGCTTCTAGTGTCATAGATTAGGCTTTCTAAACAGACATTTTGGAGAATACCTATTGTGTCTATTTCTCTAAATTGGGTAGCCCTATAGGAATCTTTGAATATGGGTCTTTTGGAATTGAAGTTTGAAGGGTAAAAGGAAGAGATGATCTGAATTTTCCCCATTTCTCTTTAGAGAGATGACAGAATGTATGAGTGGTAGAACACTAGACCAGAAATCAGGTGATTCTGATTCTGGACCCACCTGTGCCGCTAACTTACTTGGTGATTTTTAGACAAGTCACTTCACCATTCTGAGCCTTGATATTTTTTCCTAACCTATAAAAACATGGTCAGGCATGAGCACTAGTTTTTAGCTGTCCTCTAAAGAGCTAAAGTTTTCTGAAGAGGTGCCTAAGGGCACTTAGGGAAGCAAGGGAACACTGATCAGTTAGTGTTCCAGAGTTTCCTGAGTCTGCTTTAACCAAAGCAGCCCCACTTTTATGTTTTGTTTTTTTTCTTTTGGGAATCCATTGAAAAGAAAACAAGTAAGCTAGGACATCTCTGAAGTTTTTTTGAATTCATATTCCTTGATAAGGACTGTAACAAATGGGCAAAAAGAAGATTCAGTCCAATCTGCCTTATTTCCTATTTCTCCTTGCTATAATAGAAACAGCTGGAGCAATGGGGACCTAACTTAAACCTGGCTAAGGATACTGTACTTCCCTTTCACCCATACTTATCTTTCCCCTGTTAATTCAAGAATAACGTACTATCTAAGCATTTATGCCAAGTACTAGTTTTCTGAGTTTCAGAGGCCAAATCAATTGTGTTTGTCTTTGCAGCTTGAGAGTTTTGCCAGCAGTACCAACTCCAGCCAGGATCACCCTCTCTACTCTGGACACCCATCTGTTCCACTAAGTGGTGCTATTGCTGCTTTTGCATCAGAGATTGAAAATAACAAAGGGACTTTGGTAGAGACTGCCCTCAAGGAACCTCAGGGCAACCTCTTCCAATGGGGTCCCCTTGCTGGGATGCCCAAAGACAATAGTCCTCTCAGAGAGAAGTTTGGAAGTTTTCTGTGCCACAAGGAGAAATTGGATATGAAGGCTGAGGGACCCGAGCGACACACAGACTTCTTGCTGCCCCATGAGAGAGCCAGCCAGGATGGCAGTGGTTTTTCCCGCATTCTGAGCATGTTGGCAGATTCTACCAGTACACAGGAAAAAAGACGACGTAGCTTCCCTGACATTGAGGATGAGGAGAAATTTCTCTATGGCGATGAAGAAGAGGATTTAAAAGCAGAATCTCCACCAAAGCCCACTGGGGGCTCTGAGAGTGAAATTATGAGGCAGAAGGCAAGCTCCCTGCCCTCTTCAGCTCCAGCTGTAAAGCTAGAATCAGTAGAAGAGACCAATCCAGAATATGCCAAGATTCATGACTTGCTCAAGACCATTGGGCTGGATATTGGGGTCGCAGAGATTAGTAAACTGGCTGCACGCACCCAGGAACGACTTCATGGCAAGAAGCCGTCACGTTCTTCCACTGACCGCCGTTCCTCAGTTGACCGGCACTTTTCAGCAGACCGCTGTTCCTCAGTTGACGGCCGTTTCTCAGCTGATCGGCGTTCCTCAGATCCTCACAAACTAGAGGGCAGGGAGGTACACCACAGCAATACCCATTCCCCAGAGGTGTCCCATCCACACCCAGTCTCCCCTGTGGATCCTTACCTGCTCACAAAAAACAGCCCCCCATTCCTAAAGTCTGACCATCCAGTGGGTCATATTGCAGGAACAGAGGTGGTTGGCAGTGGATTTCAGTCATCTGTTGCGGTCAGGTGCCTTTTGCCATCAGCCCCATCTGCCCCAATTAGACTCCCACACCCTGCTTCTTTATCTCAGTTTCATGTGCCAAGAGCCTCTCAGTTTGCTGCAGCTCAGATACCTGCAAACTACCAGGGACATACCATTCCTCCTGCTTCCTTTGATGCCTATAGACACTACATGGCATATGCAGCCTCAAGGTGGCCCATGTACCCTGCCTCTCAACCATCAAAGCACCCTCTACCTGAACCACACAGGATAATGCCAGTTACCAAACAAGCTACTCGTAGCCGTCCCAATCTGCGTGTGATTCCTACTGTGACTCCTGCTCAGCCCAAGCAGGAGAAGTCAGTGCTAGGCTCAATTCCTACTGCCCAAGTGCCTGTCCAGGTGTCCATCCCATCGCTCATAAGATATAATCCGGAAAAGATCTCTGATGAGAAGAATCGTGCTTCCCAGAAGCAGAAGGTGAATATTAGCTTTGGGTATCCTGAGCCTGAATCTCCTATTTTAATCTAAATTTGTATTTGTCTTTTAGAGGGAGGGAACTGAAAAATTTTAAGGCCCTTTTACTTTAAGTTCTTTGGAGGCTGCTGTCATCACCCTAAGCAATGTATGTATCCCCTCTGTTTTTCTCACGTTTTCTCATTAAAACTAAAGTCTGGATCTAGGTCCCACTGTGATTGCTAGACTTCTTTTTTTTTTTTTTAAGTTTATTTCTCTATCTGAATTAATCTGCCTTAGAACACCGTGGGTAGGAGCTAGGAGCCTTGAAGTCTTCATTATGACCTCAGGGAGTGAGGAACCAAAGTTGGGTTGGGTGAAGGAGAATTAAATCATATGTTTCATCCCAGGCTGCAGGAAGGAAGCAGTGGCTGGGGTAAAGATATAATAATTCTAGATGTTTTAGAGCAATATGTGAAAATTATGTAGGGGTAAAGAATACTGAATAGAATTTTGAATGGAAAATTAATACTGTTAATTTTAAAGGTCCTAATAACTCACTTTGTTTAGGAACAAAAACATGTAACATGTATAAATTTGATTTGCCAGTAGGTAGGACTGAGGAGAAAAAAGAAAAGGAAAAATTGGAGAGCCAATTTCATTTTTTTCCAGTTTGGAACAAGTTTGGCTAATCATGGAGAAGACAAAAAACATCTTTCCTTACTTTTCCATTGTACTTAGATACCCTAAACTTCACTCAGTCTTTCATTTTGTTGAAGTCTTTTGGGAAAGAGAAGGATAGTTTAAAAAAGACAAAACTTAAGACTGCAAAAACACTGGAGACCGAGCGCGTTCCCTTTACTTTCCCTTTAAGAACCTAGCAATAAGTCAGGACTGATAATAACACAGGTTTTTCACACTAGCCCGTTAAAGACAAGAGATATTTGTTTTTTCCATTAAATGGTAATAATACAGTTGAAAGATCATGAGCTTTAGGTCATATATACTTGGATTTTAAATCCTCTTACTACATGACCTTGGATATGTTAATCTTTCACAACCTCAATTTTCTGATTACAAAACAGATAATGTCATGAGGATTAAATAAGGTGATATATGTAGTGCAACTAACACAGTGCCTCACCCATAACACATATTAGTTCCCTTCTTGATGGTTCCCTTTGGGCTCAGAACCACTATCTAATAGTTGCTATCAGCTTTAGGTTAAAATTAATAGTATTATGCTTCGTGCATAAAAATACTTTCGGGGCAAGGTTGTCCTGGAAATGATCATTCTATTCTGGAACTTGGATCTGAATGAAGTATCACCTTCACTATAAATTTAGAACCTCTGTGTGCAGGCATTTAGATCCTTGCATTCAGATATTATCTAGGTTGAGGGCTTATGGAAGAGTGCATAAGAAAAGGAAGGATGTTGGATGCTGTAGGATCCTTAGCATTTTGTACTTTGCAGGTTATTGAAGAGAGAGAAAAGCTAAAGAGTGACCAGGAAGCTCGCCAGAAGAAGATGTACTATCTCAGGACTGAGTTGGAGCGGCTTCATAAACAACAAGGTATCAGACACATTTTTGCATGACTGCCTTTTTGTGGTAACTTGGGTAAGAGACCCAAATGAAGAGTTGTGGGGACATTCAGACAGGTTCAGTGACTCGAAGTCTCGCTTTTTAAAAATTTTTTGACATAGACTTACAGAAAAGCTGCAATAATAATGTAAATAATTCTCAGGTATTCTTCACAATTGTTAGCATTTAACTATATTTGCTCTATCCTTTTTTCCCCCTGTCTCAATCTGTGTGTGTGTGTGTCATTTTTCCTGAACTCTGTAAGTGTTAAGTTGTAGGTATGATATTCCTTTACTCCTAAATACTTCATTGTGTATCCCTAACAACAAAGAATTGACTTGCATAACCATAGTACATTTATCAAAATTAGGAAATTAGTAGTAATATAATCTAGCCTGCTGATATTATTCATATTTCACCAGTTGTCTAAATAATACCCTAAAGCAAAAGAAAATGCAAAATTATGCTATTGCATTCAGTTGCATATTTTTAGTCTCCTTTAATCTGTAACAATTCCTGAATATTTGTATTTCATGATGTTGCCATTTTAGAAGCGGTCACATATTTTGTAGAATGTCCTTTAATTTTGGTTTGTCTGATGTTTCCTTATGATTTAATTCAGGTTATGATTTTTTGGTATGAACATCACAGAAGTGATGCTGAGTTCATATCAAGTATTTATCCCATTACTGGTGATGTCAACTTTGATCATTTGGTTAAGGCGGTGTCTGCCAGGTTTCCTCTACTATAAAGTTATTATTTTGCCCTTTTTAATTAGTATCTTATAAAGGAGATACTTTGAGACTATGTAAATTATTCAATTGCTCTTCAAACTTCAGCCTATTAGTTTTAGCATTCATTTATGATTTTTGCCTGCAGCAGCTATTATTATGATGGTTATTAAATTTCTAATTTCATCATTTCTTCTAACTTTATTAGTTGGCTTTCTATTGTAAGGAGCTTGCCACCCACCCCTCCTCCATTTATCCATTTATATCAGTGTGAACTCATGGAGTTTTCATTCAATAGGTTATAATATTTTACTATCATTTATTTTCATGCTCAAATTGCCCCAGATTTGGTCAGTGGGGGCCCCTTTAAGTTGACTCCTGTGTCATTTTGGTAGGTCTCATCATTTTTTGAGTACTTCCTTATTTTTTGGCACAAAAAATATTCCATGATACTTCTTTAGATTCTTTTGATATCTCTTCGTCTGTGCTTTTGGGAATTAACATACACACTGAGGAACGACCATAAGAAGGCTTCTAAATACTCTAGTTTGGTGATAGCATGGAAGAACAGTGAGTGGGAGAAGATATAATTTCTTCTGTTTGGGTTTGGACTATTTAGGGATGAGAATCTTAGTTATTAATCCTGTGAGGATTACTTCATGTGGCCCTGCCATTTGGAATAGGCGATAACATTGGTAAGCCTGAGGCAAAACTTAAAACTCAATATAGACATTGGTGAATAGTCCTTAAATCAGATAAAGTCAAATATGTGGCTGAATGATTTTTGCCCTCTGAATAATTCTTTGCCTCTCTGAAGAGAGGACAGCCACTGGATTCATAGTTGCATTTTTTAACCTCTTTGGAGGACAAATGCACCCCAACTTGTATATACCATTTTGGGGATTCAGGGTGTCCCCGAAGCCTGTCTGTAAATCCTTAGCTAATGACCCCTACATGAGAGATGATATAATCATTCATCCTTTATCTCCATAGAATCTTCCACCTAAACCCTCCTGCCCATATGGAAGGAGAGTTTCATTTGCTTTTAGAAAGTTTTATGGGAAAAGATTTTGTGACCATAGTCTTGAGCTATTCCTACTCATGACTGAAAAATAATTTGTCTTAACTTACTTTCCTTGTGTTTCTTTCTGTTGACATTTGACTACTCAGGGGAAATGCTGCGCAAGAAACGAAGGGAGAAGGATGGCCACAAAGACCCACTCCTGGTGGAGGTGAGTCGGCTTCAGGATAACATTATGAAGGACATCACAGAACTTCGACATGAGGCAGAAGAGGCTGAAAAGAAGCAATCTGAACTGGACAAAGTGGCTCAGATCTTGGGAATTAACATTTTGGATAAACCCCAGAAGTCTTCAAATGACAGTAAAGAGCCTACAGAGAAGTCTGGGAAAGCAGAAAAATCTAAGAGTCCAGAAAAAGTTTCATCATCCTCAAACTCCTCTTCCAACAGCAAGGTAAAAATTGAACTTTTCTATTTCTATTATATCTTTCATTTCCATGGACTCCTAAAGAAGCTTTCTAACTAACCATTTTCTTAGCTTTGTTTTCCAACCGATTCTTACTCCTGTTGGAGTTATCTTTGTACAGCATAGATCAGATCATAATATTTTCCTTCAGAATTTGAGCAGTTCCCCCATTGCCCACAAAGTAGAATCCCAAATCCTCAACATTCAGGACCCTCCATGTTCTTGTTCTAGCATTTACTCCTTAACCCACTCCACTTTGGCTTCTAATCGTATCATAACTTGTATATACTATTTTGTGGGTTCATATTTATCAACAAGGTTGTTGTACCACCATGTTGTACAGGCAGTGAATACATTTCTGTTCTCAAATCAGTATTTGATACAGGGAATCCTGTCTCCTAAAAATGCTTTCTTCTCTTGTCTTCTATCATATTTCTTTCCCTCCTAGTTACTGGCTGCTGCTACTTAGTCTCCTTTGCTGCCTTTTCTCTTGTACCTGATTTTAAATATTTTAGTTCTTTAGGGCTCAGTCCTAGCTCAGGTCTCCAGAATTCTGCTCTCTCCCTAGGACATTTCATCCAGTTCTATGTCCAGTGCTATGCTGAAATACCATGCTGACAACTTCCAGTTTTATATTCTAGCTCAAATGATTCTTTTGAGGTCCAAGCCTAGGTGTTGAACAGACAGACTACTTATCATTTCTACTTCATTGTCTCATCAACACCTCACAATCAACATACCCTAAAGTAAACTAATGATTGTGCTCAACCTCCCTCTAACTTTTTTCCTCCAGTTTTACCCATCTCAATGAGTGGCACTACTGTCCAACAGTTTTCATGCTAACAACCTGAACAGTATTCTTAGTGCTTCCCTCTCCCTAACTGCTCCATACCAAATCAATTACAAATTCTACCAGCTCTCCCTCCGAAATAAGTTTCAATTTCATCTATTTCACCATCTCTATTGCCATCCAAATTCAAGCTATCTTTAATTCTTGCTTGTACTGCTGCCCTCTTACTCCTGTCTGCACATACAGCCAGTGATCATTATATTGTCTTGCCTACCTCTTCAGCCTCATTTCATGCATCTTTTCCCCCTTGCTCACTGTAAGTTTATTACTGGCCTTTTTATTCCTCAAATGCATCATTCCTTCTAACATCTTTGCATTTATTCTTCCCTCTGATTACCATGCAAACCCACTCTTTCATTATCCCCTCTTCTAGCTAACTCATACTCATTCTTGAGGTTGCAGCTTAAATTATTTCTCTGATACCCTTCCTTGATTTCCCAGACTGTTAAAAATGCCTGCCTGGGGCC
>NW_017731422.1:3012031-3023824 GCF_001890085.2 Hipposideros armiger
AAAAAAAAAAAAAAAAAAAGGAAAAAAAATGCCTGCCTGACATATACTCACAATACCTTATAATTTTTCTTCTTAGCATTTATGACCGTTGTAGTTATATAATTACTTGTGTTCCCCCAATTAGATTTTAAGGTTCAGAGGACAGGGATCTGTCTGTCTCATTCTCCAATGTAGTCCCCAACATACTCAGTGCCTGGCACATAGTGAGTAGTGCTCAAAAAACATTACACTACCCCTTACACTCTTACTACGTCAGAATGCTTGCACTTTCCCAGATGTGCAGTATGCTATTATGGCTCTCTAATTTTGTATTAATAATCCTTTTACCCTGGAATAATCTTTCTCCGAACGCTACTCACCCACTAAGGCCCAACTTGAATATTAACTTCTCCATGAAGAATTCTTGAATTTTACCTAAATTTAGTCAGCCCTTCTTTATTACTCCCATAATATATTTGTTTCTTTATAAGATTTATTTCATTCTGTCATATTTAAAACATTCACAGTATGTCTGTCCTCATGCCTGTCTCTTCCAGTAAATGAAAGTTACTTGAGAATAAAAGTGTGCAATTTATTTATGTTTGTGTTTCCCATGGTGTCTGGTATGTCTAGTATATAGTAGATGTTCAGTTAATGTTTGGGGGTAGAGAAGAGGATATTCAGTATTCTCTAGCACCCAAACTCTAATTATTCCATGTCTTTCTGGGAGAGCTGTCTTTCTCAAGTAGGTAAGACTATACTCTTTTTATACCAGAGTCATTGAGTTCAGGGCCTTGGGGAGAAGAGCTTGAGAGTTTGGGGTTACATTTTTATACCAACCCCATGATAATCTATCATCTTTATTTGAGAGAGTTTTCATTTTCTCTGAAGCTAACAGGGATATGTTGCAATTTGGTTTTCATTTCAACAGTAAGGAATATTATGTCTATAATCTCTCTTTTCTACCTGTCCTTGGTATTTCTTCTTTCTTTGCCTCTCTTTAACATGCAGTTTGTTTGCAATTTTCTCTCTTCCTATTCATTTCATTTAAAAAAAACAACACAAAAACACATTTCCACAATTCCATCAATCTAGAGATACCTGTTATTAATTCCTTGGTGTATATTATTCCAAATACTCTTCTTCTGTTCATTAATTATTTAACAAATATTTATTGATCTCCAAGAAAATGTCAGATACTATTTTAGATATGGGAAATATAACAGGAACTCTACAGACAACGTCCTTATTTCTTATTCTCATGAAATAGGAGAAGATAGACAATAAATAAACAAGTGCATGTTAGGTAATACAAGTGCCTAAAAAAAGAAAACAGGATAAGGGATATAGAGTAATTAGGGAAAGTCTTTTGGATAAGGTAGCATTTAATATTCTATGCCTATTTACATACATTTATTGATTATTCAAGTGTATTTTATTATATACTTTTCTCAGTATGTCATGAACATCTTTTCATGTCAGTAGACTTCTTTCATAACATTTCTAATGACCTTACTTTTTTGTTGTATAGATGCCAAAATTTATTTAACCATTTAAATCACCTGTTTGTCTTTTTGTTTTTGCAACTTTAATCAGTATCATCAGAAATGCAAACCAAAAGGTGACATTTGAGTAAAGGTCTGAAGAAGATGACTGAGCAAGCCACTGAGATAACTTTCAGTTTTATTCTGAGTGATATAAATTGGCATAACAGGATTTTGAAAGAGAGAGATGACATATGATGTATGAACCTTGGCTGCTCAATAGGTGATAAACATACTTGTAGAAAATGTATTTATGGTTACATAATATAAAAATATTCCTTAGACAGCTAACCCCAACGTTTAACCTGCCTTTTTTTCATTACATTAAACACCTGAGTAACTCATCATATATATTAATCAATACCAAGACTTTCTGGTAACTAAATGTTTGGAAGAGACATCCTATTTTTAATCATTAATTATTCTTGGCTTATTAATTTCTACCGCTTTAATAAAATAAATCATCAGTAAACATTGAATTGATTCATACTGTCACCTGAAATGTTCTTTGCAAATTCACAGCATAGTTCTATGCTCTCAATTTTATTAAGGGTATAAAAAATTTGAGGTAAAAGCGAAGGAAGGGAGATGAGAGCCATAGAAGGCCTGATCATGATTGGAAAGTTAGTGGGGGCAAGTCATGAAATCACCTGTTGTTTGACATCATAATTTCCTTAGGATAAATGTCAAGGAATAGAATTGCTGAGTCAAAGAGTATGAAGAATTTTGAGGTATGTGATATGTATTCCTAGATTATCTTCCAGAAAGATGGTGCCAGTTAATACCAGCAACATACGCATGTGCCCATCCCTTAACTGCTGGGTGTGGTCTCTTTAGTGCCTCTTGAATAACTCTGGTAGGAAAAGATTATCTTTGAGGTTCTAATTGTTTCCCTTTCTCTATCTTTTCTTCTTTTTCCCACCAGCCAATATTACAGGTGCCCAGTTCCCTGATCTTGTCTACTGGAGAACCTCATTCATACTAACCCTCTCTGTGTTCCAAAATTATGTTTTTTCTGTCCTTACTCCCCAACAACATTAACCAAAATTCTTATTTCCTAAGTGTCTTGATCCCAGCTTGCTGACAAATGAATTAATAGTAAAGTATTTATTATTGATAACTTAATGTTGGGGAGGTTTTAAAAGAGGAGTCATGTTAACACATAGGTTTTAAATTCCAATGGTGATATTAATGTTTTAGACAAAAATATTTTACCTAGATTCCTTAAATCAGCCCACATAGATGACTGTCTGCTTTGTGCACAACATCAGCCCTGCCCTCCAGTTTTCCATACCAGAATGTGTCTGTGATAAGTGAGTTCACTATCATCTATTTTCTGCATTTCTATAACCTATCAATTATCTTTTTTCCATTTTGGTTTTTCTTCCTTCCATAGTTGTCTTTATGATTTTTGAATTTATTGTATTTAATCGCATAGGTAACACATTCAATATCTACCAAAGGGTATACAGTAGAAAGACTGTTATTCATCCTTGTTCTCTACTTCTGTCCTCAGAGGCAGCCAGTGTTTCCATAACCTTGAGTATTTTTCTAGATATTTTAGGATATATAAATAAATATATTGCCATTGTGATTTATTCTCCATGATGAGATAGCACTACGGAGTCTCATTAGTTCTTTTGAGCCTTACAGACAGATTTCTTGTGGGATTTTCCCAAGTTTGTACAGCTTTCGACACTGGAAATATGATCATACGGCCCTATTTCTGCAATTGCAATAGACTACTTACTTTTTCTGAGAGAAGACAGATCTTCACTGCCTTGAATTCCTTTTAAGTGCAGGTTTTTTCCCCTGTAGGAATCAAGGGTAAACAGTGAGAATTCCCATATTAAGAGCCCCAAGCCTGCTGAGATCCCCCTGCCAGCTGCTAAGCAGTCTGATCAGCCCATTGCTGCCTATGAATATTATGATGCCGGCAATCACTGGTGCAAAGACTGCAACACCATCTGTGGGACCATGTTTGACTTCTTCACCCATATGCACAATAAGAAGCATACACAGGTAGGTACTCTGCCCTCTGTTATTTTTATTCTCATCCTTCTTCCCCTCAAACTTCTGTACCCTCATCTGCATTACAAAGCTGGCAAATGAAACATTCTCATATGGGCAGGAGCCCCAATCTGAAGAGCCAAGAGATACCAACAAAGGAGACACCATCCCCAGGGCTCAGTCCAGGGGACCTGCCTGTAACTAAACACCATGACAAGTGTAAGTGAGGCTTCAGCCTCTTTTGATTCCTTGAGTACCTGATTATTTGTTTCATTTTATCCATTGCTGATACTTGCTCTAACATGTGTTTACCTTTCCCACAGGTGATTTCCATTTAAACAGTTGGCAGAGAGGGTGGGGGTGGGTAGCTGGGGGCTTCTGGTCCCCCCTGGTGTATGGGGGAGAAAAAGAGAGAAAGTGGGTCATTGAGTTTTTAGTGCTATTGTGTGAGCGCCTCTGCCTCTTGCAAATAGACACTGGATCCCTACAACAGACCTTGGGCTTCAAAGACCCAGAATGAGGCCAAGCAAGATGCTATAAAGCGCATTGACAAGATAACTGTTCCTGCAAAAGGTATGTTTCCTCCCTGCCTTTTTTGTAGTTTCCTTACATTTAGCCAAGGAAGAGGTGTCCTTGAACAAAGGTACTAGGTAGGAAGCAGTATAAATATTCCTTTTGATAAAGCTGTAAGAATTCTATGTGCAAAACAGTGTACTGGGTCCTGAAAAATGAAGAGCTGTATAAAACAAGAATGATCTCTGCGTATATGGCCAAAAATTTAACAGATGTTAAACATAGGTATACCACTTTAAAATATAATTTTCTTTGTCACTGGCTTACGCACCAAAATCTTATTTATTTGAAATCCAGGTACAAAAGAACAGTAAGAGGTGCAATAATTTAACTAAGAAATATTTTTGAATAGTCATTTCTAGTGGGGTAAATTGAGAGGTAGAAAGCTCTTTTGTCTTTAAACTCAGTTTCTTATCTTCATAGGTAGTCAGTATTGCTACATCCTTTAGATATGAAAAGATAGATTCCTGAGTAATTAATACCAGCATGAGAGATCCTGTACTAACTATTTGGGAGTATAGTTTTTAAGTCTCCTAAAATACTTACTGCTAGTTGGAGTTTGAGGAGAATCAGCAACAGAAATGAGTCTGGCACAGGAAACTCCTGAATATACCAGTTAGTATTCCCAAGAGGTAGAAGAGATAGAGAGAGGTCCTGAGTTCAAGCTTTAAGTTAGGAAGACTGTGCTGTTGGAATTCATCTAAATGCTACTTCTGGGTAAGGTCCTCTATACCATTAACCATTTTATGGCAAAGGGGAAGTGGGATTTCCTTTGGTTGCTATTATCCTGGGTGGAAATGACTTGTTTTCTTGATTTCTTCTACTTCTTCCAGGCTCTGAATTTCTGATTCCCATCACTGGATATTACTGCCAGCTCTGTGAGGAATTTTTGGGGGATCCAATATCTGGAGAACAACATGTGAAGGGTCACCAACACAATGAGAAATATAAGGTTGGTCTTCGTAGGAGTCTGTGGAGTTTCCCACTTTCTGCAATAATCCTTTTGACTTTATCAAACAAGTTCAGTGTCAGAAAAAGTCATCAACACTTCAAATCCCATATAATTGCTAGGAAGTTCTCAATCCTAGTGAGAGATACTGACCTGATAGAACCATTTATATCCTTGAGGAAGATGACTCTAGGGATTTCTACTAAATGAATTCCAGCAGTGGTGGGGCCAAGATCTTCTCTCACAGTATTATGACCACTTGTTGAGCCTTTATCTTTTCTCTTCCCAGAAATATGTGGTTGAAAACCCATTGTATGAGGAGCGGCGGAATCTGGACCGCCAAGCTGGTTTGGCTGTGGTCCTAGAGACAGAGCGACGACGTCAGAGTGAGCTAAAGCGCAAACTTAGTAAGAAACCAAAGGAAGAAAAGAAAGAGAAAAAGGCAAAGATCATGAAAGAAGTAAAGGAGGATGACAAGGTCCCTGAGGAATTAGAGGACCAACTCTCTGAGAGTGAGAACTTTCCTGAAAAGGCTGAAAACAAAAGGAAGGGTAGCATCAAACTCCAATTAAAAGAAGAAGTAAAGAAAGAATCACCAACATCTTCCTGTTTTGGGAAATTCAGCTGGAAGAAACCAGAAAAAGAAGAGGAAAAAAGTTCAGTGGCACCAAGTATTCCCAAGGAAGAGACTATGGAAAGCAGTAAGGACAAAGAGGATGGCAAAGCTGAAGCTGGGAAGGCAAAGCCCATCAAAATCAAGCTCTCTGGGAAAACTGTTGTTGCACATACTAGCCCTTGGATGCCTGTTGTGACAACTTCAACCCAGACTAAGATCCGACCCAACCTGCCTATCCCATCCACAGTCCTCCGCAAGTCAGGGTCAGCCACAGTCAGCAAGCCAGCTCCTCTTAACACCTTTCTATCCATCAAGTCCTCTGGAGCCACTGCCAAGCCTCTGCCAGTGGTTAAAGAGTCTTCATCTGATCTCCTCTTGCCTCCCGACATTATCTCCAAAGCATTTGGAGGGGAAGAGGTGATTCTAAAAGGGTCTCCAGAGGAAAAAACGGTACTTGCTGAGAAGAATGAGCTATCCCATATACCTGAACAAATGCTCCCACCTCCACCACCACCACCTCCTCCACCACCACCTCCACCACCTCCAGTTACACCTCTTCCAGCCTCCCCAACTCCTGCTCAAACAAATACTGTCACAGCTCCAGTAAAATCAAACTCAACTGTATCTCACACTCTCAGCCCTGGCTTCCTAGGTCCTAACATTTTGAACCCAGTGTTGCCAGTAGCCATCATGGCCTCAGCACAGCCAGCTGCCATTCCTTCTGATGAGACAGCTCCTGGGGTGAGTGAGAGTGACCGGGACCAGACCCTATTCTCTGTGTTAGTGCGTCCTCCACCTCCCCTGTCAAGTGTTTTCAGTGAACAAGCCAAAAAATTGGAAAAGCGAAATTCATGCTTAGCCACAGCCAATGCTAAGGACCTGTATGACATTTTTTACAGTAGTGGTGGAAAGGGGGCCCCTGAGACTAAGCTGAGTGGTGGCCCATTGGCCAATGGAGAAAATAGCAACTTCTCTAGAGCTGAAAGTTTGGACACCTCTTCCACTTCTACTTTGAACAGTAGTGCATCCCAAGAGGAGTTGCCTCTAGATAGAAGTTTGGTCTCTGCTGCTTTAGTTGGAAACCCTAAAAAGCCCATTACAAAAACTGTGGTGTCCCTAGGGAAATGGTCAGTTGTAGAACATGTAGACTCAGAAAGCAGAGGCAGCAGCTATGGATTCCTACAGCCTCTGACAAGATTGTGCCAAAGCAGGCCTTGTGAAACTATCACTCCAAAGACAGACACTTTGGCCATGTGGACTTCTAGCTCTTTCCAGAGCAACACTAATAGGGCCGTATCTCCAGAGGGAAAAATTGAGCTAGACCTGGAAGAGCCAGGGCCACCAGGTGTAGAGCCATTCCCTCAGCTGTCAGATAAACACTGTAACACCATGGAATCTCAGAGGTTGGTAGAAACCCACCTTATGGAATCTGGTAACCAGGATGAGAAAAGCCAAGAGCTCCACCAATCTAAGGATTGTAGAGAAAGTGAGATAGAGACAGGCACTGAACTAAAAAAAGGGGGAGCAAAGCTGTCTGAGAGAATGGTAGGAAAAGGAACAGGTGTCAGTGTTGGGCCTAGTAGCATAGAAGATTCTAATTTGAACTATAGGAACAGATACATGTGGGAGGGAAAAGCAGAACAGCCCAAGATGCAAATGACCGACAAGAAGGTTCAACTGATGACAGGAAGTGAAGTTCAAAGTAAAGCAGTGATTGAATTGAGTACACAGGCTCTCTCTTCCACGAAGGCAAAAATAGACTCATTTCCATCAGAAGCTAGGTCTTTACTCCAGAACCCGCAAGATGCAGCTATGAAAATTTCTGCCCCAGAATTGCTCCCTCAGTCCCCAGCCAGATCAGATGTGTGTCTAACAGATAGTGCACAGGAGCAAGGAGTTTCAGCTGGTAATGAGGAGTGGCTAGAAAATTCTGCTCCAGAATCAGCTTCCAGAACTTCAAGGTACAGAAGCCTCAAACTCAAGAGGGAAAGATCAAAAGACTTTCAGGGTAAAATGATCTATGAACTGGCTGTTTGGAATGAGAACAAGAAAAAGCCAGAGATCTGGAAGAGCCCAGAGAAACCAGAAACAGAAGCCCTGGAGCTTCGAGATGTCCATTCAGAATTAACAGTGACGATAGAAAGCAAGGCCTTAGAAGACTTTGAAGTTACAGACTTGAAAGTAGAAGAGCTTGCTACCCTGGGGAACCTGGAGGATATGGGGGTTGATTTCTGCAATACACGAATAGATCCAGCACATAGATCCCCAACTACCTTGTCTCAGAAAGTGTGTGAAGAAAATTCTATGTCACCTATAGGATGTAATCCCTCCGCTCTCACTGATTTTGAACCAATCCCATCCTTTTCTGAGTTTCCATTAGATTCTCCCAAAACCCTGGTGCTTAACTTTGGAGCAGAGGGTGAACAAAACTCATCTAATCCCAGAAATGGGAGGATCACTCCTAACATTTTGAAAACTGGACTTCCTACAGAAAACGTTGACCTTGGCTTGGGGAACCTAGAGGGAACACACCAGGCTCTTGACCTGTTGGCAGGAGGAATGATGTCTGAAGAAGTAGAAGAAACTTCTCAATTAGAGAAACAAGATTCACTCAGATTGGAATCAGAATCAATTAACCCTGCAGGCCTCGGGCCATCCCCTTGCCTTCCAGATCTTGTTGACTTTGTCACACGGACATCTGGAATTCAAAAAGAGAAGTTATGTTCTCATCTCTCTGTGCCAGGTGACCCTCCTGAGTGCAGTTCCTTGGAGATGGGACCACTACAGCTAGAAATAGTTAATGCATCCATCACCGAGGTAGCAGTTCCTCAGATAGATGAGGACAATGACAGCCCTTTGAATTTGGTAAAATCTTTGGCTTCAGGGTCACCTACAAGGGAGCAGGTAGTTGGAGGCAGTATGGTCCCTGAGGAAATACCTGCACAAGAAGCTGCAGTTGATGCCATCGAGGACCACACAGAATCCAGTGTTTATGACTAAGAACACATACCCAGAGCTACTTGTGGATGAATCAAATTGGCTTCTAGAAATCAGGTGCCTAGATGATCCAGGACTATATCATCTGGAACCTACACCAAGAGATACAGTCAGCATCTTACAGTAAATGTTCATGGAAGCTAAAAAATTTGCCTCTTTTTTTCCTTTCTCCTTAAGATACCAGACAAATCAATCATAATTTCTATACATATCTGTAAAAAAGTATTTTCTGTTAATTTTTATTATTTTTTTTGCCAATTTATTTTCTCCTACTTTATCATTAAAATCAAATGTCTATCTGGCTCACCACATAGTGTGCTTTGATTGTATTTTGGCTTTGACTCTGCCATTTCTGGAATGTGGGGGAGGAGGGAAACAGCTGACTTCTCCAATTGCTGTGTTGTATTCCCACCCAATTTCCTGGGCAGCTGATGGATCTCTGAGAGAAATACCAGAAAGCTTGCAGAAATGGAAGACTACTGATGAAGGAAGGATTGTTCATCTCTTAGGCTTCCATTTGGATGGGCCTGCCTTAACATTGTTTGAAATGCAGCGTGAGTAGCTCTTTTGTTTACTGTTTACTTCCTTGTGGCATGTCAACTCGCGCTTACTTCACTCATTCTCTTGCTTTTGCTTGAAATGGTCTTGCTAACCCATTTGGAAATGGCCTCAGTAAACGTGGAAGAAAATCTAGCAAGCTCACTTTTGGAAGACAACAAATCGGTAAGGCTTATTCATGGCTCAGCGCCAGGAGCAGATACATTTTTTGGGGGCCACTTTTATTTTCGAAATGGCCTTTGTTCATTGTATTATGATCCAGTAACACTTTGTGTTAAATTGTTTAGCAGCCATTTCTGTTCTAAAGAGATAGAAAATCTGAAACTTGTTTTGGGATTGGACTTAATTCTTTGTTCCACAACCCGTATGTATTCCTTCCTCTACCTCTCCCTTTCCCAAGTTATTTTCACCATAGTGTGATGTTGTGGGTTGTACATTTTGTTCAAAAGATTAAAGAATTTATGAGTTGGCTTGGACAAGTTTAACTTTATTTTTAATGTGTTAATTACTTGGAATAAATGCATTAATCTCATGTTTCTTTCTGGATTTTTGTTTTGAAACCACACACATTTGACCTCCACAGGAAAACTAGAGCAATGAACCCCCACTGCCCTATTGTCTATCACCCCTCCCAATCATTCTTTGCCCACTTGTCAGGGCTACTTCCTTCATGTCAGATTGTTAGGTTATAAAAAGTCTATGCCCCAGTGCTGCCTAAATGGGTAGTAAATAGAGAATAGTGGTTTAGTTGTGGCATCTTCCTATTGTGAAGCTTTTTATGTACCTTTATGTTGGCTCTCCCTTTGCTGCTCTGGGAACTGAGCTCCCCCAAGAACACTCACGTTCTTGGTCCTCAGATTTTTTAATCTCTGTCTCAGTTTCCTCTTGACATCTCTGTTGTCAGTAATCTATAAATTGGCTCAACAGAGGCTTCAGAGTCTTGTTCCTCACCCCCACCACCACCTCATAGCTCCTCAAAAATAATGCAGTTTCTGATCTTTTTCCCTAAGAATTCTTTTTCTCCCTGTTTCCTTGTGTGTAGAATCCCTATGTTGAGTTGGGGAGGTTATTTACTTTTTTCTATATCCTTGACTAATGGTTTATTTAGAAATTATCCTGGCCTCTCTTCATCATAGTGTGGAAAGGGGCACAGATTTGGGAGATGTAGGTCCTTGAATGTTCCTCAGCCATTGTCTTGCTGTGATGTGGGAAGTTACTTTACCTCACTGTGCCACAGGGATTTTTTTTTTTCCTTTAAGGTGAGGATCATTATCTCCATCTCAGCACCAAATGAGTACAGGATCAGGCCATCCTGAGTAGTCATCTAGAGCTGCTTTTTAGGCTGAAGCCTGAGTTCAATATACTTTTCTGGCCTGGAAACTATAGACTGATTCGTAAGGTGCCCTTTAGAAAAACGTAAACCCAGGTGAGCTTCAGATAAATATTTGTTTTTCCAGAAAACTACTCCCTTCCCATTCTAGGAGCCTATCTACAGGAATTCAGAGAACATAAGAGTTTAAATTCCAGTTGTTACTGATTTTCAGGCCTATTCCTTAGTAAGTTCCAGCACCCTCTGCAGGGGGAGAGGTGGGTTTAGGGAAAGAGTGGGGCGGGGTTAATCTTATCCAGATTGCACTCATAATATTTCATCTAAGAGGAAGCCAATCTTTCCAGGTTAAGAGGGGGCCACTTGAGAAGGGTAGGGAAGGGGAGGCAAATTTCAGGAAAGGCAGGACTAATTCAAGCATCTAGGGCTGGAGTACTTTGAGCAACTCCTTGTACTCGATAACTTGAGGTTTTATACCAAAGGCATCTACTAATCTCAGGCTTTTTCTAGAATAATGCTCACTTATAAGAGTTGAAGCAAAAGCATTCTTTATATCTACCTTGAAGCAGCAGAGGGAGAGCTTTTAGGATTCTATGGTCTGGGCAGGAAGTGTTTTTTGTTGCTGGCTTCCTCTTTGATCAGTGGGATCTAGCTTTAGAGCTCATCCAGAGAAGCCATATGAAAGGAAGGGCAGAACTCTAACCCAGTCTCTAGCACCTAGAAGTAGGGCCTATTTTTATTCGGTATTATCACAGTACTGAATAAATTTTTACCTTAAAAGATAAAGACACATACAAGGAGTGGGCCCTAATGTGACTTCCAGTGTCATATCTATGTTTTAAATGTCTGTAAACATCAAAAACAGTTTTTATTGGATTCTCTCTACTGTGAAAACAGTTGATCAACAGGTTTAAATTTGGGCAAACCCCTAATTTTACCTAAATTGTGTAAATAACCCCGTAAAAATTGCAGTGACTTTGTGAATGAAAACCTCTTGCTTTATAAGCCACCTTTCCCCTATTCACAGCTAGCTTCAGGACACATAATACTCTTAATAACCTTTCTATTAAGTACTCTCACTTTATCCCATGCCACTATCTCTTAAAAAAAAATCATGAAGTCAAAAAATTAGCTAATGTTTTGGTAGCAAAGCATGCCAGAACGTACGGGCATTTGTCAGACTGCCAAGTTCAGGGACTGAGGAAGAATGGGGAAGAGAGAGAGAGAAAGAGAGAGAGAG
>NW_017731422.1:3023843-3030429 GCF_001890085.2 Hipposideros armiger
GGGTGGGGGTAGGGTTGGACATATAGGATACAAGCATCCAATGGGGACACTAACTATTCTTATAATAAGGGTAGAGGTGGGTTCAGAGAGAAGACAGTGTACAAAGGAAGTAAGTGAACTGGGGTTTTTTAAATACATATCCCTAAACCTTGGTTCTCACCTTAACAAAGTTTACCTACTAAGCCCAGGATGAGAATCTAAGCAGTCTTCATTTATTAACAGTTTTGTGAGAAAACAGACAAATGGAAATTGTCTGGGATTGTGAGCACATTTCTTCTTTCTTTAGAGTTTAATTTTGCAATAATGTTTGTATAATATTAAACAAGAAGTTATGTATATAGTAACAGTACTCATTGATAAGCCAAAAAGTTGCACTCATGAAAATCTGCCCTTAAAAACAATCATCACCATCCTGATTTGCCCTCAACCATGTACATTTTCATTGTAGCACTTAATGTGGTTGTAATTTTACATTATTGTGTTTCTTTGATTAATATATGCCTCCCTTCCCCCTAACTAGATTATAAAAACTCCAAAGCAAGAAGTCTGTCATTGCTTACTGGTTTTTTCATCATTGTATTCAGAGCGCACAGTTGC
Source organism: Hipposideros armiger (assembly GCF_001890085.2). Taxonomy (NCBI): domain Eukaryota; kingdom Metazoa; phylum Chordata; class Mammalia; order Chiroptera; family Hipposideridae; genus Hipposideros; species Hipposideros armiger. The sequence goes on from NW_017731422.1 coordinate 3,024,441, forward strand.
CTGGCATAAAAAGAGTGCTCAATAAAAATTTGTTACAAGAATCAATGTGGTAATAGTAGCTATTTTTTTATTTATTGTTAATACTTAGCAATTTATAAGTGGGTAAAAGCTGTAAATTCCTGATTATATTTGTTGTGTGCTTAGCATTCCAGAATCCAACTTTCCTCTTGCTTCTGTCCTGGATCTTTGTATAAAAAGCACTGTCTATAGAAGTGAGTGTATATCAGGGCTGCCAGTGGCCCCTTCATTTCAACAGCATTCTGGAATAGTGGTGCGAGGCCAGAAAGGGGACACACCACACCCAAATCTCCCAGAGGAAAAACTGAGGATGCAAAGGGGGTAAACTGACCTTACAGTTAGCAATAAAAGGCTTTGGGGACTCTGATTTTCAGATGGCTCCCTTTCTCCTTCCAGCCAGATTTCAGATATGTTGTCAGTTGGTCAAACCCCAAATCCCTCTGATTTGGCTGAAGGAGTAAATTAACCCTTCATGGCCCAACATCCTCTTAACACCTTATCCAAACTCTACATTAAACTGCCATTTTATTTCTGGAAGGAAACAACCAAAACAGTTTGCCTTTGGGAGAGGGAAAAGGGATGCTCTCACTTTTTGTATCTTTTTTTGTTTCAACAGTCTGACCATGAAAATGCATTTTATATAAAATATATTTTACACACAAAATATGTACACACACATATAAAGTATGTCATTTTTAGGTCAGTTGCTGTAGAGTTACCAGGTTTTTGTTTATTTCCTTCTGTATACTTTTATGTTTAAAAAAAGTGTCAATTTTTTTTTTCAATTGGGTTTTTCCCACTCGGTGCATTCCTGTCTTCACTCCTCTCATCAGTTTTCCATCATTACAAGTAGGCCTTGCTGCTTTTCCCTCAAGACTTTCTAAAGAATACCATTACCATTCTTTTCTTCCTCTCTTCCTGTTCCCTTTCTCTTGCCCCTACCTCTGTTGAGCTGGTTATGCGTTTCCATTCATGTACAAGCATTTGGACATTAAATTACAGCAATCAAGATACTTGTTTTCACAAAGCTTACTTTAATGAAGATATGCAAGATATATTATCACAAAGTCTTCCTTGCTTGCAAAAGGACAGGAGATAACTCATATCTAGGTATTGATTCAAAGCTTTACTGGCTTTCATTCCTTCTGCTTGTGGAGGTTCAGGCAAGAAAGGAGTTTTGTAGAAAATAGGAGAAATGAACATGGTTAAGGGGAGTGAATGAGAAGGTAAAGAACGATCAAATCAGCCATGTTGAGGTATTTTTCTTGCTTCTTCTCTCTTATATGCTGCCCATGCTAAAGTTCTATCCAGCCCTCTTATAGCCTACCTGCATAAAGATGATTAGGATGACATTTACTGACTCACCCACCTATCTTCCTTTCTTTCAGGAGCAATTGCAGAAGTCTTTGGATTTCCAGAAAGAAGGACTGCAGAAGACATCTGTGCCCCAGGGCGCCAGGGATAGAAGCCACAGAGAACCACAGAAACGATGGTGCCCTTCGGGCCAGTAGGCAGTCACCTCTAAGGTCTGACTTCCAGAAGGTGGGTATGGCTGTTGGGGCAGAAGTGGGTGGTGGAGAAAGCCCTGTCATTTTAGTTGACAGGAAATGGTGAGTTGGATGAGCAAATACGTATGTGTGTATGTATCTTAGTACCAGTAGAGGATGAACAAAATGAGGATAGACATAGAAGGGATATATTGTATTTTAAACTTGCCACTCTTCATCTCAAATTATCTCTTAACTTCCATCACTTTTTGTTTCATCATACTCATGTTAAAGCTGTGGAGTTCAGATATTCTCATGCCTCCTGGGCTCTGGTCCCAAATGTTCACACCAAGTAGAACACTTCATATCTCAGTTTCAGCCTTCCTTACTGTCCATATAAGAATCAAGGTAAAAAATGGGTATGCCCTTAGAGAAGGGGGTATGAGTAGACAAAGGAGGCTCTAGGAAAGGGAGACAATCACAACGGGGTTAGCAGTTTCCTCAGTCTTCCTGCCTCTCCTACATACATTGAAACATCAGGTATGCAGAAGCAGGCAAGTATCGTTTCAAAATACCAAGGAGGCACCTTACTCTCAGGCCATCTAAAATGCTAATGGGTGCTTCTTCTACTCCCTTTTGTACTTTCCGGACTCTGGGCTCAGGATCTGTGTTCCTGATCTATAAATCCAGGCACTTTTAGTGTCTTGGAAATCTAATGTACTGCCCAAATCTATACTTCGGGAATACACATAACGCTACCAATGTTTAAAAATGTACAACCAACGCCATCAATAGAACAAGAAGTAAGGGGTAAGCAGTATGTCAGGGCCTTTTTCTGCTGAGCTTTTATCAGTTAAGGACTACTCATTCCTAAGGCATGACCCTGTAGATGAAGCAATGGAAAGCAGCCTGGTGCCAGGGCTGCCAACACTTTGTCACCATCACTTCCTCGCCATTGCTCCAGCCCAAGACCTGTTTCTCATCAACTACCACATTCCTCTGCTCAGAGGCAGTGAAGGGTGTTGGTCACAGCTTTCATTCCTAACTGTAACTCACCTACCAACCAGCCCCTGGTTTGCTGCTTAGACCTCCATTCTCCTGTGGTGTCTGAAGTCCACCTCCAAGATATGCTTATTGGGAGATGGGCAGGCGGAAAGGGAACATTTTTTGGAATAATGTTTTTTCCTTTGGACTTCATTTATTTGATAGAGTTTATTACGAACAATGAATTATTTATGATCTTTTTATTGCAATATAATTTATATAACTTTAAATTTCTCGTAAGTTTCCCCATTTTAAATTGTACATTCCAGTGGGTTTTTAATATCTTCAAGGTTGTGCAACCATCACCACTATCTAATTCCAGAACATTTCCATCACTGCCCTAAAAAAAAAAAAAAAGCACACACTCCCAATTATCTCCTGCTCCAAAGTCACTGGCAATCACCAATCTGCTTTCTGTCCCTAGGAATTGACCTATTCTGGACAATTCATATAAATGGAGTCAATGCAATATGTTGTCTTTTGTGACTGGCTTCTGTCACTTGCCATAATGTTTTCAAGGTTCATCCATGTGGTACCACGTATCAGTTCTTCATTGTATTTTATAGTTGAATAATATTCCATTGTATGGATATATCACATTTTGTTTACCCATTAGATGGTGGAGATTTGAGTTATTTCCACTTTTTGGTGATTATCAATAACACTACTATGAACATTTGTGTACAAGTATTTGTGGACATGTTTTTCAATTCTCTTGGTTATATACTGGCTTATATAGTAACTAACCTCTTTAAATAAAATTTTATATCAAAATATAGGATGCATATAAAAAACAAAAGCACACATATCACAGGTGTTAAGCTCAACAATTTTTACAATGCAAACACAATCATTTTCACAGTGTAACCAACACCCAAATCAAAAAACAGATTATGACCAACACCCCTGAAGCCGATCTCACGTCCTCTACCAGTCACTGCTTTCTCAAAATATAACCACTATTCTGACTGCTATCTCAGGTTCTTGTTTTATGGAGGTGAAATTCACATAACATAAAATTAACCACTTTAATCAATTCAGTGGCATTTAGTACATTCATAATGTTGTGCAACCATCACCTTTGTCTAGTTCCCAAACATTTCATCAGCCCCAAACAAAACCATGTATCCATTAAGCAGTTCTCTTTCCTACCTCTCCACAGCCCCTTGCAATCAACAGTCTGCTTTCTGTCTCTATGGACTTACGTGTTCTGGATATTTCATATAAATGGAGACTGGCTTCTTTCCCTTAGCCTAATGGTTTTGAGGTTCATCCTTGAAGTTGTAGCATATATCAGTATTTTATTACTTTTTATGGCTGAATAATATTCCATTGTATGTGTATACCACAATTTGTTCATTCATTCATTTGTTGATGGACATTTGGGTTGTTTCCACTTTTTGGCTATTGTCAATAGTACAGCTATAAACACTCATGCATAAATGTTTGAATACCTGTTTTCAGTTCTTTTTGATATATACATAGAAGTGGAATTACTGGGTCCTATGGTTATTTATGTTTAACTTTTTGAGGAACTGCCTAACTTTTTCACAGCACCTGAATTATTTTACATCCCTTTCAGCAATGTACAATGGTTCCAATTTCTCCACATCCATAATACTTGCTAATTTCCTTTTTTTAAATGTATTGTAGCCATCCTAGTATTTTACTGTGGTTTTGTTTTACATTTCCCTGATGACTAATGCTATTGAGCATCTTTTCAAGTGTTTGTGGCAATTTACATATCTTCTTCGGAGAAATGTCAAGTCAAGTCCTCTGCCCATTTTAAATTGGGTTGTTTGTCTTTTTGTCGTAGAACTATTAGAATTCTTTATACAAAGGGTGCCAAAAAAGTGTATACACATTTTAAAGGAAAAAACTGTATTAAAATTATAATAATATATATACTGATAACAAAAGATGAATACAAGTCATGTATATACATATTTTTGGCATCCCCAGTATATTCTGGCTACTGGACCTTTATTAGATCCATGATTTGTAATAATTTTCTCTCATTTTATAAATTGTCTTTTCATTTTCTTGATAATGTCCTCTAATGCACAAAATATTTTAATTTTGATGAAGTTCAGTTTATCTTTTTTTTTTTTGGTGTAATATCTAAGAATCCATTGCCAAATCCAAGGTCATGAAGAGTTACCCCCTATGTTTTTTTTAAGAGTTTTATAGTTTTAATTTCTATATATTTAGGTTGTTGACTTATTTTTAGTTAGTTTTTTTTTTTTTTTTTTAGCTGAGCCATCCCGCCACCTGTTGGCAGCTCACGGCTGCTCAGCTCGGGCTGACTCGAACCGCTGTTGCTCAGAGCNGCTGCTCAGCTCGGGCTGACTCGAACCGCTGTTGCTCAGAGCTCAAACTCTTGAGCGAGCTCTTAACCAACTGAGCCACTCAGCCGGCCCTTTTAGTTAGTTTTTTTAATATAGTATGAGGTGAGATCCAACTTCATTTTTTCCATGTGGATATCCAGTTGTTCCAGCACCATTTGTTGAAGAGACTGTCTTTTCCCCATTGAATGAACTTGGCACCCTTGTTGGAAATCAGTTGGCCATAAATGTATAGGTTTATTTCTGAACTTTCAATTCTATTCAGTTGGTTTATATATCAGTCCTTATGCTAGTACCACTCTGTTTTGACTACGGCAGCTTTGTAGTGAGTTTTGAAATTGAGAAATGTGAGTCCCCCAACTTTGTTCTTCTTCTTCAAGATTGCTTTGCTATTTGAGCCCACATGAAATTTCATGTGAATTTGAAGATTGGCTTCTGTAAAAAGGGCCACTGGAATTTTGATAGGGATTGCACTGAATCTGTAGATCACTTAGGATAGTATTGCCATTTTAACAGTATTAAGTCTTCCAATCCATGAACATGGGATGCCTTTATTTAGATCTTTAGTATCTTTCAGCGGTACGGTTGACCCTTGAACAATGCAGGGTTTAGGGGTGCCAACTGCCCACACAGTCAAAAATATTCATATAACAAGTCAGCCCTCTTCATGTGCATATTCCTAATTTCCTATAGAAAATACAGTTGACCCTTGAACAATGTGGGTTTGAACTGCGCAGTGCCACTTGTATGCAGATTTGTTGTTGTTGTTGGGGAACAGTGTGTTTTTCCAGGGCCCATCCATCAGCTCCAAGTCAAATAGTTGTTTCAATCTAGCTGTGGAGGGCACATCTCAGTGGCCCATATGGGAATCAAACTGGCAACCTTAGTGTTATGAGCACTGCACTGTAACCAACTGAGCTAACTCGCCGCCCCCTATATGCAGGTTTTTGTTTTGTTTTGTTTTGTTTTGTTTTTTTTAAAGATTTTTATTGGGGAATTGCGGGGAGGGGAACAGCGCTGGGGAATTGGGGGAAGGGGAACAGACAAGTTGCTGTCGTTTTGTTCTTCAATCTAGTTGTGGAGGACGTTGCTTCA
>NW_017731422.1:3031109-3050202 GCF_001890085.2 Hipposideros armiger
CGACTCATGGCAGCCCAGCTCCAGGTTGAGCTGTTGTTCAGCATCTTAGCTGTGGAGGGCAGTGTCACTGGCCCTCCTATGTGGGATCCGAACCGGGGCCCTCTGGCATCCCAAGCGAGTTCTTAACCATCGCGCCACTCGGCCGGCCCTATATGCAGGTTTTTTAAAGCGTCAACTGTATTTTATAGTTTTTGTGTATATCTTGCACCTCCTTGGTTAAATTTATTCCTATGTATTTTATTATTTTGTATGCTGTTACAAATAGAATTGTTTCTTAATGCCTTTCAGAGTATTCACTGAAGATATATTGAAACACAACTGACTTACAGTGTTGGTCCTATAACCCTGCAACTTTGCTGAATTCATTAATTTGTTCTAGTGTTGTTGTTGTTTTAATTCTTTGGGAATTTTTTATACATAGGATCATGTCATTTGAGAATAGATACTTTTAATTTTTTTCCAGTTTGGACACCTTTTATTTCTTTTTCTTGCCTAATTGAGTCTAGCTAGAACTTCCAATACAATATTGAAAAGCAGTGGTGAAAGTGGCATCCTTGGTCTTGTTCCTGATCTTAGGGGAAATACTTTCAGTCTTTTACATTATGATGTTAGCTGTAGGTTTTTCATAAATTCCCTTTATCATATTAAAAGAGTTCCCTTCTATTCCCAGTATTCTGAGAGTTTTTATCATGAAATGGTGTTGGATTTTGTCAAATAATTTTTCTGTGTTAATTGAGATGATCATGTTAGTGTTTTTCTCTTTCATTCTATTAATGTATATTACATTGATTGATTTTTTTCATGCTTTACCACCCTTACATTCCTGGGATAAGTCCTACTTAGTGATGGTATATAATCCTTTTAAAATTTTGTTGGATTCAGTTTGCTGCTACCTTGTTGAAGAATTTTGCATCTGTATTCATAAGAGATATTGAGGTGTAGTTTTGTTGTGATATCCTTGTCTAGCTTTGGTATTAGGGTAATCCTGGCTTCATAGATGAGTTAAAAAGTGTCCCCTCATCTTCTGTCTTTTGGAAGAGTTTGAGTAAAATTGGTGTTAATTTTTTAAGTGTTTTGTGGAATTCACCAGTGAAGCCATCTAGTTCTAGACTTTTCATTGCTGAAAAATTTTTTGATTACTGATTCTCTCTCTTTACTTCTTATAGTTCTGTTCAGATTTTTTTTTTTGGTAAGATTTTATTGGAGAATTGGGGGAGGGGAATAGCACTGGGGATTTTATTGGGGAATTGGGGGAAGGGGAACAGACAAGTTGCTGTCATTTTGTTCTTCAGTCTAGTTGTGGAGGACGTTGCTTCACTGGCCCATGTTGGTATTATCATTGCGCTCTTCCTGGGTGAGGCAGATCGGTTGCCGGCCTCTGGACGGCCGCTCATGGCGGCTCTTGGCAGCTCACACCAGCTGCCAGCCGCTCACGGTAGCTTATGGCAGCCCACTGCAGCAGGGGCTGCAGCCTATGCCGTCGCCGGCGACTCACGGCAGCCCAGCTCCAGGTCGAGCTGTTGTTCACCATCTTAGCTGTAGAGGGCAGTGTCACTGGCCCCCATGTGTGATCCGAACTGGGGCCCTGCTGCTCAGAGCTGGCGTCCCAAGCTAGCTCTTAACCAATGCGCCACTCGGCTGGCCCCTTTGTTTAGATCTTTTATTTCTTCTTGAGTCTGTTTTGATAATTTATGTGTTTCTAGGAATTTGTCCATTTCATCTAGGTTATTTAATTTGTTGGCATACAATTGTTTCTAGTATTATCTTACAGCCCTTCTAATTTCTGTACGGTCAGTAGTAATGTCCCACTTTCTGATTTTAGTTTTCTGCATCTTATGTTTTTTTCTAAGTCAGTTTAGCTAAAGGTTTGCCAATTTTGTCAATCTTTTCAAAGTACCAACTTTTGGTTGCATTGATTTTCTCTCTTGTTTTTCTACTCCCTATTCCATATATCTCTGCTCTAACAAGTTATTATTTCTTTCCTCCTAATATCTTTTGGTTTAATTGGTCTTTTTTTTTCTGGTTCCTCAAGGTTTAAAGTTAGGTTGCTGATTTGAGATCTTGTTTTTAAAAATGTTTACAGCTATACAGTAATACCTTGGTTTGCGAGCATAATTTGTTCCGGAAACAAACTACTCGTATTGCAAGACATCGCTTGTTTACCAAGTTAAAATGTATTAGAAATGTTTTCTCGTCTTGTGGAACACTCGCAAACCAAGTTACTCGCAATCCAAGGTTTTATTGTAATTTCTTTCTTAGCACTGTTTACTTTGCATCCATAACTTTTTTTTTTAAGTTTGTAACAGAGGACAACTTATTAGAGTAGAAAATAACAGCTCTCAAAATGAGAGGGGGTCCTGACTGGGTTGCCCCCCATAACTTTTGATATGTTGTGTCATCTCAAAGTATTTTATAATTTCTCTTGTGAGTTATTTTTTGAGCCATTGTTTACTTAAGAGTGTGTTGTTTAATTTCCACATTTTGTGAATATTCCAGTTTTCCTTTTGTTACTGATTTTTAGCTTCACTCCATTATAGTTGGAGAAGATACTTTGTATGATTTCTGTCTTTTTAAGTGTATTGAGACTTGTTTTGTGGCCTAACATATGACCTAGCCTGGAGAATGTTTATGTGCACTTGAGAAGAATGTATATTCTGCTGTTTTTGGATGAAGTATATGTCTGTTAGGTCAAGTTAGTTTAGTGTTGTTCAAATCTCCTATTTCCTTATTGAACTTCTGTCTAGATGTTCTATTTCATTATTAAAGTATAATGTTGGAATCTCCAATTATTGTAGAACTGTCTATTTCTGCCTTCAATTTTGTCAACATCTGGTTCATATATTTCAAACTTCTGTTTATATATATGTTTATAGTCACTATATCTTCCTAATGAATCAATATATATTGACCTTCTTTATCCCTTGTAACAGTTTTATATTTAAAGTCTATTTTGCCTGATGTTAGCATAACCACCTCAACTCTCTTTTGGTTACTATTTGTATGAAATATCCTTTTCCATGCTTTCACTTTCAACTTATGTGTGTCTTTGGATTTAAAGTGAGTCTCTTATAGACAGCATAAGTTGGATCATGTTTTTTTTGTTTGTTTTACTGGAAATATCTTGTTCTTTTTAATCATGTGGTATAATAAAATTAAGTGGCATATATATTTTTTTAAAATTCGTTCTGCTAGTTTCTGTCTTTTAATCAGGGGGTTTAAACGATTACATTTAAAGTGGCTACTGGTAAAAAAAGGACTTCTGGCATTTTGCTATTTGTTTTCTTATATCTTAAGTCATATCTTTTTTTGTTCCTCAGTTCCTCCTACACAGCCTTATTCTGTCTGTTTTTTTTTTTCAATGTGCCATTTTGATTCTCTCCTCATTTCCTTTTCTATATATATCTTTAGTTATTTCTTCAATGGCTACCATGGGGATTACAATTAACACCCTAAATTTGTATCAATCTAGCTTGAATTGATACCAGTTTAGCTTCCATAGTGTACAAAAAATCTGCTCCTATGTAGCTTTGTCTCCCTCCTTATGTTGTTTTTGTTACAAGTTACATCTTTATACATTGTATGCCAATTAACACAGAATTATAATTATTGTTTTATGCATTTGTCTTTTAAATCATATAGGAAACAGAAAGAGGAATTACAAACCAAATATAATACTGTCTTTTTTATTTACCTATGGGGTTACCTTTACTGAATTTCTTTATTTCTTTGTATAGCTTTGAATTACTGTCTAGTGTCCTTTTATTTCATCCTAAAGGACTCCCTTTGGCATTTTTTTATAGGCTAGGTCTACTAGCAGTGAACTCCCTCAGCTTCCGTTTCTCTGAAATTCTTATTTTCCCCTTTGTTTTAAAGGATGTTTTTGTTGGATATGGAATTTTTGGTTGAAAGTTGTTGTTTTTTTAGTACTTTAAATATGCCACCTGACTGCCTTTTGTTCTCCATGGCTTTTGATGAGAAACGAGGTGTTAAATCTTAGTGAAGACCTCTTTACATGATGAGTCACTTCTGTTGTGCTGTTTTCAAGATTTTCTCTTTGTCTTTTGGCAGTTTGATTATGATGTCTTGGTGTGGATCTCTTTGAATTTGGCCTACTTGGAGTTTGTTGTACTTCTTGGTAGATTCATTCCTTTCATCAAATTTGGGGAGTTTTCAGCCATTTTTTCAAATATTCTTTCTACCTCTTTTTTTTGTCTCTCTCTTCCTTCTGGGACTCCCATAATTCATATGTCAGTCTGCCTGATGGTATCCTATGGTTCTCTTTGTTCATTTTTCTTCATTTTTTTTTCTTTCTGCTATTCAGACAATAATTTTAATAGTCCTGTCTTCACACTCACTCATTTTTTTTCTTCTTCCAGCTTGAATCTGCTGTTGAACCCCTGAAGTGAGTTTTTCAGTTCAGCTACTATACTTTTTAGCTCTAGAATTTTTGTATGGTTCTTTTTACAATTTATATCTCTTTATTGATATTCTTCATTTGTCCATTCTGCTGGCTCCCTTTATGTCCTTTGTTTTCCTTACTCTTTGAGTAAATTTAAGACAATTGATTTAAAGTATTTGTCTAGTAAGTCCAATGTCTGGGCCTCCTTGGTGATGGTTCCTATAAACTTTTTTTTCTGTAAATAAACCATATTTCCTTTATTCTTTTTATACCTTGTGAATTTTTTGTTGCATAAAATTGGACATTTTGAATATTATAATATGCCATTCTGGGAATCAGATATGCCTCTCATAGTTTGCTATTGTTGATTACTGAAGACTGTAATTGTTCATTTGTTTATTGACTTTTCCAAACTATTTTTGCTAACTGTAGTTTTTGTTGTGTATGGTCACTGAAATTTCTGTTCCATTATCTTAGCAGTCAGTCAGTGACCTGACAGAGAATTCCTTAAATGCCTGGAGTGAAAAACAAAAGAACAAAAAAACACAAAACACCTCCTAGTCTTTGCAGATTGGCTCTGAGTTGGAGCACTTCAATGCTAAGCCAATTTGCCTAAATGCCACCTTAGCCTTTACCTCCTGGTTGCATGGAGCCCAGAGATCAGCCAAAGATGCAAGCCTAGAGTTCAGAATGCATATTCTGAACATGCCATTGGTCTGTGGACATGCACTTTTCATGCCAGATTTCCCCTTATACATGGTAACCCTTCAAAGTCCTTATTTCCTCATGTATCTTCGTCCTCTGTCTCCTCCTTTCCAGGCTTTTAGGTCTGTCTGGTTTTTTTTGTTTGGTTGGGTTTTTTTCCCCATTTTCTGTCCCTTGCTCTAGGGAGCCACAGACAGTATATTTAAATGCCTTCAATGGATGCTACTTGGAAAGCTGCTCCAGCCTGAGAGGGGCAGAAAAGGTCAGCTTCAGCACAGGTCCCTCAGGGAACCACGAGACAAGGAAAAATTCACAGCTTTTGAGAACAGGGTATATATACCCTGGCACCAGCAAACCACACAAGAAATGTGACAGCTGTCCCCAAGCTGGGGAATGGGGGATGGTAGAAACATAAGCACAAATGCCACAATGCTTTGTTATTAAAGTTTAGCAGCTTTTTTCATGAAGCACACCACTGGTTGGACTCCACTGTAAGTTTTTTTATCAGATCCCAGAGTTCTGAAAAAGCTGATTCTGTCCGTTTTTGCCAGATTAATGACAGCTTCAGTGGAGGGACTGATTCTTGGAGCTCTCTGCTGTGCCATTTCTGTGCATCACACTAGGTCTAACTCTCTGAGGAACTGTCAGACTGTTTTCCACTGCATTTACACCACTTTACATTTCTACCAAAAATGTGAGGGTTTCATTTTTTCCACATCTTTTCCAACACTTGTTATAATATTTTGTTTTTCTTTGTTCTATTATAGCCATGCTAGTGGGTGTGAAGTGGTATCTCCTTATGGTTTTTATTTGCATTTCCCTAATGACTAATGATATAGAGCATCTTTTCATGTGCTTATTGGCCATTTGTGTATTTTCTTTGGAGAACTATCCAAAACTTTTGCCCATTTTTAAATTGGATTACTTGTCTAAGATCCATTTGTTATATATAATTTTCTAGTCTTTTTTTAAAGATTATCCTGAAAATTGTGCATTAAGAAAATATGTATATAAAGCTATCTACAGTGTCAGAACTCTACACAGCATGATGTAATTCTTAAATACAAGAAGTACTTCTACCTGTGTAAAGATGCAGTTGTATTAATTAAGACTCTTCAGACTATGAGTAACAGAAACCTAATTCAAAAACCTTAAGAAAAAAATGGATAGGGGTAATTTATGCCTTGGTAACCAAGAAACTGAGGCAGAATTAGATCCAGGAGGTCAAAATGTCACCAGGACTCTCTCTTCCCCATTCCCCCCAGCTCTGCTTGACCTCGTTTTATCTCTACTCAGGGGCAGGCTACCATGGTTCTTACAGGCTTGCCTCTTGAAAATGAGAGTGTATCTTTCCTTATAACACCAAAAAGTCTCAGGGAGGATGTTGATTGGTATGACTTGGACCACATTTCTGTCGCTGAACAATTACTGTGGCTAGGTGGATGAAGTACTCTGACCAGGCTCTGGTCATCAGCTCACCATGGGAAGGCAGAATCTACCTTACTGAACAATCGAGGCTAAGTTGAATTAATGTGAAATGGGGAGAGATGAGATGCTCCCGAAGAAATGCTTCTAAGTAGAAGATAAAATGGCCCCTATAGAGCTGCAAAGATTCAGAGCCTTTTTTGTAGCCTTTTCTTTGTGGTTGCTTATCAAAAGATGCGTGCCCAAGTTCTTATCCCCACTAAGGTACTGGTAATTGCTGCCCATATTTTAATAGTGGCTGAAGGGACAGTAAGAGATTAGAAATAGAGATCTTATAGCTGTGCCTGTTCCAAAAGCTCAAGAGAAGAAGAGAAAAAGTATAATCAATTTGGAGTTGGCAAGAGGCTGGAAATTGACTCCTGATTCTGTGACCTTGAGCTTCACAGAGGAACTGAAAGGCTCCTCTATAGAAAGGTAAGCGTTTACATTTGGCTTAATTCATAAGATTAAACGGTTGTAGTTCCATTAACATAGTCTTATGACCTGGAAGGACTCTTCTTGTGTATTGTAAAAAAATTACCCCTTACACCTTAGTAAGAAGATGAGGAAGTTGCTCGTAGTGACCAAGGAGCATTGTCACTATTTCTATAAGCAAGCTGACCACCAAGACTCACTCCTGTCTTTTTCTTCTCAGTTTCCAGCATATGGAAACATTTTTTCTGCTGCAAATTATTTAGAGGTAGTTATTTTTATATACTTTCAGGTGAAATATTTCATGTCCAAGTGATAATTGAGAGGACAAATATATCTTTGCATGGAAAACCATCTTCAAAGCTGTTGTTAATTTCTGCATGAGCACAGGTTGAAGGCAGCCATGATGAAGGGGAAAGGAATTCTTTCCTGCCATCTTGGTTGTAAGTTAGTCCAGCTGATACCTCTGAATCACAAAACGTAGCCCACTCAATAGCCCCAAGCTGCTAACCACAAGTAGTTATGCATAGTGCTCTCAACAGGTTCATGCAATGACAAGTTGATGCTGGAAAACAAGGGGAAAAAAGTCGAACAGACTCTTCCAAGAGCCGTAAATGTGTGATTCTACAGCAGCAATTCTCTGCAGGTGGGAGGATTAGTGTGTGTTTAAGAAAGAAATTCAGCCTGTTTTTGTTTTATGTGTATGTTTCTATTATTGTTTTTTAAAGTAAAATAAACTACAGAAAGTGAAGCTTTCTAGTTGGAGGGAATATTCAGAAGATGGAGTGAGAAAGCGGAAGGATTATGGGTAATGAAGGTAAAGAAACACAACAAAGAGGTAAGGCTGATTTTTTTCATTAACACACCAGAACTGAGAGAAACCTTTTAAAGAGTCATGTGGGAACAAAGTTTTTGATAATGCCTTAAAAATCACAAGCATATGGCATGTACATGAACATGTCTACAATGATATAAAATAAGTGGAGTTTATAGTTGCCGTCAAAATTCACTGCAACGCTAACCTGACACATAATAAGCAGCCATATTTTTAAGGTGTTTTACAGTTTACATAACACTTTCCCCGATTCTCTCATTTGGTGTATATTTAATGATAGACATAATTGTGTTACATGCTAATTAAGCTTAATTAGTAAGTTCTTGTGAATTACTGTAATTAGTGGGGCTGCTTTCCTGCCAAAGCAAATTTTCAGTTCTCTTTTTACTTTATTAGTTACCTAGTATTTATAATCAGGATCAGTTTAAATCATATTTCATTTTGTGTCATACGCACAAATCCTTATATATATTAAGAAGCAAACTCTTGAGTCTGTACTCCTGAGCAGCTAAATTTCCCTTGCCTCAGGGCTTTTGTTGTTGCAAAACTCTCAACCCCTACCCATCCCTCCTAATCCCATTCAGCCCTCATCTACTCACACTTGAGGGAGATTTATGTATAACATTTAACATTCATTAACCAGCAAATTTTTTTTTTTTTTTTTAGCTGAGCCATCCTGCTACCTGTTGGCAGCTCAACGGCTGCTCAGCTCGGGCTGGACTCGAAGCGCTGTTGCTCAGAGCTCAAACTCTTCAGCAAGCTCTTAACCAACTGAGCCACTCGGCCGGCCCCCAGCAAATATTTATTGAGCACAATATGCCAGAAATTGAACAAGGCACTGGAAGCATACACAGTGGTTGGCAAAGCAGTCCTGACCCCTGCCCTCATGGAGCACACAGACTAATGGGATAGGTGAAGCCTAGATTGGAGTGGGGGAGGTGCGGAGGAAATTGGCACACCTATTTTACTCTCCCACTAAGCTACAAGCCTAGCCTTTATCAGGGTCTCCATTTGCCTTTTTTTCCATGTTTGGTTCAGCACTCAGGCAGCTGTCATAGATTGTACCCCTGCTACCCTCTAGCACGGGATGCTGAGGGAGATAGTGTCTAGGGCCTATAGCCTGTTATTGGGTAAGTGAGAAGGAGCTGAGGTTAGGCAGGACTTAGTGAGGTGAAGATATTGAGGAAGGAAGTCCCCCCAAAAAAATAGCATTTGCGGAGGCCCTGAAACAGAAAAGAGCTTGGCAGCTCATTTAGTGTTGTTGGAGGGGTTGCTGCAACAGGAGAAATGGCTAGAAGAATGAAAGGTGGAGGGTCCTGGAGCCAAGTGAAAAACTTTATCTTGAAGGCACTAAGAAGCCATGGAAAAGTTTTAATGACATTTCTCTGCCTCTTGCATCTCAACCCATTATTTGCCAGGATAGGCCCTCTTATCTTCAGGTATAGACATGCTGTGCCAACCGGTATCCTTTCAGACTGAAACACATGGGCAGCTTAGCAGAAACCATGCTCAGTAGCATAGAGTGGAAAGAGTATGAGCTCTAGATCAGAATGCTTGGGTCTGTATGACACTGAGTACATTTCTTAACCTCTCCAAGCCACTTTCCTTTTCTGTACAATTGGTAATGTAACATTTAAACCCCTCATCAGGTTGTTTTAGGGTCAGAAATAACAAGTATAGTGCCTATCACTGGCACTCCATGGATTGTAGTTATCACTGTTTGATCATTGCTTTCTTGCTAACACAAATTTCAAACTCCTCTTTGGGAGTGAAATCACAGAATCAGATATTGTCAAATTGTGACGAAACCTTAAATGTCTGTCTGTCTCTCTATATGATGCTTACATCCCTTCTGCAACACTGACACTTAGTTGGTTTGTTGTCCAATATTACTTATAACATTCAGAGGCAGGAAGATCATTACTGTCTAAAGCAGCCATTCCATATTTGGGTCCTATTACAAAGTTCTTTTCTTGGGTTCAATCCAAATCTGCTTTCCTGTACCTATCACCTGAGACCCCTGTAGCCAGAATGCCTCTTCCATGTGATAGCCCTTCAGATGCTTACAGAAATTATAATGTATCCATCACCACTCACCTAGAGTTGAAAAGCTTTCTTTTTGCCTAACAGCAACAATAAAAAGGGTCAATTCATCAAGAAAACACAACCCTAAAACATACATGTATCTAACAATAGAGCTTAAAAACATGAAGTAAAAGGTGTTCGTGGGAGATTTTAATAATAATAACAACTATCATTTAATGAGCACCCACACTATACTTGGTACTATAGATACACAAATAAGTCAATCAATTCCTGTCAATTGAACAAAGTCAGAAAAGTAAATAAGTGTAAAATAACTTTACAGATACTGAGATGAAGGTCTGTGCAGGAAAAAAGCAGGGGTTTGGGGACACCAAGGGAACAATCATCTTTATGAAAGTATGAAAGGGGTCTGCCTCTTATAAGAGATGACACAAACTGCACCCCAACAATTGAGTAGGTAATTCACTAGCCCCCCCTTATCCGCAGTTCCACACTCCGTGGTTTCAGTTACCCACAATCAACCATGGCAATCTGAAATACTAAATAGAAAATTCCAGAAATAAACAATTCTTAAGTTTTAAATTGTGCGCTGTTCTGAATAGTGTAATGAAATCTCATGCAGTCCCACTGCATCCAGCCTGGGATGTGAATCATCCCTTTATGCAGCGTATTCATGCTATATATGCCACCCCACCTGTTAGTCAACTAGCCATCTCGGTTATTAGATCAACTGTTGCTGTGTCACAGTGTTGGTGTTCAAGTAATCCTTATTTTACTTATATTGTTACAATTGTTCTATTAGTTATTGTTAATCTCTTACTGTATCTAATTTACAAATTAAATTTTATCATAGGTAATGTATATATAGGAAAAAACATAGTATATACAAGGTTCAGTACTATCCATGGTTTCAGGCATCCACTGGGGGTCTTGGAACATGCCCCCTGTGGATAAGGGGGGACTACTGTACCCACACTCAACTGGACTTATCCATTTGTGGTATTTGTTATAATATTATTTTAGAGGCTTTAGTCACACCAAGTATTTAAAACAGCCACTGTCAGTAACTGCAAATGCATTCCTACAAGAAAGGCTAATTTTTTCTGTTAGCATTCTTTACAAAGCCTCTTTTAGAGCCAGAATAATGGAAACCAGGCAAGGAAGAAGAGTGGAAATATTGTGATTTGCTGTAGCTGCAAATGGATGGCAAATATTGGAAAGGAGGGGCCTCAACTAGTCTTTCCTAAGCACTGAAATAGAAGAGATGAGGCATACTGAGTTTGTCATGGCCCTACAATACAGGAAGGCCACAGAAGATGGGGAGCAATAAAGCGTTTGCCCCGCTGACCTATTGCAAGTAGTGTAAAAGCAGCATAATATCACACTCTGATGCCTGTTTCTTCTAGTGGGGTCCTGTGCCGGACGCCAGGGTAAAGATGACCTGTCTGGGAGGCTGAGGCCTGTGCACAATGTGATCCAACACGGAGAGAGCTCAGGAATCTTGCGAAAGCACTATCTGATGTGCCCTGGAAATGCTGAGCATAGATACTTGGTCAGCTGAAGCTAGTGGCCCTTCCTAAAGGAGGCAGTATATGTAAGAATAAATACAACAACGAAGTCTTCCCAACCTCCCGAAGTAGGACCTTCTCCATGAGAGCCAAAGAGAGCGAAGGCAGTGACCCTCCAGCCGCCTTCTTCGTAAAGAAACAAATGAGAGAAGCAGAAACACAAGAGTAAAATATCAGTGGAGACTGAAGCTAATACTTTTCAAGTTTGTTAAAGAAGAAGCCCTTGAAGGAACAGTTATTAAACAAAGGATCTTGAAATGTTCCCCCAAACAAATAATGAGATTGTGTAGAAAAGATTCTTTCACAGTGAGTAAGCCTTCCACTTTTAAAAGTTAACAAGGAGGATAAAGCAAGTGTTATAAACAAAAGGTACTGATGGAGATAAGTCAGGAAATAGGAGTGTTGAGTCCCATCCCCACTGCCCAGCTGAGGGGACTGAAGTCCAGCGAGTCTTGGAATCCAGAGACACAGCTAGGACGCCATTCACCCAGCAGGGCACAGCACTGCAGCCGGTGGTGAGTTTAGCACACACACCCCTTCAGCCCTTTCTGAACTGACTTCACAAATTAAAGGAGCTTACTCCAGAAGAATCTTCATTTCACCACGATACTTCATCAAGGGATTGTCTACTGTGCTGGGGCATTGGCACAAGCCCCTCATTTGCTGGGCTACCTTAAAATATATATATATTTCCCTTCAGGCATTATCATCATCATCATCATCATCATCATCATTATTGAGACATTATATTGAGACATTATCAAGACATTCACATACCATAAAGCTTACCCTTTTAAGGTATATAATTCACTGATTTTTAGTGTAGTCACAAGGTTGTGAAACTATCACCATTATCTAATTCCAGATCATTTCATCTCCTCATAAAGAGACTGCATACCCATATTCCCCTCCCCAAAACTCCTAGCAACCACTAATCTACTTTCTGTCTTTATAAATGTCCCTATTCTGGACATTTCATATAAATAGAATCATACAATATGTGGTGTTATGTGTATGGCTTCTTTCACTTAATGTTTTTATGATTCATCTATGTTATAGCGTATTATCAGTACTTCATTTTTATGGCTGAATAATATTCTATTCTGGTTATACTACAATTTGTTTATCAGCTGATGGACTTTGGGTTGTTTCCACCTTTTAGCTATTGTGAATAGTGGTACTATGAACATTCATGTACAAGTTTTGTTTGTTTTTTTGCTTGTTTTTTGTGGGCAAATGCTTTCATTTCTCTTGAGTATATACCTAGGAGTGCAATTGCTGGTTCATGTGGAAGCTCTACGTTTAGCCTTTTGAGGAACTACCAGATTGTTTTCAAAGGGCTGAACTATTTCACATTCCCGTCAACAGTGTATGAGGGGTCCAGTTTTGCCACATCCTCGCTAACACTTGCTATTACTGACTTTTTTATTATAGCTATTCTGGTAGGTATAAAAGGCTATCTCCTGTGGTTCTGATTTTCATGTCCCTAATGACTAATGATGTTGAGCATCTTTTCATGTGCTTGTTGCCCATTTGTATGTCTCCTTTGGAAAAATGTCTGTTTAAATTCCTTGCCCATTTTTTAATATACATTTGGGTTACTAGACCTTTATCAGATACATGTTTGCAAAGTATTTTCTCCCATTATGTGGGTTTAAATTTTTGAAGTGTCCTTTGAAGCACAGCTGAGCTGCTTTTAACAAATATTAAAACCTCTTAAATTCGGAATATGAATTGGTGTCTGAATTATACTTTTAAATTTAATAAGCATTATAGTTTTACAAGCACTGTTTGCAGATCAAACTTTGAGGTTTCCAAACTAAGAGTCTGGAGTTCATTATGATAGCTATTGCTTTTATAGAATCTATATGCCAGGTGCTGTTTGGGCACTCTGCATGTATTAACTTATCTAATTCTGACAACGATCCTATGAGTAAAGACTTATCATATGCGTTGTGCAGATAAGAAAATGGAGGCAGAGGGAGGTTGAGGAATTTGCCAGAAGTAAAAAAGTAGCAGAGATGGGCTCCAGATTCCGTTCCTCTTAACCACCTGCGACACCGCCAAGGTGGAATTGAACCATTTCAAAGAATGCCTAACCCCTCACTTTGGGTTTGAAATAATAGTGCCTTTATGGCGTCTGCACTCTGGACATTTTCCCTCTCTTTACCAAGCCAGAAACTAGTACCGCCCTTCCGGCTGTCTTCATTTCTCCCTCCCCTCCCAGTGTGGCTTCAGTACCCTCTCTCTGCTTCACCCGTCAGAGGCTTTAGTGTTTGGAAGTAATTGCGAAGTTGCCTGCAGTCCCCCAGGTGGAGCAGCCTAAATTTCTAGCGACCAATGGGCGTCCAGGAGCAGCGAATTCAGCCCAATGAGGCTCAAAGCTGAGCCGTGGGCGGAGCCAGCAGAGGGGGCGGGAACGGAGTCCCCAGGCGGTGCCTACTGTGTGCAGCACGGGCTGCACGCACTGAGCGGAGCCATGAGTTGGACCTGCCCGCGTTGCCAGCAACCTGTTTTCTTCGGTGAGGCCCGGGCTGAGGAGGGGGAGAAGATGGGGATAGTGTGAGCCGCTGGGTTCCCTGAGGACGCGTGGAGCTGGCCACGGTGTGGTCCTAGACTCCCCTTCCACCTGTGGGGCGCGTGACACTCGGGCGGGATGGGCGGGGCTAAGGGGGAAAAGGAGGGTGCGTGCTGCGCAGCTTGGCCTGGCTCCTCGCAGCCCGGTTCCACCTTGTTCCCCACAGCGGAGAAAGTGAGTTCGCTGGGCAAGAACTGGCACCCCTTCTGCCTGAAATGTGAGCATTGCCACAGTGTCCTGTCCCCAGGAGGGCACGCAGAGGTGAGACCTGGCCAGGGCCCATACCCCTGTGTCTGTCACTGTCCCCCAGGCACCAGCCCAGTTGTGGCCTGGAGACCCACCAAAACCAACCTTAGTAGCCCACTCCCAAGACCACCTACCTGGTGGGCCCCGCACCAGCCAAGGTTTTGGGAGCCTGAGTTGTGCCGGTGGACCCCATGCCTTTTGAGGGGGAGGAGAGGGCAGCAACACTGCTTCCTGACGTGCCCGTGCCCTGCATCCCTGACCACAGTGGCAATTCTGGCATGCCAGCCCACCCCTGATCTTTCCCAGCCCCATCAGCCCAGGCCAGTGGACAGACACACCTGGCAGCCTGTTAGGGGGGAAGGCCCGTGGGGCACAGGAGTGTCCCCCCTCCACTGGCCCCGAGCAACCCCCTTTCCTCTGCTTGTGCCTAGCACAACGGGAGGCCATATTGCCACAAGCCATGCTATGGGGCTCTCTTTGGACCCAGGGGTAAGTACCAGCCTAGAGGGGGACTAGGACAGCAGAACTTGCCCTGTGGCTGGGAGCTGGACACGCAAGCCTGACCTCCCCTCTTCTCTCTGCAGGGGTAAACATTGGTGGTGTGGTCTCCTACCTCTACAACTACCCCATTCCTACTCCTGCCAGCACCACTCCCCTCAGCCCCAGCAGCTTCAGCCCCCCTAGGCCCAGGACTGGCCTCCCCCAGGGCAAGAAAAGTAAGTGAGGTTGGGCACCAGCTACCCCTCCTCCTGACCTTTCCCCAGGCTGAAACGGGGGATCGGGTGACAATCGCCTACACAGTCCAACGCCTGACTTTCCTACAACTTTTGTTCATGGCAAAATCTTCCCTTATACGTGACCCCTTTTTTGATGTTCCCTAATGTCAGCTGCTGAGCTCAGAGGTAAATTGGGCAGATGACATTACCACCCCCGTGTTACTGGTGAGGAAACTAAGGTCCGGAGAGGGCAAGTGACATTGTGCAATCACAGCTAGTCAGAGGCAAAGCTGACCTAGAACTCAGCCTTCTCCCAGGCCAAGGCCATGGAAGGAATGACTGACGAGTGAGGGGTCATTGAGACGGGGCCAGCCCCTCACATTCTTCCACTTCTCCCCTCTCTCTGTTCCTTCCTCCCATCCCCTGCAGTGGGCAATGACACCATGCTCCCCAACACCTGACACCCCTGCCCCGGCCAGCTCCTATATCAGCTCGGGTTTCCTGAGGATTGAGTTGCTGACAGGGTTGGGCTGGTGGGCACCTGAGCCCCTGGGAGAGTGAGAAGGAAGCAGGTGGTCCCCACTGTAGATAAGAGATGGGCCAGGGGACTCAGCTCTGCCCTAGGAAGGCATACTCAGGGATGCACGTGGCTGTTGGATAGGACAGTGCCATATGCAGGCTCATACTGGGGGGACCCTATTTAGGCCTGGCCCCCACGTCAGCCTTAGCCAGGGCCTCTTCCCCTTAAAGGTCCTCCCCACACGAAGATGTTCACTGGGGAGACCTCACTGTGCCCCGGATGTGAGGAACCTGTCTATTTTGGTAAGTGACAAGGGAAAGCTTGGGGAGGGGAGTGCAGGATGGCCTCAAAGGGCAGGAAGGTGGTGCAGGGCAGGTGGGTCTCCGTGCCCTGCTCCTAGGGCTACTACCTCTCTCCACCACCAGCTGAGAAGGTGATGTCTTTGGGCAGAAATTGGCACCGGCCCTGTCTGAGGTGCCAGCGCTGCCGGAAGACCCTGACTCCGGGGAGTCATGCTGAGGTGAGCAGGGAAGGACTGGGTGGTTCTGTTGGGAGGAGAGATGATAGAGATGGGAAAAGGGCCAAGCTGAGAAGGTTCTCTTTCTCTCTGTGTCCCAGCATGACGGCGTCCCCTACTGCCACATCCCCTGCTACGGCTACCTGTTTGGCCCCAAAGGTGGGCAGCCCCACCCCAGGCACTGGGCCTAAAGTATGGCATGTGGGTCTGTGTGGACAACTTCCCCTGTAGTCAGACGTACCCCAGGTCCCTCCCATTCCCTCCAGCCCTCAGCCCAGCACCCCCACAGTCCCAAGGCCTTTGGTGATGGGGCTCTCTCCCTCAGGTGTGAACATTGGTGATGTGGGCTGCTACATCTATGACCCCGTGGAGATAGAATGAGATATCCCAGGAGAGGACACCCTAACTCGGGCCTTCCAGCATCCCTCCATGGTCCAGTGGGAGCTACAGAATTCTCCAGTCCCATGGAGATGGGAGAAGGTAGCGTTCCGGCTGCCTGGGCCTCAGCTCCATGGTAGACCAGGAAGTCTAGACTTTCTCTGTCAACTCCTCCTTTTTGCATTCCTATCTGGTCAGGGCACTTGGGCCACCCTATGTTGAAGGGTAGCCTCCTGGCCTTCCCAATCGCTTTCCCCGCCAAATTCTGGAACTTCAAGGTACTCATAAAACTTGTGTTTATTCTGGCTTCTCCAATAAAAATGTTGGCTCCCATGCTTTCAACTCTTCTTTGGGCATGAGGCCTAGACAGTGGGTTGGAGGGTGGGGAATGTGGGGGTAGAGGAAGCATTACCCCGCAAAGTGCCAGGGAGAGAGCAGGCCAGCCAGGGAACAACAAGTCTGTTCTCCTGGTCGGTCCCCTGGCCCTGGCATTGGGCAGCCCCGAGTATCACCCAGTGGAACAGCGTGCCTACCAGCTCTGTTGGTACCAGAAGTCATCATAGGACAGTCCCTTTTTTAGCACCATCTCTAGGAGCATCTCACTGAGCATGACAACAGATAGATCCCATGGTGAGGTCTGTTAAGGGACTTCATTATCCATTTGACAGATGAACAGACTGAGGCCCAGAGGGAAAGCCACATGCCCAAGGTCACACAGCAAATTGGTGGCAAAGCTTGGGATCAGAATCCAGGGCCAGGCTCGATGGCTTCCCATCCAGGGCTCATTCCACAGCTCCATCCTGCTGCCCCAACCCAAGGGGCACCTTTATTTACAGAATTGCCCCAGCCATGAGAGGTGTGCCAGAATTCTCCGGCAGCCCACTGCATTCTAGGAAGTCACCCTGTTGCTGGAGGCTAGATGAGCACAGAGAGGGGCATTGGTGGCAACGCCTGCCCTGGGCCAGGAGCTCAGTGCCCCCCTCCCGGGTCACAGGGCCTGCCCTGCTCTCGCAGCCCCTGATGCAGAGCTTCTGTGCAGGACCTGCCCCTGATACCCCTCAGTCGTGGACCTGCTTCATGGGCATCTCTTCCTCCTGTAGACTGGATGGGGCACTGGGGAGGAAGGAACCATGAGCAGTGGTTTAGCCCCATGCCCACCACCCAGCCTGCCCCAGCAGGGCTGGCCTAGGGCTTCTCCAACTCCTGGTATACAAACATGTCCTCCCACAGGTGACTCCCACATGTCTGTACATGTCCATGATTTGCAGGCATACCTGAGTGTACACACATCCACCTTTCCCTGGCAATCTTGGGTATTGGGGTACACACATGCATGGACTCATGTACACTTTTATACATGCAGTTTACGTACCTCAGGTCATGTACCTGTGCTCGCTCACTTACATGCACCAGATACACACACATGAAGACATGTTCCTCTCTGAATCCTACCTAAAGCATTGGGACCTGAGCACCCATACCCACATGCATGCGCACACACCTCTTCCTCTCCACATCCTGGATGGTCTCTGGCAGCTGTTCATGCCTTGTCTCTGGCAGCAGGAGGGCAGTGCAGGCAGCCAGCAGGGCAGTCCCCCCATAAGTGAGCTTGGGCAGTGGCGGCCATACTCCATCCAGCAAGGTCGCCAGTGGAGCCAAAGAGCCTCCCAGCCGGCCCACCAGTGAGGTCAGTCCCATCCCTGTCTGTCTGTTCAGAGAAAAGATGGATGAGAGGGTTAGTGCTCACACTTATTTGGGGCCATGCCTCACAGGGCTTCCCCCTTGGACTAGCAGTCCCTGGTATCCCCTTTTCTCCCCAGACAACTACTAAAGCTGGGGCTTCTTTCAGGTGGTCTTCCCACACATCCCCGGACGCGGGGCCCCTAAGCCAGCACCCACCAGGGGATGGCGCCCCCATTCTGACAGAGTGCCAATCAGGTATCACTGAAGGAAAATAAATGTCACCAGAAAGGGGACAGGGAAAGAGTCATGTGGAAGGCAGAGGGTCAGCAGCTCATAGGGACCCCGCCATGTAGTTAGCGGAGGTGCACAGCTTTCTCAGCACACCCTGCTGCCTGCAGGTTTCCTCCCCGCCTACAAATAGCTATGAAGCCGAAAGGGCCCCAGGCCTAATGGCCAGAGGCAACCCCCATGGCAGCGCCGCCTGGGCTGGAGAGAATGGGATGGGATGGATAGATGGGGCTTTTTGCAACTGTTCTCTTTTAAAAGAGACCCAGAGAAGATGTCTGACCTCATTCAGGGTCACTTAGTAAAGAAGATAAAATGCCCCGCCTTCTCACAGACTGAGGCTGAGGCTCTGATTAGCTCTGTATCCCGGGTGCAGTGCAAGGACTAGGTGAGAGGGACTGGGGTGCAGTGTGTGTATGTGGGGGTGTTGGTAGATGTGACTAACAAGCCCTCTCCCCAGGTGGGTTGCCTGGGACCCAGGCTCCCCTCACCTGAGCACAGTAGGGTACAGCTCCGATGTGAACAGGATGACAGTGGTGAAGGAAGATTCAGAAAAACCTTTCCCTATCACCGCCAGGGTGGTGCTCCACGACACCATCTCTGAAGGGAAAAGGGGTTCAGGATAGGAGGTGCAGCCTCTGGAGAGGGCGGGACTTAATGGCCCTGAGGTTCTTGGCCAGGAGGCGGGGCCTCTTGGAGTGGACTGGGGGGGGGCAGGGGG
>NW_017731422.1:3050867-3058991 GCF_001890085.2 Hipposideros armiger
CTCCACAGTTACAGTTCCCTTGTCCCCTGTGTACCCTCTCACACTCACGCCATCCTGGAGTCAGCCCCTGCCTCCCCACCCATCCCCACCCCAGCAGGCCCAGAGCTGCCTCCTCACCACACCACCATGCAGCACAGTGAGATGTGCCGGAGCCGTGGTGTCCGGAACAGGTCCAGGTATGAAGGTCTTCGGACCACACGCTCCCCAGCGGCCACTTTGCTCAGGGTCTGATGGGGGAGGAGGAGCGTTTGTGACATAGAGTTGACTCTGTGGTCCTAGCAAAGCACATTGCTCCCTCTGGGTCTCTCTTCCTCCCTTCTGCATTATTGGGGTGAGGGGATGCACCTGGGAGCTGAGTAGGTTAAGCAGAGTCAAGGGTATGGCCCACCAGAGCCAGGTAGGACATCCTGGGGGAGCGCTCCACTTAGGCAGTGGGCCCCAGGAAGGGGGTGCTTGACACAGGTCACGTATATTTACACACACACACACACATGCATTTACATGTACTTACATGCACTCACACACAAGTTCATACTCACCTCCAGGCTCAGGCTGTCACCCACAGACCGTCCATTGAGCCTGGCACAGCAGAGCAGGTACCTGCGGGCCTCCTCCACGTGGCCCTGGGTCAAAAGCCAGCGTGCAGACTCAGGCACCCACCTGGGGAAGAGCAGGAGGTCCTTTACTCAGTTAGCACCCTAAGCCATGCCTCCCTCCTGGGCACACCTCAGTCTGTCAGCCTCCAGGTTCTTGCTCACGCAGTCCTCTCAGCATGGAAGTTCTTCCAAAGCCCTCCTCACCTGACTCATCCTTTAAGGCCTAATTTTAAAGCCACCTTTTCCCACCCTTCTTTGCCCAGGCCTAGGTCCTCCATAGCCTGGGAGTCCCTTCTCTACTCAATTGAATTGGTCTGACCCCCAAGACTCCAGCACCAGCCACCCACTTCTCCCACAGGTAACAGGAAGGCATAGGGTGAAGGAGAGACAGACATACAGACATACCCAGAGGGTCCATCCAAAGCCAGTTCATTTGGGGGTAGGCAGTGAAATGCCCACCCTGCCTGGCCTCCCAGCCTCCTGCTTAGATATTCTACCCCCATGCTGACCCTGTCCTTAGCCCCACCCCTTCAGAGTGCCAGCCTTAGTTTGTGCTCTGCGTTGTCCCTCATGTTGCTCATGTGTCCGTCTCCATCTGTCCCTCTGAACCTGCCTTTCGGTTCTGGCCTCTGTCACTCACCATCTCTCACTGGTTCTCCATCTCTATCTCTCTATATTTTGTTCTCTGTTTCTCTGCACCTCATGAACTGCTCTCTCTCTCTCTCTCTCTCTCTCTCTCTCTCTCTCTCTCTCATTAAACATTTCTCTTTCTCTTCGTCTCGGTCTCTGTCTTCAGATCTCAGCTTCTGATTAATTCTGTTGGGTTATCGGAAAAGTCATGATGTATTTTTTCTGTTTTTCGTCGCAAAAATGCGTCATGACTTTTCCGACAACCCAGTATCTCTGGCTTCCTGTATCTCTCACTCCCCAGCTGTCCACAGGTCTCACCAGAGGCTGAGGATGCCTGGGGCACAAGGCAGGGTGACAGTCACCAGAAGCCATCGCCAGTCCCGTATCAGGTACCCGACCAGTGCCAGCAGCATCACGCCCACTGTCCAGAAGATGCTGCTCAGGACACCTGCCACGGTACGGTGTCCCACGTCCAGCCATTCCATCTCTGGGCCCACAGCAGGGGCCGGAGACAAGAAGACTGTTAGCAGGGGCCAGATGGGCTCAGCCTCGCCCTTGACAAAACTGCCTCCCTCCAGCCCTCTAGGCCCTGCCCTTCTGCCTGCCTCACCCAGTGTCATCACGATGATGGTGAAGCCAGCCAGGGCTGTGCCAGTGAGGGTGCGGGTGATGGCAAACATGACATAGCTGACCGAGGCTGCAGACGCCAGGCCCAACACCAGGGCACTCACATAGGCCACCAGCAGCAGACGGCGCCGCCCAAACCTGCACAGGTGTCATGCAGGGTCAACTCCCTGGAGAGGGGATGTCCCAAGACAGAGGTAGACTAGGCTCAGACCCCAGCTAGTGGGAGAGGGTTTCCCACCCCACTTCCTTATTGACCACCCCCCACCTCGCCCCACCTGTCAGACAGGTATCCGAAGGCCACGGCTCCCACCAGCACACCAGCGAAGAAGAAGGTGGAGGTGGCTCTGTTCAGGCCTTTCTGCTCACACACCAGGTCCCACTGCAGGGACAGGCAAGGGGGGCTTCCATGGGCACAGGCCCCTCTCCAGCTGACACCAGCTGACATCTTCTCCATACCCTGGGACCTTCTGAAGTCAACTGTGCCATCCTGGTACCTCCATGTCAGATAATGAACCCCCAGCCGTTCACCCCAGCTTGGGGGGTGGGAGACTTTGCCCTTCCCCAATCCTGCAGCCTCTGCTTCTTCCAATGGGGGGCCTTGACCGTGACAACAGGCGTCCTGTTCCTCTCCAAAAAGACTGACCCCACCTGCACTCACCTCCAGATGGATTATGGGGCCCAAAAGAGGAAGGAAGAGAAGGGGGCCTCTATTGTTTCTCCACCTCTTACTGTAGAAACACCCTTCTCAACTCTGGCCCCAACTCCCTGGAGCCGTCTAAGCCCTTCCCTGCCTTACTCACCTCCCAATGAATAATAGCAGTTCCCGGTGATGGGCTTCTTACTATAAGCTCAGTGCTTAACTTCATAGACCCCATCTACAGATGAGTAAACTGAGGCTCTAAGAGTTAAAGTAACATGTCTAATGCCCACATAGTAATCACCCAAGGCAATGGCAGGCCCATTCCACTCACGTTTCCCCCACCTTCCAGGCTCAGGTACCTCGGTTGCAATGGTGGAGGAGAACTCCGAGCGGTCGTACTCCCAGCCCTGAGGGCAGGGCACGGTGGAAGGCTCACTCTGCAGC
This sequence comes from Hipposideros armiger, assembly GCF_001890085.2. NCBI lineage: Eukaryota > Metazoa > Chordata > Mammalia > Chiroptera > Hipposideridae > Hipposideros > Hipposideros armiger. Next base: position 3,053,805 of record NW_017731422.1, read on the forward strand.
TCTGCAGGACTTTGCCCCTCTCCCCGCAACGTAGTGTTGGGGGGAGACTGGGGGTGGGCGAAGGGGAGGCAGGAGCTGAGCGTGCCGTCAGGCTCCTGGGGAAGGTAGCCCTCCAGCCATGCATCCTGGTGGCTGAAGTTGGCAGGGATGCCAGGCAGGGCACAGCGGTGGGCAGGGACGGCAGCCAGGAAGATGGGCAGGAGGAAGTGCATGGGCAGTATCATGCGAGGCAGGGCCAGCAGGACTACATTCCGCAGTTGGAAAGGCCCAAAGCCGCCTACCTGGTCTAGCAGCTCCTCGAATCCCATGCTGCCCACCCGCCGACCGTCCCCAGAGCGGGCTCCCTCTGCAGTACCCGGCACAATTCAGCCCACTGTCCGCTTGGACCCTTGGACTCTGGAGGCGGGAGCGAATAGACAGACGGGCAGAGAACCTGCAGCCAGAATCCAGCCCTCAGGGGCTGGCCCAGGACTGGGTCCTCCGTGGCCGCCCAGGTCTCCAGGGATCGTGCCTGTCAGGGAGGGGCTGCCCTTCATTCAGAAGTCACTGACTCCATGTCTCTGGGACTTACATGTTAATGCTCAGGGACGAAGTGGGGTAGTCTTGGGCTGCCATGATGGGGTAGCTGGGTGTGTAGGAGATGAGCCCCTTGCCCCTTGATCAGCAGAGCTCCAAGGATCTCTAACAAGAGGAGTCCCCCTCGGGCATGGTGCCAGCTCACTCTGGATGCCCTTTGTCCTATGAAGCCTCAGGCGAACCTTGCCTATTTACAACCACAGCCTGGCTGGCAGCCCAGGATTCAAAAGCAGGTGAAGGGTTCTTTCTGCTGAGCCACGAGGCCTCTCTGTAGCCATAAGTCCCCACCTGGAGCTTATGCCCTGGCTTAAGACACATCTGGAACAACACTGGGCAGCCTGGCCAATCCGAGGATCCCAGACCCATCACCCTCCCACCTCTTCACTCAGGAGCTCATCCCATACACACAATCCCTTCTGCTTGCCCCCACCCCCCGCCCCATTCTCAGGAGCTTCTTAGATCATTACCCCTGCAGGGGTGGGTAGGGAAGGAGAGAGTTTGCCAAGCTCCTGCCATAGGTACCTGGCATGCCTAAAATTCAGGATTTGTCTGACCTTCCCCACTCAGTTCTCACTCATGGCCCCTGCAGCACACAAACACAGCAGAAGCCAGTAATGTCAGGCTTATTCTGATCTGATTCTCCAAACACTGGATTGGCAGAGCTGGGAGGTTGTCAAATTGTGTTCCAAAGGCTCCCGATTTCTAAGCATATAGGCATCTAAGGGGCCCAAGTTTTTTAAAAAGTTTGAGAACCACTAATTTAATCTAGCCACCACTTTGAACAGATAAGGAAATGGAGATGTGAGGCTTACTGAGTTCACACAGTGACCCAGCTGCAGAACTGAAGAGGGGACCAGGACCCCTGACCGTTGACCCAAGCTGCTGAACTGGAGATGTTCCCATCTGCACTAGGCTGGGCTCCCTGAGAAAGCTCTGGGAAGGGAGCTAAATTGGTGACATGGCATGTGTTCATGATGGTGCTAATAGGGGTTGAGGACAGTGATTTGGAGGTGGTGACAGGAAAGGATGATCGTAAGAGATATCTGTTGCGTCTCTAGTGCCGCCTAAGCATTCTGTAAGGGACAAAGATGCCTCAGACACAACCCCTGCCCTCAGTGAGTGTACAGTCTAGCAGGGGGGTTAAAACAAGTTACATACACCTTCCTTCCTCCAGTCTCACCCCTTTCAACCTGCTCTGCACATCGACATTTTAAAACATAAATCTGACAGGATAATATCTGACAGGAAGGAAATCTGTTTCAGATCCTTCACCAGCTCCCACTGCTGGAGGGTAAAAGTCCACCTCCCTAGCTTGGCTTGCTTCATATGACCCCCCAAGACTGGCTCCTCTCCCCCCTGCCCCTGGCCTCTCCCCACCATGCACCCTTCCCTCCAGTTCCCCAAACACACCAGCCTGTTGGCACCTCACACCTCAGTGCAGTTCCTTGGGCGGCACTGGTCTCCCTTTAATTCACCTGATGGTGCCCGTGCCACCCTGGAGACCAGCTCAAGGGTGAGACAACTCCTGTCCCTCTTGCTCTCACCCACATGCAATCCCTACACTGTTGATTCCTCCCTCATTTGATACTATATAGTCATATTATTTATATAAAAATATAGAGTGGCTCAGTTGGTTAAGAGCTCGCTCAAGAGTTTGAGCTCTGAGCAACAGCAGTTCAATTCCCGGCCTGAGCTGAGCTGTCGCTGAGCTGCCAACAGGTGGCAGGATGGCTCAGCTAAAAAAATAAATAAATAAAAATAAATAAATAAATAAATAAATAAATATATAATGCCATAACCCTTTCAGCTCCTGAGAAGTAAGTTTCGCAGCCATCTCATCTCCATGGTCCATCCAGTGGCTCCATGAGGGAATATTCAGGTTTTCCCACAGATGGAGAGAACAACAGCCAGTGAGGCCAACCCTGGGCGTTGGCTGTGGCACCCTTGTTTTCACATGGGAATTTGTCTCCTGCTGGTAGCCATACAGTGGTCACCTCTCCCTGCTTGCACTGATGTCTAGGAAACCCAGATCTAAACCTGCAGCCCCTTTCTACAAAGAGTAATTTGGCACTAACTCGACCCCTGGCTTCACTGTATTCCCTGTCTTCAGCCCATATGGCAGCTCTCCTCTCTGATGTCGTTAAGGAGCGGTGGTGACAATGACCACGATGTGTGGAGGCAGATGATGGAGCCGGACAGGCAAGAGTCTAACCAGAGGGCAGATCAGCTCTGAATCACCAGTGAAGAACTGGTTTTGATTCAATTTTTAACTATCCTCCTCCATCAAACTACACATCCAATCCTGGGCTCAGAGCCAAAATGGAGGAGACCTTCATTTATATCAGACTAGATGGGAAAGAACCTTGTGCCCTGGAAAAATAACAACTCCTTAGTTGAAATTATTACTAGAACCGTTGAAGCATTTGGGGAAGAATAAGGTCCTAAGATAAATAATTTCCTATTTGGGAATGCTTCCAGTAGGACCTTAGGACTTTTTACCCTTTTACCCCTCTCTGCCTTGAGTGACCTCAGATGACCTCTCCATCTTAGTTGGGGTTTCACTGACCATTAATGATTGCTATAGCCCATGTAATCATTTCCTACATTGATGATGTGGTAATAATGGAATCAATTATAGTGGTAAGAATGATGACGGGATCGGTGTATGGAGGTGGGAATATTGATGGTAGAAATGATGGTGATGGGGGTGACTGGAGTAAGGATGAGGGGTATGGGGCTATGGACAGTGGTAATAGTGATGTGGCTATGAGGGCATTGGTGGTGACAAGGATTATGTAGTAGATGATACTGATGGTGGTGGTGGCAATTGGTAGTGGTGATGGTGAGAATGGTGGTGATAATAATGGTGTTGATGAGGCTGGTGGTGATAGCAGTGATGGTGGTGATGGTTGTCATACTGAAGATGTGTAAGCTCCCTGAGAGCAAGAATCTTGTTAATCATTATGTCATCAGAGCCTAGTGGTGGTGGCGGTGATGGTGGTGATGGAGCCTAGTTTGGGAGAACAGCATTTGTGATATGAGTGATGATGGTGCTGGTAATGGTGGATAATAGAATTAAAGGTGGGTAATGGAGATAGAGGTGATGATTGTGATAAAATTGATGGTGGTAGTAATGGGTGGTTTCTCACCACTTTGGGGTTAATAGTACATGGGATGAGAAGGAATACAGAAGATGCCACCGGGAGCTGATGAAAATGAAGTTGTATCATATTTTCCTCTGACCTATAGTAAAATTCCCATGACCTTTCAGACCTTCCTCCCCATCACCTCATCACCTTGGGCAATGACCAGCCTCCTGCTTCTGCTGAGGACTTAGAAGGTCATTCTGACCATCCTACCGTTTTGGGTTAGTCTCAGCTCTTGCCTTGGCCTTGACTCTTGAGTAGCCAATGGGAAAATCTCAGCAAGCCCCAGTGTCTGATGATCAGAGACACGACACCCTCCACACTCCCACCCTGGTCTCTTTTCTCCAGGATGTCCCCAAGGGGCCCCTCCAATGTCCCTGGTCCTGTGGCCTCTACCTAGCCCTTGACTGAGTAACCTTGCTCAAGCCACTTATTTCTCTGTGCCCCTGTCCTCAGAGCTCTCTTGGCCACAGGACAGAAAAGAGAAATATCTTTCTGGGGGAGTGGGGAAGAGGTCAGCAAGGGGCTGGGCAAGTCCTCACCTGTGGAGCATCAGGTAAGCCCTGACTGAGCCTCAGAGAGTGAGTGTGCCTGACAGGTCTCGAGCTCCTGGGGGAAGGTGTAGGGAGGGGTTCTGTGCAACCCTATAAAGCCATCCTCCTTGGCATAGCCTACCCCTGCCCCAGGCCTGGTCTGGCTCCCCTTCACTCCTCTCTCTACTACCCAATTCACACCTGTGACCACCACAGTTCTCACACCTCCACACCTTGCCCATGCTGCTTCCTGTGTGAGAACGTCCTCTCTTTATCTGGCCAACTCTTGTTTGTTCTTCAAAATTCAGCCTAGGAGTCATATGCATCTGAAGGCCCTCCCTGAAGCTCCCAGTCTGGTCTGGGAGTGCCTGCCTAAGCCTCGCAAGCTCCCAGTCTGGTCTGGGAGTCCCTGCCTAAGCCTCACGTATCAGCGCACGCAGCTCATGTAAAGTGAGCAGCTCATGTAAAGTGAAAGTTAATGTACAACTACCCCCTTCAGAGCTCACTGCGTATTGTCTCAATTCCGGGACAGTGTCCCGTGCCTGGCAGCCTCTGGGACGTGTGGGGCTCAGCATTAGCCTGCAGAATTAGTTGAATGAATGAATGAATGAAAGAATGTTAAATAGTGAATGAATGAGCCATGGCATTCATTCACTCATTCTCAATAATAAAATTAATTAAATATATCACAAGATACCATTTTTCATCTATTTGATTATTCTGGGGATTTCCCCTAGAATTAGACTTACAGAAGCAAGCAAAGATTGGAAGCAGGATGTTAATTTTGGCACTATTTGTAATAGTGAAAAGTTGGGGGGAAAAAACTAATGTAAAATCAACATGGAGCTGTTTAAATAAATTATGGAACATTATGCCATGGATTACTATGTAGCTATTAAAAAGAATATAAGGAGGGGCCGGCCGAGTGGCGC
>NW_017731422.1:3059425-3060794 GCF_001890085.2 Hipposideros armiger
ATATATATATATATATATATATATATATATATGGATCCTCATATATTTCTGGTAGGAATGTAAAATGGTGTAGCCACTGTGAAAAAGTTTGGTAATTTCTCAAAATATTAAACATAAAGTTAGTTGCTATATGACCCAGAAATTCTACTTTGGATAGTTTCAAAGGTATATATCCAAGAGAAATGAAAACATATGTCCACACAAACACCTGTAAACAAATATTCATAGCAGCATTATTTATAATAGCCAAAAGGTAGAAAAAACCCAAAGTCCATAATGAATAAACAAAATGTGGTCTATTTGTACCATGGAATATTGTTCAGCCATAAAAAGGAATGAAATACTGATAAATGCTACGATATAGATGAACCTTGAAAACATGCTGAGTAAAAAAAGACAGTCACAAACAGCCACATATTGTATAATTCCAATTACATGAAATGTCCAAAATAGGAAAATCTATATAGAGACAGAAAGTAGATTACTAGTTGCTTAGGGATGGAGGGGTTAAGGGAATGGGAGAGACTGCTAATGGGTATAGAGTTTCTTTTTCATGTGATGGAAATGTCCTAAAATTGATTGTGGTGATGGTTGCATAACTCTATGAATATGCAAACAAATGAGAAAGATCTGTATTTTAACATACATTGTTGGGCATAAAAATCATGTTTCAGAATAGTATACTCTCCTCTATAAGACATACAAGATCAGACAATTAAGTTCGCAAACTTTCCACCATGTAAGTGCCTACATATCCTGCGTTGGGACAGAAATTGTTTATGTATTGCCTGGATGAAAGATTCACACCTAGTGAACCCAGGGTCCAAAATGCAAAAGGTACAGCCTCCCTTCCCCCCAGCTCTCCTCCCCGAAGCAACCAGAGACCTCTAACTCATCTAAATAGGTGTACGTTATACACGTGATTTTTTACTTAGTCTTAGTCTTGGAGACCAGTCCATAACTGTCTACACAGAGCCCCTCCTTTACTGTAGAGCTTCACAGTGCCCCACAATGGGGTCCCCATCATATGGGTGGCCACGCTCTATTAATCAGGCCCAAATAACAGACATTTAAATTACATCTGAACTTTTGCTTTTACAGGTCTCTTACCCAAACCACTAGGATCAGGTTTTTTTTAGAATTCAGATTACACACACACACACACACACTCATATTCATATTTATATTTCTTTTTTTTTTAAGATTTTTATTGGGGAATTGGGGGGATGGGAACAGTGCTGGGGAATCGGGCGAAGGGGAACAGACAAGTCGCTGTCGTTTTGTTCTTCAGTCTAGTTGTGGAGGATGTTGCTTCACTGGCCCAAGTTGGCACCATCATTGCGCTCTTCCCGGGTGAGGCACATCAGTC
>NW_017731422.1:3060909-3072934 GCF_001890085.2 Hipposideros armiger
AGCCCATGGCAACCCACTGCAGCAGGGGCTGCAGCCTACGCCGTGGCCGGCGACTCACAGCAGCCCAGCTCCAGGTTGAACTGCCGTTCAGCATCTTAGCTGTGGAGGGCAGCGTCACTGGCCCTCACATGTGGGATCCAAACCGGGGCCCTCCGGCATCCCAAGCGAGTTCTTAACCATCGCGCCACTTGGCCGGCCTTCATATTTATATTTAAAGGCAATTCAGTGCCTATTCCATACATTATGATATACCCTAATAGGGTCTAAGGCAGCACCCCGTAAGGAAACACATTAATATTTCCATTGCAAACATGTATGATAAGTGGAATTAATAAAGGCTATAAATGGTCTTGTCAGGTTTTGATACCAAATGAGTCTGTGCCCATCAAATGGAAAACCTCCTAGTTTTCAGAACTTTGGGCTTCAGAATTGCAGATGCAGCTTTGTGAAGCTCTAAAAGAATACTGCAATGAATAATTTTACCCTCACAATTTTGTGACTGTACAAGTATATACATAGGATACCTCCTAGAAGTAGAGATGCTGGAGCATAGGCTATGTTCATTTGTGATATTTACAGATTTTGCTAGAGTAATAGCCATTGTTCTTCCTTGCCTGTGAACTGCTTATACAGTATGGTTTTCCAAACATTCTCACTTTTTGTCTGGTAACTTCTGGGCAATGAAAATTCTTCCTCCCTTCCTCTCTGCGCAAAGCTAGACTTAGAATCTCTGGCCCTTGGGAGAGGCAGCCAATGAAGCTGATGGACAGCAAGCTTTGCCGTCTGACCGTAGGGCAGTCCCCTTCCACAGGTGTGACCCTGGGCAAGTTACCTGCGTCCTCCCGAGCTTCCATTTCCTGGTCTGTAGAAACAATCTGTCTCCGTGACAGGCCCTCCCCACTTGCCCACCAACCTGTGCTCTTCTCTCTTGCGCACCCCGAGCCTCAGGGCCTGGGCTCCGCCCTCTCCCCGGAAGGAAGAACAGTCCAAGCCAACAGAAAGAAAGGTCCACAGGCTTTTTAATGGTGTGATGGCTACTTCCCTTCTGAGACCCGATCTAATCATGACAGCGGCTTCCAGGGTGTCGGGCTGGGGGTGGACAGGGTACAGAGTGGGCGGAGGCCATGCAGTGACTGGGACTGGGTGGGGGAGGGTGTTACATTCTGTTTGGCATGTAAACATTCTTCAGTGGCTTCCCCGGGGGAGGGGGAGGGCACGTCCCTGCCCCCCACCCCATGCCCACCAGGGCTGGTCCCTGGAGCTGAGAAGACTGAGCAAGCCAGGCCCCTGTGAGGAGCTGGGGAGGCGGGAGTCCAAGGGCCTGGGGCCCAGCCCCTCCCCTGCACCCTCTTGGTGCCCTGTGCAGCTGGGGAGGGAAGGCGTGTTCTGTTCTGGGGTGAGCAGCCCTGTATCTGAGCCAGTGACACAGGCTGAGCTCATGATGAGAAAGCGCTGGAGGGGTGCAGTGGTGGTAGTGGTGTCACACTCTGTTATAGAGAAGAGGCTTAGGACCCCAGGGCTTGGTGGGGGAGATGGGTGCTCAAGGGGGAAGAAGCTGCAGCTGGGGGGGGATAGGGGGCACTAGGAGGTGTGGTTTCCTCTGCCCTGGGTCCTTCCTGGAGAGAGGAGCAGAGTCAGTGGCCTAGCCCCCTCCCACACTTGCCCCTGCCCAGCCTCCCCCAACCTCGGTGGGTGATATTCAATGATGCAGAGGCCTGAGGTCAGTTGGGAGCCCTGGGGAGATCTGGTTTCCCAAGGACAGACAGGGTTTTGCATCTCTGCCCAGCTCCAGTGCTGGGTGAAGCTGGGAGGTGGGATGGGCCTGGGGCTCTCTCAGGCCATGCCCTTTTCCTCCCAACACCAAACCAGGGTTTTGCTGGTCCTGGGGCAGGAGTGAGGCTGGGGGCCCTACATTCACGGTTCGGTTGGTGGCAAGGAGCAGGCCCAGGGCCTGGGTACCAGGGGTCAGGCCTGGGTCTCCACCTGGCAGGAGCTGATTGTCATTCAGAGAAACTCTAGGTGGGAGAGAGTGGCCCTCCTCCACCCCCTCTGCTGGACCCAGGGGGCAGTAGAGGCCTTGGGAGGGTCTCAGCTTGACAAAGAGGGCTCTGTCCAGAGAGGTTTCCTGAGTGTTCTGGGAGCTTCTGCATCAGCATGGGGTGGACCTCAAAGGCTGTCCACCCTGGAGTCCTCCCCAAGGCTGGTCTGCAGAGACACCACCACCTTGGCATGGAAGCAGTTGCCCAAGCCTGCTGACTCTCCATAAGGGGTTTCAGCTGGCACCACCAGGGTGCTCCCGGGGCCAACTTCCTCGTGGGCATCCTTCTAAGTGATGGTGGCTGGAGCTGCCAGCCCACTGGGGCATGCTGGGGCCTTTCTTCCTCTTCCCCTGGTTATCTTGCCTTGCTCTCCATGACCCAAAGAAGAACAGAAGATCCAGGCCAGGGGACAGAGGCTGTGGGTGCCAAAGATGGAGGAGGCCTGCAGGGGACCTGTCCCAGATAGGCAGGGTTGGCTGTCCCTTCTACAGCCAGTGTACTGCTTGGCCCAGACGTAGGCAGTTGAAGCTCGTGATGAGCTGGGATGAGCTATGAAGGAGCGACCCAGGAGGACGCCCCATATCCATTCACGGAGCAGTACAGTCCTCAACCTCGACAGGGACAGCTTGGCTGCACAGTTTGGGGTTAGGAAAGAGGGGACAAGCTGAAGGGTGAGCTGGGGGAGGAGGGGATTTCGGCTGGACCAATCACAAGCGTACAACTTGGAAGTTAGAAGAGCCTTTCTGCCTCGAGTCCAGGGGCCAGCTGTCTGTCTGCATGTTTCTGCTCTCTCTGCCCATTGAGGGAGATGATGGTCTGATCCAGCCCACTCCTCACAGCCAAGAGGACAGCGGGGGTGACCTGGCCAGAACTGACTCCCTGAATCTCTAAAGGGCTGGGTAGAAAAGATGATAACCAGCCATTCTCCACCTCCACTGAACGCAGGAGGAGAAGGGAGTTGGCTGAAACTGCAGTAGGCAGAATTGAGGTTAGATGGCAATAAGGAATTCCTGATGGTGAGGGGTCCTGAGCATTAGATCAAGGGGCCAAGGGACAGGTGAAAACTTTTTAAGGTCCCCCTCTCCAACCTCCCACTGGGAAACACTTGCCAGGAAGGCAGCCCATACACTCTGTGGTTCCCACTGAGACCCCAACCAAATTTAGGGAGAGGGGGTCTTTGCACTTTAGAGGTGCAGGGGAACAGCCCTCATCACCTGCTCACTGCCTCCCACAGGGATGTCCAGGATGGAGCAGACTTTGGGACAGACCAGACCTGTCCCCTCACACCTGAGTAGACCAGTGGCCCCAAGGTCCCACCTCCCCAACCTCAGTCTGGCCACTGAGAAGAGGTCCTTACCAGGAGACTGTGGGCTCGGCCCCCAGAGGAGGGTGGAACCTCCACTTCCAGAATTTGAGGCTGCCTTTTTGAAAAAAGGGGGTGGGGAGGCTTTGGCTGGAAGAGGGTCAGGAGAAGGGAAAGGCGCTGTTAAGAGGTGTAAGCACAGGTGAGGGGGGCGCGTGGAGAGCTGCAGAGGCCTGGTGTGTGAGCGGGGCGTCTCCATTAATGGGGTCCTCGGTGAAGAGTGACTGAGCCTTCCCGGGGCGGAGGGTGAGCCTGCCCCACCTGAAGGATGGCAGGGAGTGTGATGTAACGGGGTAAGTTAGGCGAGGCGGGCGTTACCCCCGCGGCGCGGCGCCTGCCACCGATCGGGTCTTGCCGGGCAGACGGGCGGGCGCGGCAGGTGCTGGCGCGCGCAGTCGCGGGTGCAGGCGGGAAGCTGGGGCCGCGGGTGGCGCGCGTCAGGCGCGTAAGGCTGTGCTGGGAGCTGGTCCAGTATGGCCGGCTGCGGGTCGGGGGCCGGGGTGAAGGTGGGGGGCCGCGGAGAGCCGCGCGCGTCATTATCTGGCCCCGGCTCGGCCCTCCGCGACACCTGCCCGGCCTTTGGTTGCTGCGCGCTGAGTCTGGAGTTTCCCTTTGGGTCCTTTCTTGGGGCCCCCCGGGGAGGGGGTGCCGTCAGGTTGGGCCCGGGTCTGCGGGGCGCCCTGGGGTGGGGGGGCCCCGGGCCGGGCCTGGTGTGAGGGTGAAGGGCTCTCTTTGCGGGACAGGGACTGACTCCGGGGGGACGCGCTGGGATTGCGCGCAGCGGAGGCGGGGAGGCCCGGATTGCGCGGGGCTGAGGGCCTGGTGCTGGCTTGGGCTCGTCCTGGGGCCAGGCCACGGCCAGCGGGCTGTCTGGGGCGGAGGTCAGCAGCTATGGTGGACCCTGGGGGCTTCTGCAGCTGGAGCCTGCGGGAGGAGGGGAGGGCAAGAGAAAAGAAGAAGGCAAAGAAATAAAAAAAGAGACATTTTCAGAATCTCCCCGGGCACTGAGCCTTAGAGTCTTGCATCCTCAGCGCTGGCTGAGACTGAGGAAGACCACCACACAGACAGAAAAACTGAGGACTGTTGCTCCATCCTCCAGGGCAGGACCTCTAGGGGCCCCATGCTCTTAGGCTGCTACCTACTGGAAGAGATGGCTGCAGGCTTTCTTTGATGTCTACTTCACCTTTCAAATTCTCGTGGATTTTACATGCTAGTATACCCACATTTATATTAATACGAATAACGTTTTCTCCCAACTATTCTGGGCTTATCCTTCGGCTTCAAATGCCCCATGGCACACTAGAGGCTGTGTGTAGGCCCCACCGGCCATCAACCTTTCCCAAACCTGGCCTCCCTGGCACCCCTCCAGACATGCTCACTGTAGCCACTCCCATGAGCCCAGGGACAGGGCCGGGACCTGAGTCAGAGGTGGTGGACAGGAGGTGTCGCTGAGAATCCTTGAATCTTCAGTAGCCCCTGACCTTGGCTCTGGGGAAGCCCCTGCTGGTGGAGGCCTTCTGTGGTCCCCCTCTGCTCACCCTGGGAATGGCCGTGGTTTCTCACCTGCTGGTGATGGCTGTGTCAGATGCCGGGGTCGTGCCATGGGGTCTGCCGGGGGGCTGCTGGGCGGGGGCAGGCATGGGCATGCGGACGCTGATGGGGCGGGGAATCCGACTCCTGGTGGTAGCTGCCCGCCCGGCCTTCCTGGAGACATTGGGCTCAGAGGCGGGCGTGTCCTCCTCGGAGCCTGTGCCTGAGAGCGTCTCAGAGGCACGCCGTTGCTCCTCACTGGAGGAGGACGAGGCCCCGGAGGCCAGCCGCAGTAGCAGGCGGCCCTGCCTCTTCTCCATCACCAGCCGCGCCAGGTCTTGCTGTGGCCTCGCCCTCTTGCTCCACCGCTCTTTGGCCGACAGTGAACCGGAGGGCTCAGAGCCCGTGTCCTCCTCAGACAGCAGGACAGGGATGCGGCTCCTAGGGCGAGGACCTGGCATGGCACGGTGGCTAGGGGAGATGGTGGCCAGTTTTTCGGGGCCTGGTTCCGGCAGGGACACTGGGGCTGGCCCGTCGGCAAGTGCTGGGCCATTGGGCAGTGAGTCCATGGCCGCCTCCAAGGGAGTGTCCCCAGGGGGGCCAGACAGGGCACAGCTCTCCAGCCCTGACTGCGCAATGCCGTTCTCCATGAGTACGGAGGTTCCCTCCTCCACAGCCCTCCCATCAGAGGGTACCTCCAGGCCCAGCTCGCCCCCAGAGCTGAGCTCCTCAGACCGCGAGGCTTGTCCACCAGAAGACATGACGTTGAGGTGGGTTTTCTCAGCAATGTGCACAAAGGTCCTCTCGACTTTGGTGAAGGGTGAGGAGGTGACTGCCACTCCCCCTGCCCCTGTGGGCACTGCCCCCGCCCCCAGCCCTGTCCCAGGCCCAGAGGGCTTAGGCTCAGACTTGAGGATGGAGGACAGGGTGCCTGGCTCAGACACGTCCAGCTGGCTGCCCGTGGGCTGGGGCCGCTCGTGCTGAGGCGTGAGGGCAGCCAGGGTGCCCAGGTCAGGGTCGGGGGCCAGGTCGGCAGTGACGGGCGACTTCTTCATGTCGCCAGGGGAGACGAGCACCAGCGTTTTGGAACCCTCCTCAGGCTCCAGGTCCCCGTCAGCCATGGAGGCCCGGCCCCTGGACTCCTTCTGATCATCAGCCAGCAGCGTGGACGGCGCACCCTCTTGACTCCGGTCAGTGCTCCTCTCGCTCCCCTCACTGCTGGAGCCACTGCGAGGCTCCAGCGCCTCCCCCAGGGCCACTGCTTCCTCGTCCTCCTCTTCCTCCTCCTCCTCCTCCTCCTCCTCCTCTTCTTCCTCCTCTTCTTCCTCTTCCTCCTCCTCCTCTTCCTCCTCTTCGTCTTCTTCCTCGTCGTCGTCCTCCTCCTCCTCCTTCCCATTAGCTTGAGGCTGCACAGGAGCCCGTGGGACCTGGGGGGCGGTGAGCAGCATGTGCGAGAAGCCCACCCTCCGGACCCTGTTGAGGAGCAGAGCCCGCTCACGGTAATCGGACAGGTCTTTCTTGAAGTCCTGGTAGGGCAGGCTCAGAGGCACAGCTCGCGGAAGTCCGTTCACCTCAAACGGGGGCGCCACGGAGAACACCTGCAGGGGGCACACACAGGGACTCGCTGAAGTCACCCACCCTCCTGCGCCCAAGAAGACCTGGACTGCACCCACAAGCTAGGAGGCCTACAGGTCCAGGTGTGTACACCAGAGCGTGAGCTCCATGCGGGCAGGCCCTGCATCTGCTTTGTTTATTGCTCTAGCTGAGGACTGTGGGGGTCACTCTAGGTTTCTGTAGGTTTGAAGCAGAGAGACTAGATTTAGGTTTCAGGAAGATCACTCAGGCAGCGATGGGATGGGTGGACGAGCAGTGCGGGATGGAGAGAACAGGCTGGTGGCTGGGGAACCACCAGGCAAGGCAAGGCTGTGCCCATGGGTTTGGGGCAGCAGACACAGATGTCTAAGACGTATGCTTGGCAGGACTCCCTGAGAGTCTGATGGCATCTGAGGTGTCAGAGGTGTCAGGACATCTCTGGGGCCACTGGAGCTCCAGTACCCTCCCCTCCTGCCCCTTCATGGCCTGTCAGCCAGGAATTTTCCAGACCTCTAGGTGTGTTTTGAGGCCACACTTCCTCTAGGAAGTCACAACCAGCCTGTGAAGGACAGATTCTTTTCACTCGATTAAGTTTTCCCAATTTGAAGCTTTGTACAGAGTCCTTGGCAATGGCCTATTGGTTTTCTAAGAGTCCTGCCACATCTCCCCTTCGCCTCCTTCCTTCCAGATGAGAAAGGCCTGACCACCTACCAGGACCTCAGCTGCTGCATCTTCTCCAGCTCCACCCTGTCAATCCACACACATCCCCAGACACCCACAATGCACCAGGCCCCACCCAGGCTGACATGGCTTTGTTCCAGGTGGGATGGTGCTAACAGTGTCCAACACTTCGTTAGCCTTTTTTGAACATGCTGTGCCTCCATCTTCCTAAACCTATGAGCCCATCCAGACCAAAATCCCCGGAGAGATCCTGACACCATCAGGTGCCATTAGACTCTCAGGGAGTTCTGCCAAGCATACGTCTTAGACATCTGTGTCTGCTGCCCCAACCCCATGGGCACAGCCTTGCCTTGCCTGGTGGTTCCCCAGCCACCAGCCTGTTCTCTCCATCCCGCACTGCTCGTCCACCCATCCCATCGCTGCCTGAGTGATCTTCCTGAAACCTAAATCTAATCCCATCTCTCCCAGCTTTAAACCTACAGAAGAAACCTACAGTGACCCCTACAGTCCTCAGGAGACAGTTCCAACCCTTGGCTGGCACATGAGCAACCCCTCCCCCTCAGCCCCTGGATCTGGCTTCTGCCCTCTGCTCCAACCTCACTTCTAGCAGCACCCTCTGATCCCCGCCCTCTAGCCCAGACAGACACAAGTGCGCGTAGATGCTACCAGCAGTTCCCCAAATGCATCACGCAACTCACACTTCTGGGTCTTTCCCTAGGCAGTTTCCTCTGCCTGGGGGTCCTTCTCACCCCATCTAGTCACATGAAAAATTTCTGTTATTTCTCCAGGACTCAGCTCAAACAACTCCTCCTCCAAAAATTCTTCCTGTCCACTGGCCAAGCAGACTGCATCTCTCTCCTTTCTATTTGTTCTCCCACATCCTTCCCTTAGAGAAACTTCCACACTCTGTTCCACATGCAGGTGTTCACATGGTTCGCTCTCCTCATAAACACTAAGCCCCTTAAGCATTTTTCTTTCATTCATTCATTCACTCACTCACTCATTCATTCATTCAAGAAGTCCTGAATCTGTGCATTGAGTATTGAACAAGATAAACATGGTCCTCATTTGAATGGAGTGTGCTCAATGAAATGGGGGTAATGCATACTCCACAAAGGTTGTAAGCATAAGTGAAGTCATACAAGCAATGTGCCTGGCATACAGCAATTGCTCAATACATGTTCGTTCCTTCCCTCCTACCTCCTGCCCTGTTCATTCCGATTTGGAGGTCATTACCTGCCTCCCCAACCCCAGACATGCCCACATGCTACACCTATGGGGGATAGGGTGGTGGGGGAAAGGGGACGTCCGCTAGCAGAGGCCACTGTGCAAACAGACAGCCCAAAAGCTGGTGGGGAGGGAAGGCAGGAATCCCCAAGGCCAAAGGTCTGCCCAAGGCTGTCTGTGACTTAGTCCATCCTCAGCTGCCATCGTCTTCCTCACAATCAGACCATCAGGTGAGGACTTGATGGGTGGGGCAGGTGGGGAGTGATGCAAGACAGGGAAGCATCAGGTCCTGGACAGGGCCCCGGCACACCCTGTTTGAGCCAGACAGGGAACTTCTTTAGAGCTTTGTCCCCTTCACAGCCAGGCTAGAAGTTCCCAGCAATTGTTTTCTTTTTCTGCGTCATCCTCATTTTGCATTAATTCATTTAGCAAACATGAAGTGCTGGTTCTGTGCCATGCCTGGTGCTGGGGCCCTTTGCCATGTTTAGTTAATGTCAAGCGTAGAGAAGGTGACTGGGCAGAGGTGAAGGGGGTTGATGTGAACTCCTGGGTTTGTGGGGACCATGGGTCCAGAAACAGGCAGACAGATACGGAGCTCTAATCATGTCTCCCTCCTGTCCAGCTCAGAATTCAGCCACCCTGCACCAGACACATCCCACCCAGCAGGGATAGCCTTCAACCTCACTACACATCCTTTCTCAGCAGAACGTATCCCTGTTTTCTCCGTCGATCTCTGACACTTTGGGCATCCCTGGCAGAACCACTTTTTCCTCTGCTCGGGCCCTGGATCTCTCTGGAAAAGCCCCACCCATAGGATGGACCCACCTCTTACAGTGCTGTTAGATGATCATAGCTGGAAACCTCCCTCTTTCCATCTCAAATCCCTCCCTTTCTATTACCTGGGAGGGAAAAGGAATGACAACTGAAAATCAGGCATCAGTGATGATATCAGACTGCAAAACTGAGGCCTGGAAAGAGGTGGTGACATGCCCAAGCACATCACCCAGGGTGGCCCAGAACCCAGAACTCTTTCCATTGTCTCACTGGCCTCCCACCTTCTAATGCAGGGAAACCTGGGACCCTCAGCCCTTTAGCAGGAAGGGCTGTGAACCTTAGAGTGGGGACAGTTTTGCCCTAAGGATCACCGCCAAGTTCACCTAGGCCTGAGCATGTTGGGTTTTCTGTTTCAAAGTCCCGCTGCCCCTCTGCATCTGTTTCCATGTTGGGGAGCGCCAGGCCTAGGCTCAAGTTCCTGCCTTCTCAGACAGCGGGCAGTCCTCCCTTCCCCCTCTCCCAGCCTCTCCTGGATGCCTGAACCCAAAGAGCATCCATTCTCACATGCAACCTAGTGCTCATTCACTCAGCCAGCAGTCATTAAACACCCTCTGTGTGCTTGGCCCTAGAGGGCTGAGGACACCATAGGAGGGGGACAGCAGTGACACGCTCCCTCCCATTCCAGCTCACAGGAAAGCAACAGTGCTGGGTGTCAGGAGGGGAAGGCCAAGTCTGGGGAAAATCACACTTTCCTGCTTCCTTCCCGGGGCAGTGACCTTTTATGATTCCAATCTGCTTATTGTGGTTCTCCAGCTTAGTCTGGGACAGCATTATCTGGGGGTGATTCTTCAAAATACAGAGTTCTACCCCCCAGATTCTGTAGGCCAGAGATGAGGCCCAGAAATCAGTTTGGGCAAAGCTCCCTGGTGACTCTGCTGGAGTTGGCAAAAGGCAGATGTCGTAGGGTGAATCGTGGTAGGAGGGGAGGCAGGCCATTGGAGCTGAATCATTCAGAGAGAATGAAAGCCCCGGCCCTCCGCCTGCCCCCACTGAGCCCAGACCAGAGGACTGTGGCCTCTCTTGCTTCAGAACCCAGTCCAAGTCCATATTTTCTCCAGTCAGCAGGAAAAGTGAAGGGAGGTGGATGGACCAGGCTCTGATCTTCCCCTACCACCAACAAAACTGGGTTCTCCTCAGCTTGACTTCTCTGACATGGACGTGGAGGACAGGTTACTCCAAATACCCCCATCCCCACACAGGGTGCATAGGGCAACTCTCCCGCCTGGACCCTGGCCAAGCCCAGGCATTTTGCACTGCATATCAGCACACGGGTCCCAAGGTCAAAGAAGGAGGGCTGCTGAGTGACAAAAGCAGGAGGATGAGCCTTCGTTTACTCTTGCCTCGTTGGGCGGGGGTGGAGAAGGCTTTAGTGCCTCTCACCCCTCCTCTTCCCTCAGCAGCCACCAGGTGCACCCCTCTCTTGTCCCCTTCTCCCCAGGGGGAAACCCCCCCTTGCCATAATTGCCCAGCCTGAAAATTGGATATGAGAAAAAGTCGACAGCGTAGCCTCCTCCATGTACCACTGCCTTTCCCAGATTCTTTACTTATCTGTCTGCGTCTCCACTCTCAAACCACATCTGCCAAACATAGAGCCCTCCCTCTGCTCCTCCACCCTACTCCCCGGAGTGCCACCCACCCCAGGTTCCCTGGCCAGGGACAGTCATCTGGGTGGAAGAAGTAAGATGACCTGGGAAGGTGGCTGCCTATCCCAGGCCTGTACAGATCCTCACACACTAGATCTCCAGGTCTCCTTGTCCCCAGTCTATCCCTGCCCGGCCCTGGGCAAGGAGCTGACAGCATGGGGGCAGCCTAAATGCAGCCGGGGTCAGGCAGTGCAGCTGTAACTTGCCCTTCTCCTGCCCCCACACTTGCTTTAGGCCCCAAGGAGAAAGATGTCTTCCCCTTTTGTCATTGTGGCAGCAGGCTTACAGGGCTGGAGTGGGATCAGACAGAAGGAGGAGAGCTCCCCTTTTCACCCTCTTTCTCTGCAGCCTCAGAAGTCACGGCAATCCTCTCCTTTTCCATGTCCGTCCCTGTCATTCACCTAGTCCTCCCTGAACCCACATGCTATCCCTGTATCCCCACTCTCTCTCTCACTGACCCCCTCAATAGACCCTTCTCCCCAGGCCAGGGCTGCCTCAGATCCCCCCTCAGAGCAGCGGAGCAGGAGAAGGCTCCTGTGGCCGCCTCACAGGCTCTCCAGCCTTCTGGCTTCCCACCCACACTGCACACTTGGCCTCTAGGGTCCCATTCATTGAGCAACTATCAGTGGGCCCACCCCTTCTAACTTTTCCTGCCACCTGGGACAAGTTGGCAAGCTGGCAATTTGGATTCAGCCCCCAGAGACCAGAGTCCATCCCCAAGCCCTTCCTCCGGATGAAAGGAGACAGCCAGCAGGGAGAGAGTTACTGAAGTCCAACCAGGCTGACTGACACCTCTTGGGATCACCTCTCCGCCTCCCCCCTCAGCCATGGTCTTATCTGCCTGTAGAGGTAGGTGTGGGGCCGGATCCATTGGTCTGGAATTTGCCCCCACCCTATCCCTGAGTCAGCAAAAGACAAGCCCCTGCCCAGCTGGACACCCCCAGAGTTGGGGTCTGTATCAAGGGTGGGTTAAGAAGGAGGGCGAGGGCCGGCCGAGTGGCCGGTTGGTTAAGAGCTGGCTTGGGGCCGGCCGAGTGGCGCGATGGTTAAGAACTCGCTTGGGACACCAGAGGGCCCCGGTTCGGATCCCACATATGAGGGCCAGTGACACTGCC
>NW_017731422.1:3073659-3088734 GCF_001890085.2 Hipposideros armiger
TGTGTGTGTGTGTGTGTGTGTGTGTGTGTGTGTGTGTGTGTGTGTGTGTGTTTCGTGCATGCTTACGCTGGCCGGGGTCGCGGAATAGTGCAAGCTTATAATACAGTATTATTGCAGTACAAAAGGCGAGCGGGGAATCATGATGAGAAGGGGAGGCTCAGGAATAAATCGGCTGGACCTCCGGGAGGGACCTCTGGCCAACCCCCTTCCCATCCCTAGCTCCCCTCTCCACCACAATTGGGGAGCGTCTCCGGAAAGTGGGAGGGGATGCTCGGGTCCCTGGAGGGAAGGGGCTCAGCTGGGCCCCGGGGCTGAGTTCCCCCCACCATCCCACCACTCAAGGGTCAGGGGCTTGCCCTCTCCTCGCTCAATACTGTCAGCCAGAAGGGCCCCGAACCCCCCTCTTCCCTCACAGATGCCCCTCCAAGTGGGGGGAGGGGTCGACGGAGCAAGTGCAAAGGAAGCAGATGTTGGTCCCTGAGTTTTATTTTCGGGGGTAGGGAGGGAGAAGAGCCGGAAGTGGAGGCGTCTTTGGGGTCCCCTTAGGGCCCTCAGTGGTGGAGTGGGGCGGACCCAGGGGCGTGGGCAAAAAGTGGATGTTGGGTGGCTCTGAGAGACCTAGGCTCAAAGCTTGGCTCCTCCCTCAACTCTGGGCTCTTTGGCATCCAATTGCAAGGCCAATTATTTGGGGCAGGGGTGGGGTCAGCCCTGTGGGCGGTGAGGTAACAGGAATCAGGGGTAGGGTGACGCGGGCTCTAAGAGCCTGGAGAATTGGCTAGCTTCCCCTCCCAGCCGCTTGTCTGCACCCCCACCCTGGAAACACTGGGGGGGGGCGAGCCCCACTCCAACCCCGTCCCTCCCAGAGGCCAGGGACCCAGCGGCCAGGAGCCGGCAGAGGGGAAAACAAACACGGACTGAGCGCGACGGCGGGGCTTGGGAGGTGTGAACCCAAGTGGAGTATTTAGCAGCAGCAGGCAGCTCGGCGGATAGGGGCTGGGGCAGGGGCTGAAGTCTTCTGGGGTCGCGCACGGAGTCCGCGCTCCCGGGAGGAAAGCTCTGGAGACGGGTGGGGCGGGGCCCGGGCGTGGGGTTTGGAGGCCGTACGGTCCCCTGGTCACGCCTCGTAGCAGCTAGTTAAAAAGACGGAACGTACATTCATGGTGCGACGGCGGCGCGGGCAGGGGTGTGGGGCGGGTCCGGGGGACGAGAACTAAGTGAAAAGTGGTGTTTTGGGTCCTGTTACACTTAGAAACCTGCGAGAGATGTCCGAAAATGCGGTCCTTGCGCTCTCCCTGGCCGGGAACTGCTAGTTTGCTGTCCGAATAGTGGATGCAGTGTGCGCGCGCAGCTACGGAGAGTGTGTGTGTGTGTGTGTGTGTGTGTGTGTGTGTGTGTGTGTGTGTGTGCGCGCGCGCGCGCGCGAGTTAGTGTGACAAAGTGAACCCCACCCTCCTAACCTGTGCAGGTAGAAAGGAGGGTACATGGGTGGACTGACTGACATTGGAACCAAGTGGAAGGAGAGGGAGGTACAGGAAGGTTCCCATACTCCTTTGGGTTCCATTGCCCCTTCTCCCCGGCTACTTCTCAACTCTTTACCCTGGGGAGGAGGCCAATCAGGCTCAGGGGCTCCCTGAGCTGGGAAGCCCACTGGTGGTAAGGGAATCCACTGGGGATATTTGAGGGATGTGGTCCTCAGGCTGGGAGCATCTCCCTTAGGGAGAAGGATGCTTTAAATTTTTCAGAGGCTGGCCCACCAGTCCCAGGGGCACCTCTGTCCCTAATGGGAGTAATGTGAACTTTGGGGACATGCTCCCCAACTTAAGGAGAGTGATTTGCCACACTCTTTGTTACCAAGGTCTGCCCATCGGGGTGGGCTGATTACTGCCCTTTGGGTTGGGATCTCAGTGGAGTTTGGGGTAGGGTGGATGGTGTTCAGGTACTCCTTAGGGGGTCTATGCTTCCATCCTCAGGGACAAATCAACCCAAGGACAGCATTCTCTAGGCTTCCACAGCCAGGGGTACCCACACTTTCCCTAAGCATGGTCCCCTCCCCTGGCCACCCAATACAGACACACTGACACAGCTCCTTCTGTCCAACCCAGTGACCCAGGCTCCGCCCCTTTGCCCCCCAACCCAGGCAGACAGCGCCATCCCTCCCCAGAAAAGGGGACCTAGGCAGGACAGAGGAAAGAAAGTCAAGGAGGGTCCTGGGACCCTCCACACTGAGGACCCCTGGCTTTTCCTGGGATTGGAGAGGCCTGCCCGCTTGGCTAGGGAAGCAAGGGTTAATATGCCAGTACAGCTCAGAGATGCCATCATTCCCCCACCCGGTCCTCTCTAGGCCCATTTTCCCCAAAACTGGAATTGCAAAGCGAGACTGCTGGGTTCAGGATGCTAGTGGTTGGGATGAGTGTTGAGTGGTTATTGCTGTAACCCAAGCTGCCTTGAGTGTGTGGGGGTATCTATTCATTATGGAGAATTTAATAGAGTATTTTTAACTGACCTAGGGTCCTGTTGCACAGAGAAAATATTGTTCCTACAAGGAGGAACCCACTCATCTCGAATAAGTCCACTGGCCCACACACACATTCAGACCCACACACCAACACGTATGCATAGCACACACCACACATCCTCACCGGCTGTGCGCTGCCTCCTCTAAGAAGCCCACCTGGTTTGAGGAAGAACACTGTCCCCTTTTGAGAGCTGCAGCCTTGGATACAAGGGGGTGAGCAGTGCTCAGGCTCACAGAGGTTGCAAACTGAGTTCAGGGTCTCTGCCTGGAAACCTGTTTGTTTGGCTTGCCCAGTGACTCTTCTTGAAAAAGTTGTTTTTTAAAATTAGAAGCTGATAAGTAAAAATTAGGAGATTTCACACAAAAACTGTAAGGTAGTGGCAACAATTGGCTGAGCAGAGGATGGTGTGGTACGGGTTCCCCGTTTACTTGTCCCCGAATTTGCCCGCCCCCTGACACTACTTGGCTCCTGTGGACAAGTGAGTTGCTTGACACTCAGCTCAAATTCCCATGGTCGTTCCTCACTAACGTCAGCACCTGCCCTGTCTGTGAGCCCGACTCTGAGGACCCCACCAAGACCACCGAGGTCAGGGTCTTGAGCACCTGCTTTCTCACAGTCACTCTTATTCCGTCACCTAATCCTCAGAGTTGTCTGGGATGCGTGGAGCCCTGTGGGATTGAGCAGTTGGGGTCTCCAGAGACAAGCTCTGCCATTTCGACCAACCCCAGGTTTCTGGAGTGACGCCCACCTGAACACCATCCCATGAGGGGAGTGGAGAAGGAAGGAGAACCTGGCTCACTAACATCTCCCTTCTTCCTAGATGGGGCGAGGGGCGGGGGCTAACCAGGAAGGACAGTAAATAGACCAGTACGCAGACTGAAACACTAAAACGCCTATCAAACAAGACCTCAGTTATTCGGCATTGGCAGGGGTTTTTTTAATGTCCTTGTAAATTAAATATTCTGATTAATCCATTAAATGTATATAATACTGGGATCTACTCCATAGGCTATTATGAGGATTAAATCAGTTAATTTCATAAAGTGCTTAGATCACTGCCTGGCACATAATAAGTGCCGAGGGCCAGTGACTGTTAAATAAAATAAAAAAATAAATAATTGGAAGCCACCCCTGTATGCTGGGTGTGACAATAAAGTACAAAAACACGATTTTCAAAGTATAACGAAGTGTGCTGCCTCTTTTCCAAGCTGACCTTGGGGAGGCTGTGCGCTTTCCCAAAACAGGTTATCATATCTCCTCTTTGGGAAACCCTTCAGAAAGAAAAGCCTGACAACATTGCTGGCTCACAACTTCCCTGCCCGGCCTGGGACCTAGAGACAGATGACTCAACTCCAAACCAGGCTGGGCTCTGCCAAGCTTCACGTGAAACTTGATTCAACACATGTGGCTTCAAATGGCCTTAGCTGTTTCCACAAATCAAAGCCACTCTCAAAAGATAATATTATCAAGATCACCTCCTGTCAGCTCAGAGTTTTATGGCTTACAAGACTCTCTTTCCCTTACCACGGAGGGCATGCAAAAGGATGTCCCCAGAGGATAAAATGCTCTGAATCATGATCTTACTTTAAAAGACATACACTCTCCTACAGGTATCAGTTCTGGTGTGTGTGTGTGTGTGTGTGTGTGTGTGTGTGTGTGTGAAAATTCAGCCACCTTTGGAATGGATCCCCCCATCTCTAAAGGCTTTGGAAACAGTAATATGCATTTAATGCTAAAACAAGGCCAAAGGTAGTGCCGTCGTCTTTGATAAGTCACAAGGCACTTTGGGATATTAGAGTACCTCAGGGTTCTGGTCACTGAGTGGGGGCTGTACTCAGGGTCAGGTAGTGGAACCCTCTGGAAGGGAATGCCGGATAACAGAGTGCTTGGTTTCATCTAACCCCAGATAGCAGGGGCCCTGCCCTGACTGCTGCTGACTTTTGGGGTGGCTGGTGGACAGACTCCCCTTCCTGTCACCTCCTGCCACTAGCTGGGAGGATGGGAAGGGGGCCAGAGGGGTAGCAGGGAGGGTGGGGGGGCAGTGCCATAAAGTAGGCGTGGGGCTACTGTTCATCCCACCCTCTCACCTTTGTGCTTTGTGTTTTCTGTCCCTTCTCAAAGCATCTACCCGGACCCCTCCCCTACCTTCTGCCACAGCAGGGTGGAGCCACCTGAAACAGCTCTGAGGGCAACAGAGGCTTGGACTTAGGGGGGTTCAAAAGTGAGCAGCCAGGATGGGGGTGTGGTGGGGCAGAGTTTCATTCCTAGATGGGGAAGGTGCTCTTGGCCCAGACATCCCTTGGGGGGCAGGAAGACAGGATTTTGGATAGATGAGTGAGGTCGGTGCGTGTGTGGCTCATGTAGATGTGCCATGCCACAATGCTGGCCATCCATGAGGACAGTCTGACCGAAGGGCCCTGCCCACCCACTTATGACACCCGCAAGCTGGGGCAGGGGCCTTGAGGCCTCTAGTCCAACCAGAGATAGCTGGGGAGTTGACAAGAGTTGAGTTGGGAGGGAAGCAGAGGCCACAGGGAGACAGGGGTAGAGAGAGGAGTCAGGATGAGAGGAGGTACATAGGAAACTCTCAAGGACTGAACAAATATCTTTCTGACTCCCTAATACACATATGCACACTCATGCATACCCACACACATTTGGCTGTGGCACTGTGCAACTTCAGTCGGTGCCATTCACATTAGAGTCTATGTAAATGGCACTCCCTGGAATTGTGCAGTGCACAACCTAAGCAACTGTCTACAGCAGCCCTGCCACATGCACAAATGCTCATATATAAGCACATTCATACTCACAGGTGTAAATGCATGCACACAGGCATAGTCTCACTGCAACAAATGTTTTGCAAACCTTCAGGCCTCCTCCCTTCCTTCCTCCCTGTATAAGCACTGTCCTTCCTGGTACCCTCTTCATCACTACCCCACTACCCAGGGGAACAGAGATGCTGGCTGACACGGGCAGGAATGAAGAAAGGGAACCTTGGGGGGGGTCCCTGCAGTGACAGGTTGGGGGCTGAGAAATAGGCAGAAAGGGCATAAGCAATCTGGCATCCCAACCCCCCACTCATCTCCAGATTCCCATCTGATGTGCCTCCCTTGTCTGTCTTCACCACGGCCCCTGGGGGCCAGCCAGCTTGGTTGCGCACCTACAGGAAGGAGTCACACTCAGAGAGGGTCAGTGGTGGGCCTGCTGCTGTTTGGGGTTTGTCCTGAGCTCACAAGTCCCACCTCATCTTTAACAACCACCCTCTCTGTCACTGTTTCTAGACTGGGTCCCCTCACCCTTAGGCTCCAGCTCCCTCTGAGGGGCAGATCCCAGGTCCCCATTCATCCATTCTCAGCTTCCTAGGAGCTGGGCCAGGCAACCAAACCCACCAGTGAGTGATGGTACATATGCCTTGGGGGAGGGGCTGCCTACTGTGGACTAGGCTCCGGGCCTCCCAGAGTGAGATGTGGGCGGCAGGGACTCTTGGCCTCTGTGAAGGTGGCATGGGAAAGGCTCACTGGCTCATAGGGCGGTTCTCCCCATATCACTGAGAATAGAGGCACTCCCCACCAAATCCCAAGCCTGACTGGCAGGGCCCGCATCTCATACTCAGGGCCACGTGCCTTGCCCCACACGACAGACAGGCACTCACACCCTGTGGAGCGGGGCTGTCTTCTGCCACCCCCATCAGGGGGGGGACCAGGCCTAGCCATGCCAGGAAATCAGAGATTAAACAGAATAAATCCCATGCGAGGCTGACTCTGACCCAGCATGCCTCATCTCCCTGACACCTTAGTTTCCACTGGACTCTGGACCCACTGGTGGCTCCAGCTGAGTGCCCTGTCCTGTCCCTGAAACTACACCGACAGCACCACCCCTCCCTGCACCATTTGGCTGGCACAGAGCAAAGGGAGACAATGGGGGTGGGGGGTATTACAGTACCTTGGGCCAACATTATGGGGGCTGTATTGCATGATGGGGTGGGTTGGGGTGTGTGAGTGTGTGATTATTGCATCCTGGGAAGGAACCATGGTCTCTGCCTGCTCCCCACCCCCCCCACCTGCCCCCTCCAGGAGGGGGGGGGCCCAGCCTAGGTCTTGTGGGTGAAGCGGGCCCACACCTGCTGCAGCTGGGACCGCGAGATGCGGAGCACCGAGGGCACGAGTCTGTGGTTGCCGGTGGCGAGGGGCGCGTGGCGCCGGTGGGGCGCCCGCACGGGGCTGCTCTCCGCCGAGCGGCTGCGCTGAATGAGGGAACCGGAGGAGCCCGAGGAGCCGCCGACGCCAGGGTGAGGGTAATGCTCGGTCTCCAACGTGGAGGAGGAGAACACGGAGGACGCCAGTCGTCGCAGGGGGCTGTACCGCGGGAGGGAGTGCCCCGAGAGTCTGTCCTCCTCCAACTGAAAGAGACCAAGAGAGTGGAGGGAAAAGAGGTGTCAGGCACAGACTCGACAGCTCCGTCTCGGGGACCACCCACCGCGCACAGCCCCTGCGGCGCCAGCGTCCCGGGCTGGTGAGCAGGGTCGGGCAGGGCGGAGGGGGTGCAGACCACCCGGTCCTGCCTCAGAACCTAGGCTCAGGCCTCCAACGCCCATCCCCCTCCTCCTCTCTGGCATTTTTTACACCGTTGGTCTCCTTGCCGGGAGACCTTGGTCACTCACCTCCTCTGGGAAGCTTTCCTGGCTTTGCCCCACCTAGCTCAGTGTTCCCTCTGGGCTGGGGAGTCTCACCCCTCAGGAAGGCCACTCTACAACTGTTACTGCCATGTGTTGGCAACTGTGTCCCGATTGCTTCCAGCTGGACTCCATGCTCTCATGAGCTCTAGAGAACACCCCCTGAACACACTCTGCCTTGGCACCCTCGCCTCCATCACAGGGTGAGGGTGGGGGTGGGTGGTCAGGGTTTCAGTGACGACTGGCTTAAGGGTAGGATCCTGGAGTCTAACTACTCGTGTTTGAATCCCAACTGCACCACCTACTACCTGGGTGACCCCAAGCAATTTACTCCCTTCACTTCTCCATGCCTCAGCTTCCTCATCTATGAAATGGGGTAACAGTGGCTCCCACCTCGCAGGGTTGTTCCAAGGTTGTTATAATATGCAGAGCGCTTAGAACATCGCCTGCCATGGAGTAAATGATGTCATGTGAGCCGCTTTATTATCCTTTAAATCACTCTTGAGAGTGAGGAAAGGAAGAAAGGAGTGGCAGGAGGTGGGGCAAGGAGAAAACATTTCTCCAAAGTGGCTTTTTCCCTGTCCTCTCCAAGGTTGAGCCCCAGGCAGATGTGGCAGGGGCTTGGCCAATTCGCTGCCATCGGGGAGAATCCTGACTTGTGCCCTCCTGCCCTTGTGCCCTCAGAGGGAAAAGAGAAAATGGGACTGAGTGTCTCAGGCACGTGAGGATGGAAATGGTGGCTTGGGTGTCACCAGGCCTTTCCTGTCCTGACCCCTAGCTCTTTCTGGGACTGAGGCCAGTTTAAATTGCTTTTGGTGGGGCAGTGAGGACTGGCAGGGCCAGCTGCACGAGGGCTGAAGGAGGAGGGGGCCTGGGATGCTCAGCTCCTAATGTCCCCTTGCAGACGTCAAATGGGGGCATAGGGACCCGACATGGAGCCTCAAGCCGAGAGGGGAAGAGGAAGAACATTCTGATGGGATTGTCTTTACCCTCACCCTGCTTTCCCTGTCAGCTTCTTTTTGGCCAAGTCTAGGATCCTGGAGCTGGTCCCATCTGCGCTGAAGGTCTAAGGCTCACCCGGAGATACCAAGGGACAGAGGCATCCACAGTTGTCCACAGTCCCTCTCACAGTACATGTGGGTGGCTCAAGGTTAACACTCCAGCCAGAGTTTGGTCAGCTGCCAGGGGGATTTAATCCCAACTTGCTTCTGCCTCTTCAGGCTGGGTGCCATCTGTGGCCACCTACTTGACCTCAAAGCCCAGCGGAAGTATCACCTCTGTGGGACCACCCCAGCTTCCTGGGAAAGCTCTTCGTTTCCAGCAGAGAAGAGTTCTCTGTTCTCTCCCCTATGGCCCTTGATCATGAACCAACATGTCTACGCTCTGCATCCCCACCCCGCCCCTCCTGACTTTGCGCTCCGAAAAGGGCAGGACTGGGAAGCCTTATTCAGCCTTTTTCCCACAGCCCCTAGTACACTGCCTGGCACGTGGCAGGGAAATGTCCGAGGGACTGCCAGCAAATGTCCATATGCTCAAGGAATGCTGACCTGCTGTGTTATCAGCCAGAGATGACCAAAAACACCCAACCCCCAAATCACACACTGTCTGCTGCTCTCCCCTCTGCCCTAGCTTCCCCAGCCACTTCCAATTTGCACCTTAAATTCCCTAGAGAACAACGCAAGGTGTGTGTAAAGATTTAAAGTATCATGGCATGCACACCAAAGAAGTATTGATGTGCCTGGTTCTAAACTTGTTCCTGGTCCCACAATAGCCTCATCCCTACTCCCTACAGAGGTAGGTGACAGAGTTGCAGGTGCTCATATCTTTAAGGATTGCTGTTAGGAGGAAGTTCACACATCAGACACTGGGCAGACTGAACTAGGTCTAGGAGGGATTCCTTCCAGAAATGTGTCAGGGAGGAGAGTCCCTATAGAGACTTCCTGCTCAGCCTGAGCCATTTAATCTAGTTATGGGGTGGAGTGGGGTGGGGAGGGGGTTCCACAAACTGTGATTCCAGTGTGCTGCCAGGTTTGAGAGCTCCCACAGAGATGGGCTCAGGACTCCTTCCAGACCAAAGAAAGAAGGAAAAAAGTATGCCAGTCTGTTTCTCCCTCTCCCCCTGCACTTGATGAAGGAAGGTCTCTGCTCTACCCTGCTAGACTGAAATACTCAGCTAAACATGTCACACCCCATGTGCTCACACACAGACACACATGGAAGCCACCATGCTCACTGACATGCCCACAGACACACCTGCTGACATGGCCCAGCCAGTGGGTGCACACACATACATGCATGCAAAACACACACACACCCCTCTGACCTCGCATGAGCCAACTGCTCTCTCTGGCCTGTGTTTGCTCCTCTCCTAAACACACAGGCCCCAGACTGAGTGGCCCAGGGCACAATCCTGGAGCCAGCTGCCTGGATTCACATCCTGGTGTACCACTTACTAGCTGGTGACTTGGATCCTTTGAGCCTCTGTTTCCTTACCTTTTAAAAGGGATTGCCATTCACAGTATGGTTGTGGGGAACACACATGGAGAATATGAAAGTGCTGTGAGCAGTGCCAGCCATTATTATTATCATTAGAGTTATTACTATGATTGTTTTTCTCCTTCCAACTTTGATATCCCAGGCTTCTGTGGTTCTCTACACACTTGCAGACCCACTACCTACTCTACACAGATGCAGTGACGTGTGCCCCCATGTGCATGGGCAACACATATGGACACACCCACACACCGATGTGCACTTCTGAGGTAGGCTGACACAGAAATGCACACACACAGTTGTAGAATGCTAACCAACATCAGTAATGTACACTGCGGGGAAACCAAGACCACAATCACGTAACACCCCCTCAAGAAACACACAAGTCATGGCTCCCTAAGACGGGCAGTGCCCGCCCCACATCATGAGTAGAAACTGAGCCCAAGACTGACTGACTGTACAATAGGACTGTGCCTGCTCCCCAAATCTCCCTCCTCACCCCCTTGGCCAGAGTTCCCCAATGTGATGGCTCCCAGGACATCAGTGGGAATCTGAAGGTGAGAAAAAAAACCCAGATAGCTGAGCTCCTTCACTCTGAGATCCAAATGGCATACAGCCATCAGGAAGAGACTGCTGTTATGAGAACCAGAACCTAGGCCCCCTGACTTTAATTTTGGGCTTTCTCTCTACCCCATACCACCACTATCTGGCTTCTTTCCTAGGCTCTGCGCTTCCTGTGGGCACAACCTATTGTGCATACGATCTCTGATGCCTTGGGTACCCAGCATACAGTAGACACTCAGTAAGTGTGGAATGACTAGGTGTTGAATGAATGAGTAAATAAGTGAATGAATGACAGGGGAGTAAGGGAGCCCCAAATAGCTCTTGCTCCTTCTACTGTTTACCCAGTGCTGGTCCTGGGGAAACGATGTTCAGGTCAGCGACAGTCACGCTAGCCCACACCTTGCCCCAGCTAAGCCTCCAGCTTAGGCTGGCTAGGACCTCTCTGGATGGGGGCTCATGGTACCCCCTTTCTGAGCCCCCAATTTTCTAGAGTCCAGGACAAGGCCAGAATGCACACTCCTCAGGATCTCGACTCAGAGGTCCTCTCTTCCAGACACAGGGATGGGGCCTGAATACAGCTCTATCTGGAGCTACCCTCATGCTCCAGGTCGGGCCTCCCAATCTGAGCACACAACAGAACTGGCCCCAGCCCTGCATCTCGTCATCTCCCAGAGCCATCCGGGTGCAAGTCTCCAGGGTGGCATGATAAAGCAGATGCGGCACAGCCCCTGAGCCCTCCGGCATCACCTCTTTGGCTCTCCCCAGCCCCTCTGAGGGAACATGGGCCCTATGCAGCACTTCCTGGATCAGAAGTCACAGAGAGACTAGGCCAGGTCAATGGCTTCCTGCCCGTTCTGACACCCCATCCTTGCCAGAAGAAAGTAATCAAAATACCATGAGCCATTCTGTAGACCCTCAGCCCAGCATTCGCGACTCAGCCACCATCTGGCACCCCCACCCCTGTTCTTCCAGCATTGTCCCTCAGTTCCTCCCCTCCATATGAAAAGGTGCCTGACCAGGTCCTCCCAGGGCTCCCAACATGTCTGCCCCATGCCCAGTCTAGGGTCCCCCCTGCCTTGGTTCCATTTCTCCTCATCACTGTCTGTCCATCCTGGCTCTCGGGGCTCGCCTCCTGCGTGGAGCCTGCCCCAACCATAGAAAACTCCCTGCCCATCCCTGCAGCCCTCACCCCCTTCCGCCACCCCTTCCCTTGTTTCCAGGACCCCTCTCCCTGGGTGTTCCTCCCATGGTCTGATCCCTCTTTCTGTCTTTCTCAAAGGCCCCTTTTCCTCTCATACCCCCAGAGGTGAGTGTTTCCTGGTTCTGCCTTCACCATTGGTTCTCCCTTCCTCACACAATCCTCTTAGATGACATCACTCAGTCCTGTGGCTTCCAAGAATCCCAAATCCATATCGATGGCTGAAATCTCTCCTGAGCTCTGAGGCCTCCACGTGGACATCCCACAGGTACCATGAGGTCATTGGGTCCAAATCTGAGTCTACGCTCCCTTCAAATCACTCAGTGACAGCATTGCCGTTCACCCAGAGTGCTGGGCATCAGCCAAGACCCCCTCCGCTCTGTCACAGCCCCCTCAGTCCTCTCCCCAACACCTCTTAGCTCCATCCACCTTGCCCCACATCCAGAGCCCCTACCCTGGTCCAAGCCACCCGGGCACTCTCTCCTGCTAGCGCCTGTCATGCGGCCTTCCCATTTAGAGTTTGGTGCCCCTCCAGTCCACTTCCCACACAGCAGCCAGAGGGATCATTCAAAAGTACCAATGGAATCATGCCGCACCCCTGTTTAAAAGACTTCGATGGCTCACCAAGTTTTCAGAATCGAGCCCCAACCCCTTGGATTAGCCCCAAGGCCCTCCAGGACAGGGCCCCAGGACCTACCCCGCAGCCTCATCTGCTGCAAAGTGCAATTAATTGGCACAGTGCTTTCTGATCGCCACCTCTGGGCCTCTGCACATGCTGTCTCCTTGGCCTGAGAGGCCTTATTCCTGCTTTGTCACCTCGCTGACACTGCCCATAATGCAAGACTCAACTCAGAACTTGTAGGGTACTTCCTCTGGGAAGCCTTGCCTGCCCCACAAGCATAATTTCGGACCCTTAAAACTATCTGCCTTCATCACAGCCTGCAACTATTGCTGGTTGGTCATCCCCGTGCAACACATGGGGAGCACTCGAGGCTCCCATGACAGGACCGTGGGCGTCCAGGGGTGGGGCATGGGATGCAAGCCCAACCTTACCTGTCTCTGCGGGCCGGTGGGATCCGACTCTCTCCGTCGAGGGCGGGGTCCCGAGTGCAGGGGTGAGTGGGAAGGGCTGCCGGGCGTGGGGGGCTGCGATGTCTCTGACCGGCCATCAGCCTGGCTCAGCTGGGGCTGCGGGGGCTGGGATGGTGTCTGCCGTGGGTCCTCCTCAGCCAGTGTCTGCATGCTGCGTCCCCGGGGTCGAACGGCAGGCTCTGGCCCTGGCCGCCGCCGCTCTTCGCCCTCCTCGGGCAGCGGTCGCAGCTCCTCCGGCTCCTCATCGGTGGTGCCCGATGTGCTGGGCTCCGCGCCCGGGGGGAAGTCCTTGAGCTCTGTCTCCTTGTCAATGATGACCCACTCCTTGCTGTCGAAGTCCTCCTCCTCGGCCAGGGGCACCGAGCGGAAGGCGTTGCTCAGGGCCTCCTGCTCCACGGAGGCTGACACGTCCATGCGGCCGCTGGCCTGCCGGTCAGCCTGGCCCGTGTCCACGGACAGCATCTGGGCCGGCTGTGAGGAGCAGGCCTGGCGCGAGGGTGAGCCAGGCAGGTCCATTCGCGACCTGCAAAGCCACCCCAGGTGAGGCTCAGAGCCCGGCCTCTCCGGACCCCCAAGGACCACACATACTCATAGGTGGCAGGGGGGACCATGACACCCAGACCTTCCTAGCCATGGCACCTCTCCCACCCTGGGCCAGGCCCAGTCACCTCCCGGATTCTCACCCTCCACCCCCACTCCCTGTAAAGATCTCATTCATTCAACACAGTTTTTGAATGCTTACTGTGTTACAGGAATATAAACACGCAGGAAATAACATCTGGCACCTGTGCCCAAGGGACACTCTCCTGCAGACCCCCCCAGGGAAACTTAATCCGCCAAAAGCCAACTTTCTGTTTGCCTGTCCAGTGCTCACACCCCATCTGGAGCTCCCTCCAGCTGCATCTGGGGCAGACGCCTGCTTGGCCCTTGAGTATTGCAGATGGCCTTTCTAACCTCTTCTACCATCACCCTCCAGGCCTGCCTAGCTGGTTTCGCACCACCGTCAATAAACTCCAATGGCCGCCAGCCCCGAGGACAAAGTCCACATTCCTTAGCTTGGCCCTCATGGTCCTTGACACCAGATTAAGGCCCAGCTTCTCCATTCTCCTCGCCAGACCCACCTCAGATTCACACGCTTTTCCCCAAATTGCCCATGCGCTCACACCTCTGTTCCTTGGAGCATGCTGTTCCCTCGACACAGCCTGTCCTTGCACCCTCTGCTGTCCATCCCCGCTCAGATGTCACTTCCTGCAGGGAACCTGTCCGTCCTACATGGGGTTAGTTTGCTCTCCCAGTGCTCCCTCTGTCCCCTCTCTTTACAGAGCAGAGCACACGTTTGCTTAGGTAGCTGCCTCCCCAGGAGTGAGGGACCGGGTCCCATTTGACTGTTCACCTCTGGCGCACTGACTTTGCCTTGGGACATCGCTTTTGTTGTTATCTTCAACTGTGCTGTGATTCTCACATTACTTCCAGAGTTTCTCAGCCGGGGGTGTACTGGCCCCAACATGAGGGTATTTCTGGTTATATGAAGTGTGTGTGGCAGGGAGGGTGCTACACAAGGAAGATCTGTCCTCTCCCAAATGCCAGGGTGCCCCCAGAGAACCACGAAGGCTGAGCTCCTGTGGGGTGTGCACATCCTCACACTCGGGCTATGCGCAGGGGACTGACTTTCACTCTCCCCCAGCATGGAGCCTGTGAGAGGGAGGGGTGCAGATGGAAGCCACCTGTGGAGCTTTCTCAACATATTGCTGCCCTGGCCTACCTGGGACCTGGCAACTCTGATGCTACACAATCTTTTTATTGATTTGTTAATAAGCCTTAAAATAAAAACACCCCTGAGGGAGGTCACTCAGGGTCTGACATTTATACTCCCATGTAAATGGCTGATGTAACTTCCTTTCCTGAGAGCTTGGGTTTTTTGGGGTTTTTTTAAACTTTTATTGGGGAACAGTGTGCTTTCCTAGGACCCATCAGCTCCAAGTCAAGTAGTTGTTTCAATCTAGTAGTGGAGGGCACATCTGTGGGGATCGAACCAGCAACCTTGGTGTTATGAGCCTGCGCTCTAACCACCTGAGCTAACCGGCCACCCCGAGCTTGGTTTGTTTTGACGGACAGAAAAGAGAGAGAGGGTGCCAAAGAGAGAGAGGAGCTGCAGATCAGGGGCTGAGGTGGGGAGTGGGAAGTGAAGAGGGGTGGGAGGTGAGAAATCCAAACCCCATCTGCTTCATGCTTTCTCCTGCACCCCAGCGCCCCAGGGCCCATCCAACCCTTCTGCCCTGCCGATGAGATCCTGAAACTGCCCTTCCAGGGAAGTCTCTCCTCGGCCCTCTCCGTTCCCCACTATCCCTGAAACAAGAGTTCACTCTGAGCTCTTCAGGACTGTCTTTGCTCGGGGCATTTTCTCACCTGTCTTCTCCATTCATAGCCCTTCCAAACTGCACTCTTTCATTTCTCTCCATTTCCAGACCCCTACAGGCTACCATGGATGAAAATGTAGGCTGACCTGTATGAGTGTGTGTGTGTGTGTGTGTGTGTGT
>NW_017731422.1:3088774-3099794 GCF_001890085.2 Hipposideros armiger
TGGGTGGGGGAGCTCTAGGCTCCCTGAGGACAGGGTCAGCATCCCACTGTCCTGGAGTCACCACGGGGACTGGCATAGGGCTCCCCTGTCTTGGGCATCTCCACACCCCAAAGGGGCACTATGCCCCATTCCAGAGGTGGAGTGCAGTTTGGGGCAGAACTCAGGGGAGGGCCTGTGGCTGAGGTTGGGGCATGAAGAGGCACTTCATGAGAGTGTGGCAAGGACCCCTCCCGCAGAGCTGGGCCTGGGGAACAGACCCTTTTCCTGGTACAGAAATGGCCACAGCCCTGCTCTGCTGTGGAGCGAAGCCCCACTCAGAGCCAGCGAGGGTAGGGACATCTCTCTCCACTTGAGGTTGTTCCACCCACCAGATCTCACCAATACTCCCTCCCACAAACCAGGTCCCCTCCCTAACATTCAGATCCCTGAGCCCTAACCCCCAAACTCGGTCCATCCTCTCCTCAAGCTGAGCACTGCCTGAGCCCTTCTCCAAAGCCCCACCCCCAAAGCTAGAGCGAGCCTAGTCAGCTCTCTGAGGCACTGGTAATTAGCCTCTAGGGAAAGAGGTTCTGGAAGTACACCCATCTGCCAATTCACCCCTCACCTCCTCCAGGGCCTGGGTACCCAGCCTATCCCTCCTGTGGCCTCACTCCCTCCACATCCCTTTGTGGCATGAGCGGGGACCTCTGTATACCCCCTCCCCAATCCAGGCCGCCACTGACTCTGAGTCTGACCCCAGACCCAAATACAGCCCTCTCAACACTCCCAGGGTCCCCCCACCCCTGCCTCGCATCTGACCTTTCCTCCGGACCAGCCATGTGAAGGTGGAGGGGACGAGGGAGCCCTTGAGAACCCCCTGGCCCCAGACCCACCTCCTCTCATGCAGTTCCACCCGCCCATCCGCAGTGGAAAGCCTCTCCGACTCAGGGCTGTTGACCCTCCGGTAGCGCAGAGAACGGACTGGGGTTGTCGGTGAGTCTGGGGGGACACGCACTGGGGAGCTGGGGACCCCCACGCCTCGGCTCTGCTCCTCTTCCACCACACAGGGGGTCTGCAGGAGAAGGGAATTCCGTGAGCTGGGGCTGACAAGGCAGCTGTGGGCCACGTGGTTTTCTCAGGGAAGAGGTAGAGAGAGATCAACCACAAGGATGCCGGTGATCCTGAGATGGGGCAAAGCCACAGAGGCAGAGCAAGCAGGCGGGTGTGTGCGGCAGGGGAGAGGGTGTTCAGGAGAAACGGGGAGGGGGCCCACGGGTTGGGAAGGCCACCCACGTTCTTCTCCCTGGCTGCGTTACTTTGCCAATGTTGATCCGGAGTTTGTTCCGGTTGACATCCGTCTCCTCCCAGACTTCAGCTTCAGGACCCCCAGGATGGGAAGCAAGGTGGGGGGTGGGACCCAGCCCTTCGGGGGGCCGCCCTGGCAGGATTGGGGGTGCGTTCTCCTGGTCGCTCAGGTGCTCGCCCTGCAGCACGTCCTCGGTGTTCTCCCTGAGCAGGTCCCCAGGCACAGGCGTCACGTTGACCACCCTGAAGAGGCCAGGAAAGGGTCATTGGCAAGGCTGGCAGGGGTGCCCTCTCCTACCAGCACAGGCCCTGGAGATCACTGCCACCCATGGGAAAGGGCGCAGGCAAGGCCCAGGCAGGGGTGGGGGTGTCCCTCAGCCCATCACCACCCCTGGCTCACAAAGACCATCCTCAGGCTGGCAGAAGGAGATGTGGCTGCCAGGGACGGGCACACCACCACCTCACTCTATTTATTTAAGAGACCCCGCTGCTTTCCAGGCCCTGCCAGATTTCCACTGCTGTTCACTGGCTGGCTTCCTTTAGACCAGGAATGGGTCTAAAGTGAAGAATCACTTTGGAGTTCCTGGAGCAATGTCTTTACAGAAGTGGACACCATGATGTGCTGGCAAATCCTGTGGAGTCTCCTTCCCAAATGTGTTGCTGGATCCTCTGCCCACGTCTCTCCCTGGCTCACCCCTGGGGTTGGGC
This sequence comes from Hipposideros armiger, assembly GCF_001890085.2. Lineage (NCBI taxonomy): Eukaryota > Metazoa > Chordata > Mammalia > Chiroptera > Hipposideridae > Hipposideros > Hipposideros armiger. The sequence continues at coordinate 3,090,767 of NW_017731422.1, forward strand.
AGGGAGCCCCTTCTCACTCTGGCGACCTCTGTTTTTGTGCTTGTCACTAGGTTCTGAAATTGCTGACCCATCAATTACAAATACCTTAGACTCAACGGAGAGCACTTGGAGGGCAGGGGCTGCATGTTTTTTCTTTGCACCCCACAGGGCCTAATGGCAGGGCTTAAGACACGTTCACTAAATGAACGCACGTGAGCATGGAGACACAGACAAAATGTGGGGCTCGGGCAATTTCACTCAGGGCTCCCTGCTCCCCAGTAAGGTCAAGAGCTCCAAATGAAGACCCCACACTGTGCCAAGGAAATTCCTGGGGTTTGAGGACCCCACTGTTGAGCACCAAGAATAAAAGAGACAGCCAGGTGTGTCCAGGTAGGAAGAGGAGGCGGTGGCAGGCTTCTCAGGTGACAGCCCCAGGCAGGGGTCACCTGGCCCCCAACCCCGTCCATCACCCCTCCCGAGACTCACCCAAACATGGCTGCTGTCTGCCGGGTGTTCTGCTGGGGCGGGGTGGACGTGCTCGTGGACAAGAGGGCGTCGGTGCCCGCTTTCTCCCAGTCAAAAGCCTCGTTCTCAGCGATGCCCCGCTCTTTCATGCTGTTCTCAAACACCGACATGATCAACTGCAGGGGGTGGGGGGGGGTGGGAGGACAGAGAGGTGACCCCGGGGCTAGCCAGGAGGAGGGGACAGTTGCTGGGATAGAAGGCAGAAAAGTGGGGGCCTTCCAGGACAGGGATGGGCCAAGAGGGGGTATTGGAAGGAGAAGGGCACATTGATTTTCAATGAAAACATGCACATAATATACAAATCAGCATGCAAATGATCATCTTGGTTTAAGTCCCCCTGGCTGGACACAGCCCTCTGAGATCTGTCCCCTGATTACACCATCCCCAGACTCTGCAGCCATTTCCACCATCTCAGCAGAATCAGCAGCAGCCGGGAACCACCGCCGGTAGTTTCCCAAACCCGCCACCTGGGGTCATGCGTCTGCACAGGCAGCTTCCTCTGCCTGCAGTGCCTTCCCCACGCATCCTCTCCTCCGAAGGCTTCCCTGATTCCCCCACCACGCAGCTCTGGTGGTTGGGCCCAGTGCACCGGCTGGAGCTGTTCACACGCCTACCTGCCACCTCTACGTCTCTAGCAGGCAGCACAGGGTGTGCTCTCAACTGTGTGGTCTGGAGGACCCCAGGAGGCTGATCTAGGATTGGGGGAGCGGGACATGGCCTCTTTCTGCCAGAGTGAGGCATCTCTGCCAGCAACCGGGGCTCTGGACTCAGGAGGTGACGGGCAAGCTGTAGACCCTCAGAAGCCCCCAGACCTTTCCACTTCTGACCTCGCTCTTGCCAGAATGCAGGGCAGGTTGTCTCTGCCAGCAGGGCCCACCTCACTGAGTGCCTATTGTGTGCCCGACACTGTGCTCCCCATGGTGGCACATAGTGGGTCCCAGGAAGAACATTGCTGATGTTTTCCCCCTTCTCAGATCAGGGTCAGTGGGTCCCACAGGAGTGCGGGGATGGTGCCTTGGGAAGGGCACTGGACTCGGAGTCAGAAGATGTACCTGAGCTTAGCCCCGCTACTAACCAGGCTATCAGGCCTCAGTTTCCTCATCTATGACATGAGGACAATCCCCTCACTTGGCCTCCTGCAGGGTTTTGGTATAAAACTTGAAAGCACTTGGCTTAATTAATTGTTAAGTGCTAGAATAATAACATAAGGAACACTCAATTATCACAAAAGGCTTGTTTGAAGTTTAAATGATTTGATGCATGGAAAGCACTGAAAATAAGGTAAGCTCTTAATCAATCTTAGCTCTGACTACTGTTTATAAGAGCGCCAAAACAGTTCCGTGCAGTTGGAAGACCAGGGGGACATGGGCAGGGCCAAGCTGGCATGGGCATGGGGCCTCAGCAGGATGGGCACTGCTGGTGATGGTCACCCACAGAGAGGTCTCCTGGGGGATGGCCGGTTAGCTCAGGTGGTTAGTGTGCAGGGCACAGTCCTCATAACACCAAGGTTGCCAGTTCAATTCCCACATGGGCCACTGAGGTGCGCCCTCCACAGCTAGATTGAAACAACTACTTGACTTGGAGCTGATGGGTCCTGGAGAAAAACAGTTTCCCAATAATCCCATATAAAAATATTTTTTTTTAAAAAAAGAATTCCTTAAAAAAAAGAGAGAGGGAAGGGCCGGCCGAGTGGCTCAGTTGGTTAAGAGCTCGCTCACGAGTTTGAGCTCTGAGTAACAGCGGTTCGAGTCCCGGCCCGAGCTGAGCAGCCGCTGAGCTGCCAACAGGTGGCAGGATGGCTCAGCTAAAAAAAAAAAAAACCCCACAAAAAAAAGAGAGAGGCGTCCAGGATGCAGGCAGGTGGCAGGCTCCCACCTGGTAATCAGGCTTGGTGAAATAGTCGAGGCTGGCAATGTGATCCAGGAAGAGGTGGAACTCCGAGGGCATGTGCTTCAGCAGCATCCGGTGCTCATATTTCTCCTTGATCATCCCTACCTGTTCCTGGAGGCAAGAGGCACAGGAGATGACGTCCCAGCTGCTCCCACGCTCCCCCTCCCCACACACATACACACCTCTTCAGACCCAGTGGCATGGGGCTCACCTTGTCCTTGATCTTCCTCCAGGGCAGCTGGCCCACTGCAAACTCGACCAGCATGTAGAAGAGGGACCACAGGTCATCGTGGCGGCCCATCTCCTGGGGGCGGGGAGCAGCAGGGGAGTCACCCACAGCTCTCAGGTCATACCTGGGAGTGGGGACCTGGCCCTTCACTGAGGGACACCAGTCAGGGGGGCCGGACACCCAGGTCCCTGTGGGCAAAGCTGGAGTTTCCCTGAAGCCACGGCTACCTCCCCGACCCATCAGCATATATAGACTCCCCGTGTCAAAACGTCTGTGTGTATTTTGTCACCCTCACAGAGATTTGTGTTGGGAACAGAGAGGAGGAGATCCCCCAAACAAGCAAGAAGGGAAACGTCGCGGGCAGAGCCTTCTTCCCGCTGGGGTCTCTGGAGTGGCAGCTTCTGGTGCTCACACTGCCCCATACTTCTCTCCCCACCTCCAGAGGTGCCCGTTCTGTGCTCTCCCTCAGCAGCATCTCCCACCCCTGACCTGGGCCCTTACCGCCCCCACATCCCTCAGTCCAGACTCGGCCACTCACCCGGTTCTTGTGGGCATTGACCGAGGCATAACGAACAGTCCCTCGAAACCCGGCCACATTCCGAGGCTGCAGAGGGGAGAACAACACCAGGCACCTCACCCACTGCCCCTGACCTTGGCCACATCTCAACCCTGCTTACCAAGCCTGCCTCCACCTCTTTTAACACTGACTGCCTCCCTGTGCTGCCACCCCCCACGTTGGCCTGGTCAGGAACAAACCTGACACAGCAACCCCAGTCCTAAACTCGCTTCCTGCCCCTGCAACCATCCTTGACCAGAGTGGGCAGACAGGTCACAGGGTGTGGGTGTGGCATCCACCAGGAACCCAGGCTAAGGGAGAGAGTGGACCTGGAGTTGGGTGTTGCTGATACTGAACACAGGCCGGGCACGTTCAGGCAGCTGTAGGAAAACCTGGTGAAGGGTTCTCAGATGAGGGAGCGGGCGAGGAGGCCAGGGTGTCTGCGCAGCGGTACTCACAGGCCGAACGTCCCCCGTGGTGTTGGTGTACTGCCGGGCCAGCCCGAAGTCCAGCATGTAGCACTTCCTGTAGGTGGAAGGCAGCCTGCCCATGGCAAAGTTTGACTGCAGGAAGACAGCATCTGTGAGCCGTGGGCTCCAACCCCACCTGGCCCTCCTTGAGGGGCACCAAGAAACAGCGCTGGTGAGGGACACTCAGCCCACGCACACTCACATGAGTAGAACACCAGCACACACAGCCAGTCACAGTACTTCATCTGAGGGGCAGGTGTGATTATTCTCATTTTGGAGATGAGGAAACTAAAGGTCAAAGAGCTTAGGGGGCTTCTCCAAGGTCACACAGCAACTGATGACTCAGCTGACAGTTGAACCCAGGTCTGTCTTGCTCTCAATCCTTGGGACTCCCCAACAGGGCAGTGTGGCTTAATCTCACTAAGGCAGCAGGAGACCTGCATTGTTCTTGCTGTGTGATCTTGGGCCACGCAACCAATCTTTCTGGGCCTCAGTTTTCACCCTTTAAGATTAGAGGTTTCTTCTAGCACCAAGTCCAGGATGCCATAAAATGAATTACAGTAATACCTTGGTTTGTGAGCATAATTCGTTCCAGAAACAAACTACTTGTATTGCAAGACATTGCTCGTTTACCAAGTTTAAATGTATTAGAAATGTTTGCTCGTCTTGCGGAACACTCGCAAACCAAGTTACTCACAATCCAAGGTTTTACTGTACTTGGAATTCCTTACCAAGCTCTAGCCCCTGGTCCCCTTCCTTCAATTCTCCCATCCTTCTCCAAATCTTCACCTTTCTAGGTTCTAGGATTGTCCAGGTCAGGGGTGGGAGAAAGGAAGAGAAGACACAGGAGAGGGCATGGGCATGGCCAAGGGGTGGGAGGACAGGGGTGTGTGCTCCTGGGAAGCAGGGGAGAGGCAGAGGTGGGGCTTGGGATGGAAAGCAGGGGGAGGGGACAGAAGGGGCTGTTCCTGCCTTCACCACCGTTCTGGAGAAGAAACCAGGGGACCCCGAGAGGGAGAGGAGGTGGGGGTGTGCTTTGGAGAGAGGGCCGAGTGGGGGCAGCCCTCACCGGCTTGATGTCGCGGTGCAAGAAGCCCACGGAGTGGATGGCCTCAATGGACTCCAGGATCTGTTTGCCCAGCCGCAGTGTGGTGCTCAGCGTGAAGGTGCCTCGAGGCTGGCTGCGGCGCAGGTCGGCCAGGTTCCGGCCCTGGGGGTGGGGTAGGGGCAATCCGGCTCAGTGGCCATCTGGATCGCCACCACTGTGACAGCCTGCCCAGCCTCACCCCCAAAGGCTTTGTGCCCACTCCCCACTCCTCCCGGGGCCATAGTCTCCCTTCCCCACTCCCCAGCCCAGGAGTCACAGCCCAAGTTCTTGGGGGAGAATGGAGGGTGGATGGGCCACAGGGACTTACCTGGAGCTGCATTACCACATAGTTAAACTTCTCATTCCGGCCACAGCCAATGAACCTGCACACGTGGTCTTTCCCTGAGGGGTACAGACAGGGTCTCCCAATTGCTACTCTTTCTCTCTGGCTTCCAACCCTAAAGTGGGCTCATGATGTACTCTGGATTGCTGGTCCCCCAGCCCTGGCCCCATGACCACGTCACCCATCACCTCCCCCTTAGCCCTCGGCCCTCACCTTGTAGCTTTTTGAGCACAGCCACCTCCATCTTGAGGACCTGCTTGGGCTGCTGGGCTGACTCCACCTTGAGGGCCACGTTCTCCCTGGTCAGCAGATCCATGGCTTCGTAGATTTCACCAAAGCCCCCGCCCCCAATCTTTTTCAGCTATAGAGATGGGGGTGGGGGGGGACACAGGGATCAGGCTGAGCAGCTCCTCATCCTACCCATTGCTGGGCTATAGCCTTCACTGATGAGGGCCATCCTTGAAGGGAGGACCCCATGTCTCCCTTCCTTGCTCCACCCAACAGTGCCCCCACCTCCTCCCTTAGTGCAGAAGACAGATAACTCAGCCCATGAGTGGACAACCATACACACACACACACACACACATGCCTGCATGTACACACACACAGAGCCACATGTCAGAGTGGGCAGGGGAAAAGGGTATGAGACATGTGTCTCCATATAGACATGGAGACAAGGCAATACAGAATTCTGAAGAGATAACGGGCTATCGTGAGCCTTTTCTTTTCTGGAAGAAATATCATGTTCCCCCCATTCCTTGCTTAAACTGAGTAACCTCCATCCAGAAAGAAAACCAATTTCTTCCCTGGGTGGATCCCCCAGGGATGCTGGCCCTTCCTGGGGTTGGCAGAATCCTGAAAGGTGTCACCAGAGGGAGACACTATTGGGACAGGGGGAGTATTTAGGGAGAAGGCTCAGGAAAGAGTGCTCCCTGCCCATGCCTGGTGCTGAAGCTCGGATCACTTCCTAGGCTCCTGGTCAGGTGCCCAAGACCGCGGTGAGCCTGCTCTCGGAGGCAGGGGCACTGCGGGAGCACGTGGGAATGGAGGTTTGGAGAAAATCTGCCCATTTCCAGGGGCAGTGCAATGGAGATCTGACCCTCTAGGCCCTTGTCCTCCAGCATCCCAGGGCAGGTAGTGAGAAAGGGCAGAGGGAAGAGCTGTGATGGAGGAAGAACAGGCAAGAGGAGATGAGCAGAGCTGAGTTATGGGAGAGATTAGTATTCATGTCAAGTCAGAGTTCCAGAGGTCTTGGAGAGTGAGGGTGCTGCTGGCAAAGATAGGGGACCAGGAAGAAGGTGCTGAGCTCTAAGTTGGGACTCATTTGGTTTAAGGAAGCTGTACAGCTCAATTCTCACCTCCTCAGGGAGTCTGCCCATCATGGGTGGCCTGCCTCTCGGGTCATATTCCAGAGCCCTCACTTGCATCCTGTTGGCTCGTAACTCTCAGCCACGGCTGGGCTTGCTAATGATTGGACGGAGGCTGCTCTGATCAGGCAGCCTGTAAACTGACTCTGAGCCTCCTGCATCTCCAAGCCTCCGCTCTGCATTTATTCAGCACAATAAACATTTAATGGTGGTTGAAATATGGGAACGAAGGGAGGAAGGGGGCAGGGCAGAGCTGAGGACTAGCAGAACCCAGTAGGTTACAATTGAAACCACTCTAGAAAGAAAGAGAAGATTTAGAAGAGAAGTAGAAGGCTGGATGGGATCTTAATGGCCCTTGTGCTCAGGAAGGAGACAGGGAAGAGGGAGCAGGAAGAACAGTGAGAAACAAGAGTGCCTCTCTAACTGAGATGAAAGTTAAGGTCAGACTCCTAGAAGAATTTCAGAATAAGGAGAGGACAGACACAGACTCATTGGAAGCAATGGCATGTCTTCCTCTGGGGAACTTTAAACTCAGGGGAGATTCCAGTATCTCCTGGATTCCTTTATGGTTTGCTGTGAGCATGGAAGAAAGGGCAAGGGGGAGGGGAACAACAATTACATCTCAGTTCTGTGCTCCAGTCTCAGACATAATCTCAGCTCATCCCCAAAGGCTCCTGACAACACAGGTGAGGAAGGTCATAGGAGTTGCCATTTTGCACAGAAGGAAAACAAAGATACAGAGAGTTAACTACCTGGTCCCAGGTCACATGGCTAGTAAGTAGCAAAGCTGGGTGTCATTTAAACCCAGGCAATCTGATGCAGAACCCACACTCTGAACCACGATGTTATAGGAATAGGCAATCACACTAAGCCTGTCAGTGCTGAGATTCAAGCTCAGATCAGCTAGGCTCCAAAATCCTTGCTGGAGATGATGGCAAGAAGGGCTTGGAGCAGCCAAGACATTTCTGACACCTACTCCCCAATTTCTCAGGGTGCCTGAGGGTATTTCTCTACCACCTTCATTTCCAAACAGAGCTTATTTTTCCTTCCTTAGTTCCTCCCTTACCCCTGCCCCACACCCTTTACAGAACCTCCCTGAGGTGGGGAACTGGGCATCTGCACCCACCCACTTACCCAACACCCCTCCTCCCTGGGCCCTCCAGCCTGGGCTGACTTATCCATCGGGCACAGCAGGTACCATGACTAGGCCCACAGTACTTTTAGAAGGCAATGAAAATGTTTTACTTTCTTTTATAATCATAAGGGGGAAAAAACTCAACTTTTAGATAGAAAAGAACATTTTAATATAGAACATTAATTTATTCCTCTTTATACCAATGCAGTCATGAAATAGAACTTTTAGTTCTTAATTATTGAGGAAGGGGCACTACTTTTGTAGTGCTCAGGGCCTAGGAAAGTCATAATGCAGCCCTGCCCCACAGCCCAGTAACAGGAATATTCTCTCAACTTCCCTTCCCTAGACCCTATTCCTCCCTTTCCAAATTTTTTTCATCATTCCCTCCCCTGCTGAAGGACCTCCCTCAACTGGAGGATAAAGAAGACCAACATTAACTTAGGAAAAAGAAAGCCTGGTTTCTTGGCCCAGCTCTGGGTGACCTGGGGTGAGTTTCTTAAATTCTCTGAGGCTCCTCTTTTCCTCCTCTCTAACATGAGAGAGTTGGACTAGAATTGGTCACAAAGACTCCATCAGCTCTGTGGTCCTGATTCTTGGATGGGCTAATTCTTGGAAAGCAGTATAGCTCAGTGACTGTCGACCCAGCAGTCAGACAGACCTGGTTCCACCTACCAGTCATGGGAACTTGACAAATTAGCTACTCTCTGTGCCTCAGTTTTGACACCTGTGAAATGGGGTTAACATTATCTACTCATTGGTTGTTGAGATCATGCATGTAAGACATTTTTTTTAGAGCACCTGGCAGCAGTAAGTGCTCAAAACAAAGTTTTTGTTATTATTGTTTGCTATTCTGATTCTGAGAAGCCCACCTCAAGAAGAATAAAACATTATTTTTAAATACACCAGCTAGTGCCACTGCCCCTCGTTTTTTTTCCTGGACACAGCCCGTCCATGGGCAGCTTGTTCTTGGTTCCTGAGCTCAGCCTCATGTCTCTGTCCCATCCCTCACAGGGAGGTGGCTGAGGGGAGGCATCTGGCACCCCACCTCTCTACATCTCCAGGGGAGGGGTCAGCTGTCAAAGATGACATGCTTGCCCCCTTTGCCCAACTCCCCCTTGCCATTTCTCTTCCCACTCACCTCCCACTTCCTCCCTCAAAAAGCACAAAAAAGTTCTAACCCAAACTTAGTATGTGTGTGAACACCATCTTTTTCTCACCTCTTCAATTGCCAATGTCCTTCTGTTTCCAATCTGCCAGCACAAGAAGCTCTTATGTCAGGGGACCCAGGAGGATCTTGGAGGAACACTTCTCACTTTGCCAAACCCTCGTTCTTTTGATAACTGCCCTGGCTCCTCCTCCCCCAATTTCTGTCCTATTGCTCTCCCTCTCAAGAAGTTCCCCTCCTGGAGGTGGACAGCCCCTTCCCTCAGCTCTCCGCCCCCCCCCA
>NW_017731422.1:3099809-3103587 GCF_001890085.2 Hipposideros armiger
CACCCCCACCCCCAAGACATCTCTGACAAGCCTGTCACCTCTGCCCCTATCCCTGGGCCTCTAAGGGACCTGCACAACAGGGTGTCTGTTGCTATGGAGACCCACCTGCGCTGAGGCCCCACTCTCCTCTCAATCCCGCACCCCTGGTGAGCTGAGCCTCTTCCCCGCCAACACATACACGGAGAGGCTCCCTGTAGACCTGACCTGTACTGTTCTCCCTCTCTTCTCTCTGGCTTCCCACCCTGGTCCAGACCTACAGCTCACACGCTATCACCCCACAATCTGCCCCACATCATCCTGCCCCTACAAGGATTAGGAGACCACCAGAGAGCTCTTATACGACAGAAAGAAAGGGGTGGGTGGGAAAGGGATTGATTTACAGTAGGTCCTGCTCCTCAGACACTGCCTTTCCCCCAACCTCCACGTGTCTCCCACCCATCCAGACTCAAACCCCGGGGAAGACTTGGACTACAACTCCCAGCAGGCCGCTCAGCCTGAAGTCCTGGGCTGAAGGAGCAAGGCACGCTGGGAGATGGAGTCTCGGCGTGTTGCACCTGCCGCAGGAACCAGTGAGGGGGAGGAGGGTGGATGAAGGAGATGGAGTGCGGATGCGGTGGGAGCTGCCTGCAAGGCCTCTTTCCCCGAACTCAAGTCTTTCCGTCCTCTGCGGAAGCGGAGGGGCACATGCTCACTCACTGCCCTTCTCCAAGGTCCGGCAGAGAAAGAGCCCCTTCCCCCACCCTCCCCTCCTCCCCCGCACCGAGCTCTGCAGCTCCTCCTCCGACATCCAACCAGGAGTTGTTCCAGGCAGGGCCGGACCAACGTGACCTAGCCGGGAAAGGGGTGAGAGAGAGCGGGGCTGGAGAGAGGGCACTGAGAGAAAGGATTGTCCACAAGTGTAGGCAGAAAATAATGACCTGCAAGCAGTATGTAAATGAGCTCAGGGGCACCTCCCTCTCAGGGTAGAGTCTCTGAGGGCACCTGTTTTAACAGGTCTCCAGATCCTCTCCTCCTCTCCCCCCCCACCCCTCCCTCTGCCCCGCCGGGTCACTCACTCACCACCTTCCAGCGATCCTTGACCACGTAGTTGGCCGGCAGGATGTCGGCCTGCTCCCCTCCCCCACTCATGTTGGTTTCGTCCTTAAGAGCAGCCGCTAGGCACTGCATCCGCCAGCCGGAGGGAGGGGTGTCCGCAGGGCCTGCCCTGAGGGGGCCATCTACCTGGGAAAGTGGGGAGGGGCTGTGAGTGGGGCTGGTTATGGACGCAGGCCCACCTTGCAGATATGTTGGGGAGCTCCAGTCTAGCAGGCATCCTTCCTGGGCCCACTGGGTAGATGCTCCAGGGGTTACTGGGGGGAAGCACTGTGTTAGCACCGGAGTGGAGGTCAGAGAGAAGACAACTATTCTCCACAGGAAGGGAAATACAAACTACAAACTGGAGAAGTGAAAACCTGCAACACACGATTGAAAAAGGAGAGGAAATGATGTGTGAACAAGCTGTGGGGAGAGCATTTCCCAAGGAGACGTATGTTAGCTAATGTGAGGAAGACTTGCTAACCAAGGGGCACACCAGACTTGGACTCATGCTGGTACTGGAAAGATCTAGGCCAAGAAGGGCCACTCTTGAGTGACTCGATCTATGGCCCCCTAGTCGTCACACATTCCCTGTGCCACAAAATGACCAGGAAGCTATGCATCTGAGGCTTATTGAAAGGGAGGAACTGCTGACCAAGGAGTGGCCCATGGAGACGCACCCCAGAGTGACAGAGATGGGCTAACTATCCATGGGAGATGTGATAGTCAGAGAATGAGGAGATACCCAACAGCCCCTCAAGGATGGTGCTGAGTGAGGAGGATGCAGCTGCTGAGAGGCACACACCATTCTCAGTGGTGAGCCGAACCACTGCCACAGTCCTGGGTTTGAGAAGCAAGGATGGAGTGATGAGGTGAACAGACGGCAATGGACTCAAGACATGGATTTTAGAGGGACAGCAGCTATATGGCCACTTGGAGAGAGTCAGGCTGAACTGGGAGGAGTTGAGGATTGCAGGAAAGTGGGAGCAACCTAACAGAGGAGTGACAGGGAGCAGCAGGCCTGGGTGGGCATGGGGTGCGAGACCTGTCTCACCACACCTGTCTGTGTCTGCTCAGGAACTAAGAAGGAACACAGCTCTTGTTGCATAGGAAGGATAGGTAGCAGGGATAGCAGGGAGAGTGTCCCAACTGTGAAGGTTGGGAAAGTCAGCCAGTGTTACCCAGGGAAATGCAAGTGTGTGCACGTTTGTGTCTGCGTGTGTATCTGTGCATGTACCCCTCTGTGTGTTATGTCTTTGTGTGTGTGTGTCTTGTGTGTGTGTGTGTGTGTGCACTTGTGTCTATGTCTGCACATCTGTATCTGTGTGTGCTTATGTGTGATTTTGTGTCTCAGTGTGTGATGTACATGTGTACAGGCACAGGGCCAGAAGAGATGACTTTTTGAGATCTCTGCCAACCCAGTACAGGAATGGAACCAAGATCTCTTCTTCGCTTCTTACCCTCTATACCAGCGATTCTCAACCTTCCTAATGCCGCGACCCCTTAATACAGTTCCTCATGTTGTGGTGACCCCCAACCATGAAATTATTTTCGTTGCTACTCTATAACTGTAATTTTGCTACTGTTCTGAATCGTAATGTAAATATCTTTTTGTTTTCTGATGGTCTTAGGCGATCCCTGTGAAAGGGTCGTTCGACCCCCAAAGGGGTCGCGACCCACAGGTTGAGAACCGCAGCTCTATATTTTTTATAAGCATTGTGCTCTGCCCTCGCAATGACCCTGGAGAGTCACAGATGGAAGGAAGTCACTCAGGCTGGGATGGGGGGAGGGGAGGGTGTGGAGTGAAAGAAAGTGCCTAAGAATCTATGGATGATGGTGAGAGCTCCCTAAACCTATCTTTCCTTAGGATGGGATAATTCTCCAGGGCTCCCGTGTCTAGCTATCCGGATACAGAGGCAGTGTGGGATAGTAAAGGCATGGAGACAAACTTTCAACACGTCATGGTGTGCCATGAGGGACGTGTGGAGATGGGTTCTTCATGGGGAGGGACATGTTTTTTCTGTCTTTCTGCAAGTGATTCAGCTGACTGCTTTCCAATCCACACAACTTCATAGTATCAGAAATGTGGGGCTAAAATAGGTCTCTGCCCGCCTTCTGCCAAGTGGCATATGGGGCAGGAATTTGCAGGGCAGAGAGGGAAATGACAGGATGAAGGAAGAGGTAGGGATGAGGGGGGGGGTTCTGGAATAAAGGTGGAGAAAACAGGTTGAGGACAAGATAAAAGAAGCAATTGAACCAATAGGGAGAGAGCCTTAAGGAGTTGAACAGGGTGACCTCTGGTGAGCTTTCCAGCCCTAGGATGGTGTATTCTATAGGTTGATGAGAAAAATTTGGGTCCTGCTTTCATTTTATAGATGGGCAAAGCCTAGAAGAAACAGTTGAGATGGGAAAAGGGAGAGTGGAGGCAGGAAAATAAATGAGGGTTCCCTGCCTCTGCATATCCACCATCCTTCCTACTCTTTGCCTCAGAAGAATACACTCAGCTCAGATTATGGTTGGATGGAATGAACTTGAGTAATTTGGCTGCCCCATTACTGCCCCTTTTGGATATGTGGAGACATGGGTGTGTAGTGAGAGATGGCTGTGGAGGAGGTTTTTATGAAAATCTGTCAGAGATTGTGTGTATTTGAGATTGTAGGGCCAATGATGGATGTGTCTGTGCCTCTGTGTGTGTGTGTGTGTG